>NW_006770548.1:1077871-1108914 GCF_000442215.2 Lipotes vexillifer | reverse complement strand
ACATTATGCATCACCTCTTTCCCCTGCAACACTTTCAGCAAGGCCTTGCTGGAGACCAAAGTCCATACCCTGTGACTTAGCATTCAAAGCTTCATCCTAGTTTTCTAAACTTATTTCTGCACACACTTGGAGGAAATTGACAGATCATGGCCAGGGTGAGCCTGTAGGGAGCAGGCATGAAGCCTGTGTAGGAGACTTATTGGAATGCTGGTTTGGGTTTCCTCCACAGGGAAATTGCTTTGGGGACATTCTCCAGGCAAGTTTGGGCAGCAAGCTCTTTGCTGCCTTTCATCTAGGAGAGGATCTGGGGTCATTCTATCACAGGACCACGATTAAAGCAACTGGGCTGGTTTGGGCAGTGTGAAACACAAAACCAGATGTTTATTCAGTAATTGGTAAATGCCATGTGTGTTAGGGCTTCCCAGACAGTGGTCGTTCTAAGCAGCACTGATGTAAGGGAGAATTGTCTGGCCTCTCTACTCTTGATCTTGTTAGTTCTAGGCAGCTGAGGCCTCTCTTTAAAGAAAAACGAAACCCTGTTGCTCCCTAATACAAATGTTGCTCCTACCTCCATATCCTCTTGTCCTTCCTCCCCAATCAGATGTCATTCCCAGGAAGGGCCCGAGGACCTCTATACTGAAATGGAAATGACTGGAAATGCTCACTGCATTTTTTTTTTTTTTTTTTTCTGGAGGAAAAAGAGGAGGGTCCTTAATTAGTGAAAGTCTTGATAGCTAATTGCGCTTTCCCTAATTCTGGAGTCCTCTCTGTTATGGGATGGCAGTGAGCTGAGGGGATCTTATCTTTCATGTGAACTCTCTATCACACTTGTTTGTCCACACCACACCATCCTGGAGAGGGAAGTGAGGACTCAGGTAACCACAGCAACAGTAACAAGAATAGCTGCATCCTCTCAGCCACTATCTATGCCTTTACTTTTCCCTGGCAGAGTTCCAGGCAGTTCTACGTACTTCCGTGCGTCTACTGCAGCCACTGTGTTTGCTTAATAGCGTTAATTTTGTTTTAATAATTTAGAGATATTAAATGCTTATTACAGAGGATCTGGGAAAACATTGAGAATTAAAAGTGACCCATACTAGAGATAACTACTAACATTTTTGTATACTTCCTCTTAGTATTTTTAAAGGCATATTTGTAAATATTGAACATCATTAATGTTTTGTATTCAGCCTTTTGCACTTTACATTAAATCATATGCTTTTTCTGTGTCATTAAGTATGCTTTAGAAAGAGAATTTTAATGTCAGCATAAAATTACACTCTACAGTTTTAGCATAATTTGTCCAATTGTCGGATGTTCAGTTTGGTTCCCAGTTTTCCCATTGATAACCAATGGCCAATCACTGCGGGGCCCTGGATGCACGCGCTGCTGTTGCTCCAGAGGAGGTCGGGAAGGGCTCTCTCTGCCCTGTCAGTGTTAATGCTTCTAGGCATCAAAGAAGATGAAAGCACTTTCTCAGTCTCTCTCTGCATCTCTGATCTTACAACATTTCTTTAATGTCATCCTATTAAGTGGGTCCAAGCCCTCTTCTGAGAAAGGCTGAAGCCGCCAAAGCCAATAAACCAAACTGGCTGGAAAAGGAGAGAAGAGCTGGCTGACTGGAAGCTTCCTGGGTGATCACTGAGGCATTATCCCAAAAAGAACACTACACAAATGTGGTGTTTTCACATTGCATTCATGTTAGAACCCATAATGAGCCACTTCGTACCCATTAAGATGGCTGTTATCAAAAAAATGGAAACTAGCCAGAGTTGGCAAGGGTGTGGAGAATCGGAGCCCTTACGTGCTGTTGGTAAGAACGCAAGTGGTGCAGCAGCTATGGAAAACAGCGTGATGGGTCCTCAGAGAGTTAACGCAGAACTACCATATCATCCAGCAGTCCCTCGCCTAGGTATGTGCCCAAATTGAATTTGGGCATAATTGAAAGCAGGGACCTGAACAGGTATCGGCCTACCCTGTTCATAGCAGCATTATGCACAAGAGCCAAAAAGTGGAAACAATCCGAATGTTTTTACCAACAGATGAACAGGAAAAAATGCCGTATATCCATACAATGGAATATTATTTAGCCTTAAAAAAAGGGTGAAATTCTGATACATGCTACAACATGGATGAACCCGGAAGACAACCTGCTAAATGAAATAAGCCAGACAGAAAAGGATTCCACTTATGTGAGGTACTAGGGTAATGAGATTCATGGGACAGAAAGTAAAGTGGTAGTTGCTTGGGGCTGGGGAGCAGGGCCAATGAGGGATCATTGTTTACTGGATATAGTTTCAGTTTTACAAGATAAAAAAGTTCTGGAGATGGATGGTGGCAGTGATTGTACAAGACTGTAAATGTACTTAGTACCACTGAACTGTACACGTAAACATGATTAAAATGGTAAATTTTTTGTTATGTATATTTTCCACAAAGAATAAACATGCACATGATGGTTGCAGAGCCGCAGGAGTAGAGTCTGACGCTAAAACCTAGTAGAAGAGTGAAAGACTATTTTTGTTGTTGTTGTTTTTCTTTTTTTCTTTTTTTTTTCCTGCTGTACGCGGGCCTCTCACTGTTGTGGCCTCTCCCGTTGCAGTGCACAGGCTCTGGACGCGCAGGCTTAGCGGCCATGGCTCACAGGCCTAGCTGCTCCGCGGCATGTGGGATCTTCCCAGACCGGGGCACGAACCCATGTCCCCTGCATCGGCAGGTGGACTCTGAACCCCTGCAACACCAGGGAAGCCCGGGATTAACTTTTGAAGGGGAAGAGTATCAAAGAGTTAGTGAGCGTATTTGAAAACCATCACACTGGGTAAGAATAGGTGAGGACTTGGCCTAGGAGAAGACTTCAGATGGAGAGAGGAAGAAATTAGGATTCTGGAAGACTCTTGAAGGAACTCTCCAAAAGCCTTGGTGCCTGTGTGAATAAGAGGAGGAGAAGTAACAGGAGGTGGTCGGATGCTAGAGTTTCAAATCATGAGAAAGAGGGTAGCCTGATGGCTCTGGCACAAATGGGTGATTCATCAAAAGGATGAGATTCTGGAGGTGATATGAGTAGGGAGAGCTTCTCCAGGCAGTTTGAAATGTAGTCCAAAAGGTGGGGAGAGAAGGTCTGAAGATGGCTGAGTAAAAGTCATCACTGAGCAGAAGCTGAAGCCCTGGAATCTGAGTTTTCTGAAAGGGATAGTGGAACAGATGAGTAGGGTACTTAGCCTTGGAGGACGCCTGGAGTAGAAAAGGAGACAAAGGAAGGAGTACCAAGAAGGGAGATTTAAAGAGAGACAGTTTGAAGCATTGGATACACCAAAAGGTGGAGAAGGATGAGGACCAAGAAAAGTAGGATCAAATCCATCTCACTCCAAAATATCTTTGTTGAGCACCTTACCTCACAACCGACAAGGCACTTCAAATGGGTGTGGAGAGTGCCTAGAGCTGAACTGAGCTTTGCATTCACTGGCACATGATTTGAACTCACTAAACCCAGCCTCCTCATTTGTAAACTGGTAGTACCTATTCCACTGGATCATTGTGGGATCCATTAGATAAGAAATAAATAGCAAAAGTAAGTGGCTGAGGAAATCAGAGGAACTGACTCTCTCCAAAAGCATGCTACTAATGACTTGTGAGTACAGGGTTTGAATAAACTGGAGGAAAGAGAAGTCTGAATCCAGCAGATAAAGTGAATGCTGAAGACGTGCACAGAGGTGCAGCTTTCTCTGTTAAGAGTTTAGCAGACAGTTGGGCCATTGCTACCAACAGGCAGTTTTGATTCTGGGAAATGACTGTATTTTAACTTCTGGTTTCAGGTCCGACTGCAGACGCAGCCCCCAAATTTGCCTGGACAGCCTCCCATGTATTCTGGGACCTTTGACTGTTTCCGGAAGACTCTTAGGAGAGAGGTACGGAATCTTGGTGCTGGGCATTTCTCTTATTCAGAGGAATGGTTTCACAGGGTTAATTTATTACTTCTCTGGGGGATAGGGTGACTTTGCGTAGTTCTGTTGGAGGTCTAGCCCACAGCTGTGGCTCTCTCACCGTGCTATCCTATGCCCTCCTATTGTCATTGCTCTGGAGTCTTTGATAGTTCCAGCTACTGTTTTATGTGAATGACTGAAGCTAATAAAATGGTTCTAAAATGGTTCTCTCTTTTGGAAGGCACAATTTAGACCACAGGGAATTCATGAGGAATAGTTGGAGACGTGAAATAGAAGAAAATGCAAATCTGGATCAGTCAGTTTGACAGGGATCAGTGTCAGAAGTTCACATAAAATCTGGAGGAAGAGTCAGCCAGTCTGAGGAACAGTGAAAGAAGCCAGCAGAGTCTTCAAACCCCTAGACTAAACTAACTAAAGGAAACTAAATTGGTTTGAGGTTATTGAATTACATAGTAATTTTTCAGATATTTCTTAAAGTGAAAACATGGGATTTTAAAAAAGGTTTAATTACTAGTGATGTTTATTTCTGACTTCATTAACACATATGTGACAAAACCTTGTTGAGAACTATTCCTTTGTTTCCTAAAATATAACTCTAATATGAATAAATATATATATAGTGTTTATTAAATATACAGAAACTGAGAAGCGGGTGTCACCCAGATAAAGAGGGGATGCTGGTGATTGATGGACTTGGTCTGGGAGGAAAAGTTGTTCCCAGGGTTCCTGCAGGACCCAAGCATGGGAGGAAGATTTTGAGGTGGAGTCTACCCAACCACCCATGCGTGAGACGGTGCTGCCTTTTCTTCTGTAAGGCTCTCTTCCTTTCATCAGCCCAGAATGGAGTCTGATCCGTGTCCAGTGGAGGCTTTGGGCTTCAAGTCAGCCAAGAGTTCTCTGCCTTTACAGAGAGGCAGGATTACATGCCTCTTGGTCAGCAAATGTTATTGAGGACCTATTCAGCACCTGGGCAGTGTGCTGGGTGCTGGAGGCCTGGTGAGAATGGCTCATATAAACCCAACTCTCTGCAGAGTTGAATAGGCTTCCTTAAGTTTATATTTGTGCTTGTCTCTGGGTTTTGCTGTGCCAGACTCAGCTCTCTGCTTTCTGGTGCTGCCAGACGGGTCTTGGTTGTGCTGCATGGAACTGGCTAGGCCAGACAGTGGAAGGAAGGCTAGAGGAGTTGTTGGGAGGCGTGGGTTTGGCCCTCAGGCCTTGGGCATCCTCTCAGCCCAGGTGGGAAGCTGTGGGAGGGGCTTTTGGAGGGCTTTGTCACCTGCTGCTTTTGCAGATCCTTCTCAGAACTTTCTCTTCCTATTCACCTTTCCTATTTACCCCCTCTGCACTTTGTCCTTGGTGAGTCTGCTTACAGCCTGTAGCAGTGCTAGACCTTTGCAGGATATGGGAGGAGTACTGACGGGTACAGTTGTGCCCCTTGAGTTCTGGAAAGAAGATGGGTTGTGAATGGCCAGGGTCTGTAGCGAGGCAGGTTCTCCAGCCTAGGTCTGTGGACCCTCTCAGTGTGCAACTCCACCCTGTTTCTCCTGCTACTTTCTGTAGGGAGCAACTTTAACATTTTTTTGTGTTTTGTTTTAAAAATTGTCCCTTATTTGTATTAAAATGATACAAGCACTTAGTTTGCTACTGAAGGACTTGTAACAAAGTAGCCCTCCCACCCCATTTCTCTAGAGGTTACTTTCAGCTCTCTCAGTTATTAATGCTATTTTCTACCTAGATGCATACGTGTATTTTATACATTTAAAAATGTGTTTTAAAACTAACACAGGGACTTCCCTGGTGGTGCAGTGGTTAAGAATCCACCTGCCAATGCAGGGGACATGGGTTCGAGCCCTGGTCCAGGAAGATCCCACATGCCGTGGAGCAACTAAGCCCGTGCGCCACAGCTACTGAGCCTGTGCTCTAGAGCCTATGAGCCACAACTACTGAAGCCCATGCACCTAGAGCCCATGCTCCACAACAAGAGAAGCCACCGCAATGAGGAGCCCGCACATGGCAACAAAGAGTAGCCCCCGCTCGCCACAGCTAGAGAAAGCCCAGGCGCAGCAACGAAGACCCAATGCAGCCAAAAATAAATAAATAAATAAATTAATTAATTAAAAAAAATATATAACACAACATTGTAAAGCAATGATACTCCAATTAAAAAAAAGAGAGAAAAAAATGTGTTTTCGCTACCTATTTGTGGTAGATGATTTTAACTCTTGCATTCCTTATCACCTTTCTGCCCTGCCCATATAATTTTATCATACTTCGTGGTTTAGTACAATTCGGTGTTTTCATGATTACAACTTTATGTGTGTTTTTCTCTGTTAACTAAGTAATGTTCTATGATGTGTATTTCATTTCTTGTACAACTTTTTGTTTTTCTTGAGGTTGGGTTAAAAATTGCATCAGTTTCTTTTGCTTGTGTTTCTTTGAATCTCTGCCTCTGTCATCCTGTACCCTAAATGCTCTGTGGAATACCTTTTTGTTTGGTTTTCCACACTGCCTAAACAGTTATAATCTGTTGTTCCAGTGTTTATTGTTTTGCTTTGTTCTTCTTAGAAAAAACAAGCTCTTCCTGGAGTCCTCTATCCTCATACTCCCACGTAGACTGGTTTCTTCCCAGGCCCACTGTACCAGACACCATCCTGGAAATCCCCTTCACCTCTCTTGCGCCAAACTCGTGGTCTCCTGGGTCCCAGATCTTCCTCTTCCTTGATTTACTAACTTGTTTGGTTGGGATATCTATTTGTCTATTTATTGGCTACTACATAGTTGCTTTCATTATCAAACTGTACTAGTGAAAATTGATGTGCAGTCTTGCTATTGTCTTTAACAATAAAAACCCCATGTCTTCTTTTTGCGGGGGCACACTGGGCGGCTTGAGTGATCTCAGTTTCCCGACCAGGGATTGAACCTGGGCCACAGCAGTGAAAGCCTGGAATCCTAACCACTAGGCCACCAGGGAACTCCCCTCATGTCTTAATACTTGGGAAATACAAGAATTTTGTACACCTCTAACGTCACCCCAAAGAAGTCACATTGTACATTCTGTTTTGTAGCCTGCTTATTTATTTATTTATTTATTTATTTATGGCTGCATTGGGTCTTCATTGCTGCATGTGGGCTTTCTCTGGTTGTGGCGAGTGGGGGTTACTCTTCGTTGTGTTGTGTGGGCTTCTCATTGCGGTGGCTTCCCTTGTTGTGGAGCATGGGCTCTAGGCACGCAGGCTCAGTAGTTGTGGCTCGTGGGCTCTAGAGCGCAGGCTCAGTAGTTGTGGCGCACGGGCTTAGTTGCTCCACAGCATGTGGGATCTTCCCGGACCAGGGATTGGACCAGGGATCAAACCAGGGCTCGAACCCGTGTCCCCTGCATTGTTAGGCAGATTCTTAACCACTGCACCACCAGGGAAGTCCCTGTAGCCTGCTGTTTTTTCACTTAGTAGTCTCTTCTCATGTTATAATGTGATTTTATGGCTATGTGATAGTCAATTTATGGAATTCCCATAATGTGTCTCAATCTCCTATTTGAGAATTTTTAGGTTCATTCCAGAATTTTGCTACTTAATAAATTCCTGATGTCATTCTTTTCTATATCTGAGTATTTCCTTAGAATACATTTCTAGACAGAGAATTTTCTGATGAAAGTGTAAGCTACATATTTCCAGATTGCCTTCCAGAATAGGAGCTGTTTTCAGTTTCTCCAGCAGTGTATAAGAAGACAACTCTTTCTGATAAATGTGGGAGTATTCTTCCTTTTAAAAGCTCTCCTTGCTTGGAGGGGAGGTGAGGGAAGGAGGCCACAGGTCAGAGGTCACACTGCTTCCCTGTTTCAGTGATGTAAAAGTTAGCTGTGTCTGTAAACAGCTTCCACTTCTGTGATTCCTTGCAGGGCATCATGGGTCTATATCGGGGCATGGCCGCCCCCATCATTGGGGTCACCCCCATGTTTGCTGTGTGCTTCTTTGGGTTTGGTTTGGGGAAGAAACTGCAACAAAAACACCCAGAGGATGTGCTCAGGTGAGTACTTACAAGCCTGGAGGACTCAATGCTGTTCTGCCTGGTGGTGTGACACAGGTTAAGGGAAAGAACCTTGGCTGACAGGCAGTGGCTGTCCTCCTGGGTCCCCAGGGCTAGCTCCTGGTTGCTCCACGTGAGGGAGGTACTTGAGTTTTCCTTTGCCCTGTGAACCAAAAAGGAAAAAGAAAAACTCAGATCCCTCCCCCACCCCCTTATTAGTTTGTCATAATTTCTTCTGTGAGGTAGTATCACTTAACTCCATAGCATTGGGAGGTCTGAGTGCTAAAATGTGTGTAAAATGCCATGAAGGTACCTGGTGCTGCAGTAAAGACAGCAGCAGCCTTGTTTCCCATCACCTGGTTGGGAGAAGGGAAGGTTCCAACTTTTGTTTTACTTTTTTAAAAAAAATTATTTATTTATTTATTTACTTACTTATTTTTGGCTGCATTGGGTCTTCACTGCTTCACGCAGGCTTTCTCTAGTTGTGGTGAGAGGGGGCCACTCTTCATTGTGGTGTGTGGGCTTCTCATTGCAGTGGCTTCTATTTTTGCGGAGCACGGGCTCTAGGCATGCAGGCTTCAGTAGTTGTGGCACATGGGCTCAGTGGTTGTGGCTCTTGGGCTCTAGAGTGCAGGCTCAGTAGTTGTGGCACACAGGCCTAGCTGCTCCGTGGCATGTGGGATCCTCCTGGACCAGGGCTCGAACCTGTGTTCCCTGCATTGTCAGGCGGATTCCTAACCACTGCACCACCAGGGAAGCCCTTCATTTTAATAACATAATTATTTCAGATATTGGTTTCTCTGGGTTTTTTTAAAATTTAATTAATTAATTTATTTATTTATTTGGCTGCATTGGGTCTTTGTTGCTGTGCACGGGCTTTCTCTAGTTGTGGCAAGCGGGGGCTACTCTTCTTTGCAGTGCACGGGCTTCTCATTGCGGGGGCTTCTCTTGTGGAGCGCGGGCTCTAGGTGCGTGGGCTCAGTAGTTGTGGTGTGCAGGCTTCAGTAGTTGTGGCATGAAGGCTCAGTAGTTGTGGCTTACGGGCTCTAGAGCGCAGGCTCAGTAGTTTTGGCGCATGGGCTTAGTTGTTCCGCAGCATGTGGGATCTTCCCGGACCAGGGCTTGAACCCATGCCCCCTGCATTGGTAGGTGGATTCTTAACCACTGCGGCACCAGGGAAGTCCCTGGTTTCTCTGTTAAAGTGAAATAAATTAGTATCTTTCCTTTCAGTAAACTTTAAGTTAGATTTGGGTATGAAGAGGCAGATGAGGCAGAATTATAGTTCAGAATTTACAAAGTAGTTAATGAAAACAGGCTTCTTGGGATGCAGGGGAATTCTGAGTTGAAACATGGGATGACAAGGCACACTCAGTCTGAGCTGTGCAGGCTGACAACTCCTGGGAGGGGCTGCAGGCAGCACAGGACCCTGGCTAGGCTTGGGATTGGGAGCTCAAGGGAGGCAGCCCAGGGTGCCATGTGGTTGTTTTCTGTCACTACTTCAGGCCACAGCAGGCTGAGTGAGGGTCTGGACATAGATAGAAATGCTCGTAATGTGAAACTCTATTTTTGGAGTCCTTGTGACCCTCTGAATGTGACCAGCTCTATAAAAAGTACAGGTGGCCCCAAATGTGGGTGTGTGGGGCTTCCTTTTGAAACTGTGTTTGACTGTTGGTAGTCCAAATGTCCTATGGACACATGTCCTCTTTGAGCACCTGGTCTTTTAGCTCATGTGCCAGGTCACAAGGGCCATGCACAAGAACCCCCGTGGGGTCACTGCTAGTACTTCAGCCTGTAGGCTGTATTCCCTATACTATTGTGTCAGTCCTCAGAGAAGCACCCTTCCTGCTTAAGCAAAGGTTGAGACACTCAGGTCCCTGCCCCCATAATCCTGCCGTGCTCTGAATCCTGAATGTCAACCCTGCCACCTTCCCCTCCCTGCAGTAGTGTTTGGGGACAGTATGGATAGGAACATTACCAGGACCTTGGGTCCAGCACTCACAGATGCTTCCCTTATGTGGGGGTGAAGGGTGGCAGAATGGGCCACCCATGTAGGGTGTCTGCATGGTATCCTGTGCACACACAGACCCTGTTCAGAGGAAAGTCCTCAGTCCCGGGAGATGGAGGTATGTCCAGCCTAAGGTCTGGGCATACATGGAAGAACAGATGTTGGTCTCATGAGGGGAAGTTTTGTTGCTGAGAGGACTCCTCTTGGGGACAGCAGTGTGAACTGAGACTGTAAAGGAGGCCATGCATGAAAGCAAGTCTCCTGACTGTTGAACATTCAGCTTGTGTGCTGGGCTTGCATGCCTGAGGTAGTTGTGTGAGTGCCTGGAAAAAACAGGACCATTGAGACTGGTGCCCTGGAAGGAAGGACCCGAAGTGGATGTCTCCCTTTCCCTATTTGACATCTGTTCTCTGGGTTTGGGGCTCCTTGTAGTGTGGGACAGGCCTGAAGGCTCAGCTATCAGAGGCTTGGGGTTAGGAGGGGCCTGCGGCCCAGGCAAGAAAGTGAAGTTTTTCAACAACATTTGCTAAATTGTGGGGACACTATTGAAATGCTAATTGTAGCTCTGTGCTCCACTGCCTCCAGACCAGTCTGGTATAGCTAATCTTAGAAAGAAAAGGAGATGCCAGAGGTGGGACAGGCCGTGACACCAGGAGCCTCCAATTCCTCCAAATATTCAATGTGGTTCATTCTGTGAGAGCCATGGTGAGGATCCATATCTCTGGCCACTGGGGGACTATTCCCTGCATGGAAGGCCACAGGACCCATCATGTCTGTGGGTACCATCCCTGACTGGGCCCTTCCCAGCATCTTACAGCACATTCCTCACAACTGGCCTGGCTGGCCCCCTTAGCCTGTGGAAGTGGCCACAGCCATTCCTCCGGCCTTGACACCATCCTTTGTGAATCTTGGCTTAAAATGTTCTCAGGCCCTTGGTGATCCAGCGGAGGCAAGATTGGAGGGGAACTGGGGTTGACTGAGGTCTGCATTCTGGGTTAGAGGCTTTTTTCCACAACAACCCTGAACTTTACAGATCAAGGCTTAGAGAGGCCTGGAAACTCGTCCATAGTCACTGTGCATGGCAGGCCGGGGAGGAAACTTCTCCCATGGGTGAGGCCATCTGAGTGTGCATGTGGGCCTTGTGACCAAGCTCATATTGCTCTTGGCACTGAGACCCCTGCCTTGGGAAATTTGACATCAGAATATACCTAGACCTTGGGTTTTGTGTGAAATATGCTTTATTTGTGCTGGACTTCTGCCCAGTCCAAATACTTATTTTTTCTTTCAAAGTCCTCTTTGCTGGGATTGCCTCTGTTCTGGGTGGTTAGTCACAGGTTCTTGCCTCTTGTTTTTGTTTTCAATATAGCTACCCCCAACTATTTGCAGCTGGGATGTTATCTGGTGTATTCACCACGGGAATTATGACCCCTGGAGAACGGATCAAGTGCTTGTTACAGGTGAGGGTGTGATCTGGGGTGGGGGGATATGATTTGCGGGGAGGTGGCTAGCTTTTTCCATTGGGTATACAATTTTGTGTGGATGTTTATGTCCTTTCACCCTTTATAAAGACTTCAGGTCAGGTGTGCAAAACAGTTTCAAGGTTTTCAGGAACATGGAAGCAATCGTAGTAGAATCAAGAACCAGGACAGTGTAACAAATCAACCAAATATCACACCTGTGATGGATGAGCTCAGACTTATCCACCCTAATTAGCAGCTACTTCAGGAACTCTGAAAGGTGAGTCATGCCTCATCAGAGGTGGAAGGGAGGCTGCTCCTGCCTAACATGTTATGTCTCTGCCATTTGCCCAAAGCCTCAGTGCCGTTAAAGTGTCTGGCTTGTTCCCAGGCCAAGGGTGTGAACTGACTGCCTGCCTTACCACACAGGGCTCCTTTTTAAAAAAGTGTTACTGCCTTTTTCTTCTAATGGCTGAAGCAATTTAACACATAGTCTTTGCTAGAAAAATTTTGATAATGCAGAGAAGCACACAGAAAACAATGTATTTATCACCCATGATACCACCCCACTGTTATGCTTTCTGTGTGAATTCTTCTAGTCTTTTTGGTAAACTTGTATTAAAAAAAGTTATCTTTTGAAATAAAATTGGGGTCACATATTGCAATAGTTTTGTAACCAGTTTTTTTCATTTGATATGTCACAATATTTTTGTGATTTTTTTTCTCAAGTGTCATTTTCTGTATTTTATTTCAATACATGGCTGTCATTTACCCAATAATACCTTATCTGGGGACATGACAAATTATATGCCATAGTGAAGATCTTTGTAAATAAGTCTCTGCATGTGTTCCTGATTATTTTCTTAGGATAAATGTCTAGACTTGAAATTAGTATGATTAAAGGTATGTACTTTTTTTTTTAAGGTATGTACTTTTTAAAAAGGTTTTTAATGCATTTTACTAAATGGCCCTCCTATAAAAGTCTGTCATTTTCTATTCCTGTCAATAGTATAAGAGCTCTTACTTCCCAGCAGATTCTGTGGCATCTAATTTACAATCTCTGCTAGTCTGATGGGTGAAAAATTTACATTGTTTTAATTTTTCTTGCTTTTAATTGTCGGTGAGGTTAATTTTTTGATGCATATTAGCTGTTTGTATTTTTCCTTTGTGAAATACCTATTTGTGTTCTTTGCTCATTTGTTTTTCTATTGACTTATAAAAGCTTTGGACATGTTTGAATTTATTATTTTGTTTTATTTAATTATTTTTGGCTGTGTTGGGTCTTCATTGCAGCGCGGGCTCTCTCTAGTTGCCGCGAGCAGGGGCTACTCTGTTGCGGTGCGTGGGCTTCTCATTGTGGTGGCTTCTCTTGTTGCAGAGCACAGGCTCTAGGCGTGCGGGCTTCAGTAGTTGCAGCGCACGGGCTCAGTAGTTGTGACACGTGAGCTCTAGAGCGCAGGCTCAGTAATTGTGGCCCATGGGCTTAGTTGCTCTGCAGCATGTGGGATCTTACCGGTTCAGGGATTGAACCCATGTCCCCTGCATTGGCAGGCAGATTCTTAACCCCTGCGCCACCAGGGAAGTCCCCAATTTATTATTTTTTAAAATTTTTATACAATTTTTAAGGTTACACTCCATTTACAGTTATTACAAAATATTGGTTGTATTCCCCAAGGTGTACAATACATCCTTGTAGCCTGTCTTACACCCAATAGTTTGTGCTTGTCACTCCCCTACCCCTAAAACCTTTGGACATATTAAGGTTATTAATTTCTTATCATATTTGGCAAATCTTTTTCATGCTTTGCATTTGTCATTTAATTTTGTGCATTTTTAAAATTAAATTTTTTATTTTGAGATACTTATAGATTCACATACAGTTCTAAGAAGTAATACAAAGGGGAAATAAAGAAATAAATAATAGAAAAGGATCCCACGTACCCTTTACTCAGTTCTTCCACAGAGGTAATATATTGTAAAATTATAGTACAATATCGCAACCAGAATATTGACATTGTTACAGTCAAGATACAGAACAATTCCATCATGCCAAGGATCCTTCATGTAGCCCGTTAATAGCCACATTCACTTTCCGTACCCCACTCCAGTCCTTAACCACCCCAGCAACCACTAATCTGAACTCTATAAGCCTGTAATTTCAAGACTTATATAAATGGAAGTATATACAGTATGTAAACTTTTCAGAATGGCTTTTTCAACTCAACCTAATTTTCTAGAGATTCATACAGATAGTTGCATATATGAATAGTTCATTCCTTTTTAGTAGTCCATGGTGTGGATATACTAGAAATATGTTTAACTTTTCATCCATTGAAGGACATCTGGGTTGTTTTCAGTTTTTGGCTATTATAAATAAAGATGCTATAAACATTCATGTACAGAGGTTTTTCTGAGAAAATCAGTCTTCATTTCTCTGGGATAAATGCCCAGGAGTATAATTGCTGAGTCATGTGGTAGTTGCATGTTTAGTGGGGGTTTCTTTGGGTTTTTTTGTTTTTTTTGGCCACACCGCGCCAGCATGTGGAATCTTAGTTCCCCCATCAGGAATCAAACCTGTGTACTCTGAAGTGGAAGCGTGGAGTCTTAACCACTGGGTCTCCAGGGAAGTCCCATGCGTGTTAGTTTTTAAAGAAACTACCAAACAGTTTTTTCAGAGTAGGTATATCATTTTACGTTTCCACCAGCAATGTATGAGTGATCCAGTTTCTCTGCATCCTCACCAACATTTGGTGTTGTCACTGTTCTTAATTTTAGCCATTCTGATAGGTGTGTAGTGATATCTCATTTTAATTTGTATTTTCCTAATAGCTGAAGATGTTGAACATCTTTTCCTGTGCTCATTTGCTATATGTATATCCTGTTTGGTGAAATGTTTGTTCATGTGTTTTGCCCATTTTCTAATTGGATTATTTGTTTTTTTATTATTGAGTTTTGAGAGTCCTTTATTCTAGATACTAGTGCTTTGTCAGATATGTGGCTTGCAAATATTTTCTCCCAGTCTATAGTTTGTCTTTTCATCCTCTCAACAGAGTCTTTTGAGCAAACATTTAAAATTTTTATGAAGTCCAGTTTGTTAATTTTTCTTTTATGGATTGGGTTTTGGGTGTTTGGGGCATCAGGTCTTAAGAATTCTTTACCTAGCCTGCAATCCCGAAGATTTTCTTATATGTTTTTTCCAAAAGTTTTATCTATAGTTTACCTTTTACATTTAAGTCTGTGACTCCATTTTGAGTTAATATTTGTATTATGTATGAAAATTAGGTCAGAGTTCTTTTTTTTTTCTTTTCCCTAGGGCTGTCCAATTGTGCCATACCATTTGCTGAAGAGACTTATCTTTCTTCCACTGAATTGTGTTTGCATCTTTGTTAAAAATCAGTTGGGCATGTTTGTGTGGGTCTACTTCTGGGTACTCTAGTTTCTTCCATTGATTTATGCATCTATCCCTTCACGAATACTACAGTCTTGATTAGTATAGCCATATACTAAGTCTTGAAATTGACTGATGCCCCCCACTTTATTCTTTAAAAAAAAATGGGGACTTCCCTGGTAGCGCAGTGGTTAAGAATCCGCCTGCCAACGCAGGGGACACGTGTTCGAGCCCTGGTCCGGGAAGATCTCACATGCCTCGGACCAACTAAGCCCATGCACCACAACTGCTCAGCTTCTGCTCTAGAGCCTGAAAACCACAACTACTGAACTCGTGTGCCACAACTACTGAAGCCTGTGCTGCTCCACAACAGGAGAAGCCACCGCAATGAGAGCCCCGTGCACCGCAACGAAGAGTAGCCCCCGCTCGCCACAACTGGAGAAAGCCCACGTGCAGCAACGAAGACTCAACACAGCCATAAATAAATAAATTAACTAATTAATGAAAAAAAATTGTTCTAGCTATCCTAATTCCTTTGTATTGGGTTGGCCAAAAAGTTTGCTCGGGTTTTTCCGTAACATCTTACAGAAAACTTTTTGGCCAACCCAATATTTCTATGTAAATTTTAGGGTAATTTAGAAAATTGAGAAAAATCTTGCTGAGATTATGTTAAACCTATAGGTCAATTTGGGTAGAATTAACACATTATTTTGAGTCTTCCAATACATGGACATGATATATCTCTCCATTTATTTAGTTAATTTCTTTGATCAGCATTGTGTAGTTTTCAGCATATAAGCTCTTAATGTGTTTTCTTATATACCTAAGTGCTTCTCTCTTAATTTGACTTTGTAAAACGGCATTGTAAATGGTATTATAATTTTAATTATGTTGTCTACATTTTCATTGCTAGTTTGTAGAAATACAATAAATTTTTGTATGTTAATCTTGTATCATGTGAACCTTCCTGAATGCCCTTATTAATTCTAGGATTTTTTTTTTGGTAGATTCCTTGGGATTTCCTATGTAGATAATCATGTTATTTGCAAATAGGGACAGTTTTATTTCTTCATTTCTAATCTATTTACCTTTTATTTCCTTATTTCACTGGCTAGAATTTCCAGTACTGTGTTGAATAAGAGTGATGAGAGTGGATATTTTTGCCTTGTTCCCAATCTCATGGGGAAGTATTCACTATTTCACTGTTAAATATGATGTTAGGTGTAGTTTTTTGTTTGTTTGTTTAGCTTTTTTGGCCACACCATGCTGCATGCAGGATCTTAGTTCCCCGAACAGGGATGGAACACGGTGCCCCCTGCAGTGGAAGTGTGGAGTCTTAACCACAGGACCACCAGGGAGGTCCCAGATGTAGTTTTTTTGATAGATGACCTTTATCAAGTTGAGAAAGTTACCTTCTATTTGTCTTTTTCTGAGAGTTTTCTCATGAATGGATATTGACTTTTGTCAAATTCTTTTTCTTCATTTATTAATGTGATCATGTGATTTTTCTCCTTTAACCTCTTATACGGTGAATTACATCAATCGATGTTTGAATCCTGAACCAATTTTGAATTGCTGGAATAAACCCCCCAACTTGGTCATAGTGTATAATTCTTTTTATATACTGCTGAGTTCTATTTTCTTATATTTTGTTAAGTATTTTTGCATCTATAGTCATGAGAGATACTAGTCTGTTGCAGTTATTTTTCTGTCTTGTTTTGGTATCAGAATAATGCTGTCTTCATAAAATGAATTGGGAATTGTTCCCTCTTCTATTTTCTGAGAGGGATTATGTAGAATTGGTGTTAGTTTTCCTGTAAACATTTGGTAGAATTTTATTGTGAAACCATATAGGCTTGGAGATTTTGGGAGAGGAATTATTAAATTATTAATTCAATTTTCTTAATCGTTACAGGGCTATTCAAATTACTTATTTCATATTGGGAAAATTGTGGTAGTTTTTTTTTTAATATTTAATTAATTTATTTATTTGGTTGTGCCAGTTCTTAGTTATGGCAGGTGGGCTCCTTAGTTGTGGCTTGCCAGTTCCTTAGTTGTGGCATGTGAACTCTTAGTTGCAGTTGCATATAGGATCTGGTTCCCTGACCAGGGATCGAACCTGGGCCTCCTACACTGGGAGCACGGAGTCTTATCCACTGCACCACCAGGGGAGTCCCTGTGGTAGTTTTTGTTTTTGTTTTTGTTTTTTTATCTAAGTTGTCAAATGTGTGTGTGTAAAGTTGTTTGTAGTATTCCCTTATTGCCCTTTATACATTGGCAGATTCTGTGGTGTTATCTTCTGTTTTATTCCTGGTATTAATCATTTGTGGGGCTTCCCTGGTGGCACAGTGGTTAAGAGTCCACCTGCTCATGCAGGGGACACGGGTTTGAGCCCTGGTCCGGGAAGATCCCACATATCGCGGAGCAACTAAGCCCATGCGCCCAAACTACTGAGCCTGCACTCTAGAGCCGCGAACCACAACTACTGCAGCCCTCGTGCCTAGAGCCTGTGCTCCTCAACAAGAGAAGCCACTGCAGTGAGAAGCCTGCACACCACAACGAAGAGTAGCCCCTGCTCGCCACAACTAGAGAAAGCCCGCGTGCAGCAGCAAATACCCAACACAGCCAAAAATAAATAAATAAATTAATTAATAAAAAATAATAATTTGTGACTTCTCTCTTTTTTTTTCTTTGTCAGCCTCACCTGAGGTTTGTCAGTTTTATTGATCTTTTCAAAAAAGATTTTTCTTTTTTTTTTTTTTTTTGGCCGTGCCACGTGGCTTTTGGGATCTCAGTTCCCTGAACCCAGGCCACAGCAATGAAAGCCCAGAATCCTAACCACTAGGCCACCAGGGAACTCAGCTCATTGATTTTCTTTGTTGTTTTTCTGTTTTCAATTTCATTGGTTTCTGCTTTTTTTTTTTTTTTTATTTCCTTCCTTTTGCTTGTTTTGGGTTTTGTTTGCTTTTCTTTTTTTAGGTGTTTGAGGTGCAAGCTTAGATTATTGTTTTGAGGCTTTTCCTCTTTTCTAACACATGCAGTCAGTGCTATAAAGTTTCCTCTCAGCCCTGCTTTAGCTGTGTCCCACAAACTTCAATATATTTTAATTTTCAGTCAGTTCAGTGTGTTTTCTTTCTTTCTTTCTTTCTTTCTCTCTCTCTCTCTTTCTTTCTTTCTTTCTTTCTCTGTGTCAGGTCTTAGATGCAGGATGCAGGATGTTTTAGTTGTGGCATGAAAACTCTTAGTTGTGGCATGTGGGATCTAGTTCCCTGACCAGGGGTCGAGCCCAGGCCCCCTGTATTGAGAGCATGGAGTCTTAGCCACTGGACCACCAGGGAAGTCCCAGTTCAGTGTGTTTTCTAATTTCCTTTGAGACTTCCTTTTTTAATTACTTAGCAGAGTGTTGTTCAGTTTTCAACTGTTGGAGATTATTGATTTCTAGTTTGAGTCCATTGTGATTGGAAAACATATTCTGTATTATTTACATTCTTTTAAATTTCTTGAGGTTTATGGCCTTGGATATGGTTTATCCTGGTCCATGTTCCACGGGCATTTGAAAAGAATGTGTGTTCTGCTGTCATTTGGTGGAGTAATCTATAAATGTCGATTATATCCTGGTGGTTGATGGTGTTGTTGAGTTCTTCTCTATCCTTGATGATTTTCTGTCTAGTTGTTCTACCTATTTGTTGATGGAGGAATTTGAAATCTCCAACTGTAATTGTGAGTTTGTTTGTTTCTTCTTTCAGTTCTATCAGTTTTGCTTCACATAGTTTTTAGCTTTTTTGTATAATGTATACACATTTAGGATTGCTATGTCTTCTTGGTGGATTGGCCCTTTTATCACTATGTAATGTCCCTCATATTACCATTATATAATATCCCATATTTTTGCTTACTGTGTTCTTCCTTCCTTCCTGATGTTCCAGGTCTCCTTCTTTTAGAGTTTCTTTTCTATTTAAAGAACTTCCTTTAGCCATTCTTTTGGGGAAGATCTGTGAATGACAAAGTCTCTCAGTTTTCCTTCATCTAATGCCTGATTTCCCCTTTATTCCTGAAGAATATTTTCGCTTGACATAGGGTTCTGGGATTACAGTTCTTTTCTCTTTCTTTTTTTTTTTTTTTTTTTGCGGTACACGGGCCTCTAACTGTTGTGGCCTCTCCCGTTGCGGAGCACAGGCTCCGGATGCGCAGGCTCAGCTGCCATGGCTCACTGGCCCAGCCGCTCTGCGGCATGTGGGATCTTCCCGGACCAGGGCACGAACCCGCGTCCCCTGCATCGGCAGGTGGACTCTCAACCACTGTGCCACCAGGGAAGCCCTCTTTCTATCTTTCTTTCTCTCTCTCTCTCTCTCACTCTCTCTTTCTTTCTTTCTTTTCTTTCTTTAGTTGCGTTGGGTCTTCGTTGCTGCATGTGGGCTTTCTCTAGTTTCATCAATCGGGGGCTACTCTTCGTTGTGGTGTGCAGGCTTCTCATTGCAGTGGTTTCTCTTGTTGCGGAGCTTGGGCTTTAGGCACGCAGGCTTCAGTAGTTGTGGCACGTGAGCTCAGTAGTTGTGACTCACAGGCTCTAGAGCACAGGCTCAGTAGTTGTGGCACATGGGCTTAGTTGCTCTGCGGCACGTGGGATATTCCTGGACCAGGGCTCGAACCTGTGTCCCCTGCATTGGCAGGTGGATTCTTAACCTACAGTTCTTTTCTTTCAGCTCCTGAAAGCTACTGTGCCCCTTCCTGCTACCCTCCCTGGTTTCTGCTGTCATTCTAATTGTTTTTTTCAATAGGCAATGTGTTATTTTTCTCTGGCTACTCTTAAGCTTTTTTCTTTGTCTTTAGTTTTCAACTAAGTTCACTTGTGATGTGTTGTGGCATGGATTTATTTGGGTGTATTCTGTTTAGGGTTTGCTCAGCTTCTTAAATCTATATGTTTATGTTTTGCCAAATTTGGGAAGTTTTCAGCAGATATTTCTTTGAGTACTTTTTCAGTCCTACACTATTTTCTCCTCTTCTTCTGGGACTGTGAGGACACAAATATTAGATTTTCTGTTACAGCCCCAGGCGTCCCTGAGGTTCTGTTCAATTTGTTTCAGTTTGTTTTCTTTCTGTTGTTCAGACTGGGTATTTTCCATTGTTCTGTTTTCTAATCCTGATATTGTTTTCCTCTCTCCCCTGTATTCTGCTGTTGAATGAGCCATCCACTGAGCTTTTTTATTTTCTTTTTAATAAATTTATTTATTTATTATTTATTTTTGGCTGTGTCAGGTCTTCATTGCTGCACACCAGCTTTCTCTAGTTGTGGCGAGCGGGGGCTACTCTTCATTGCAGTGTGCAGGCTTCTTATTGCGGTGGCTTCTTGTTGCAGAGCACGGGCTCTAGGTGCTTGGGCTTCAGTAGTTGTGGCACTCGGGCTCAGTAGTTGTGTTGCATGGACTTAGTTGCTCTGCAGCATGTGGGATCTTCCTGGACCAGGGCTTGAACCTATGTTGCCTGCATTGGCAGGCGGATTCTTAACCACTGCACCACCAGGGAAGTCCCCACTGAGCTTTTTATTTTAGTTGGTTTTTTTTGTTTGTTTGTTTTTGGCAGTACGCGGGCCTCTCACTGTTGTGGCCTCTCCTGTTGCAGAGCACAGGCTCTGGACTCTCAGGCTCAGCGGCCGTGGCTCACGGGCCTAGCCGCTCTGCGGCATGTGAGATCTTCCCGGACCATTGGCAGGCGGACTCTCAACCACTGCGCCACCAGGGAAGCCCTCGGTTGTATTTTTCAATTCTAAAACTTCCACTTGGTTCTTCCTCATATCTTCTATTTCTGTGCTGATATTTATTTGCTGTGGCTTTCTAATTATTTTAATCTGTTTCAAGCATATTAATAATTACTCGTTGAAGGATTTTTACAATGGCTGGTTTAAAATCTTTGTCAGATAATTCTAACATCTCTGTCATCTTGTTATTGGCATCTATTGCTTCTTTTTTCTTTCAGTTTGAGATCTTCCTGGGTTTGGACATGTTGTGTGATTTCCAGTTGGAACCCAGATATTTGCATACTTTATTGAGATTCTGGATCCTATTTAATCTTTCCATTTTAGTTGGCTTTCTTTGACACCACTCCAGTAGGAAGGGAGGGATGCTGCCTCGTTACTGCCAAGTGGAAGTGGAAGTCTAGGTGACCCACTCGACCTCTGTTGACACTTGAGGGTGGGGCAATTCTTTTTACTGCTGGGTGGGTGTGGGAGTTCCAGTGTCTCTACTGACACCACAGGACAGGAGGGTGATGGTTACAGGCTCTCAGGGATGAAAGTCCTTATTCTGTACTTGGCCTTTTCCGACTCCACCCAGGTAGCATGTTGGGTACCTTGTTACAGCCCTGCGAAGGTGCAAGTCTGGGCTCCCCACAGGGTCTTTGCTGGTGTGGATGAGGGTGAGACCACAGTTTTTTCTGTCGTGTATGGCTGGGGTAGAGTGTTTTTTGTCTAAACATTTTCTGTCTTTCTAGGCTGTTCCTTTGTCTAGAGAATGCAGGCTTTTGTTGAGGCTTCTTTTTGATCTGTGCTTGTTGGTATTCCTGGATTGCCAGTTTCTTCTGCTTTAAGTCTGAGATATATCAAAAAAGAAAATCCAGGAGGCTTCCCTGGTGGCGCAGTGGTTGAGAGTCTGCCTGCCGATGCAGGGGACACGGGTTTGTGCCCCAGTCCAGGAAGATCCCACATGCTGCCGAGCGGCTGTACCCGTGAGCCATGGCCGCTGAGCCTGCGCATCCGGAGCCTGTGCTCTGCAGCGGGAGAGGCCACAACAGTGAGAGGCCCGCGTACCGCCAAAAAAAAAAAAAAAAAATCCAGGGGACTCACCACTATGTCATTGTTTAAGTTCCAAGGTCCCTAGCCAGTCTGCTTCTTCTCTCCAAACTTTCAGAGTCCTCTTATATTTGTTTAAAACAAATAATGTCTAGAGTTTTTTGTTGTACTTAGCAGGAGGATTGGGAAAATACTTCTTAGACGTCTGTATATTGATTTTGAGTTAGGGAATGTTTGTTTTCAGTAGACTTGTCCCTTAATCTTTTCCATCATGGCTTCTTCCATCTCTTCTATGCCTGAAGTCCTTATCTGCTCCTAGATGAGACAGTCCCCATCCATATTCTTCCCTTGCACCCCTCCACTCTGCTGGCTTACTACTTTGTGACTCTCTTCTCAAACCCCTACCCTCTCAGGAGATGACCTGGCTTTTTAAAATTATTATTATTGATTAATTAATTTATTTTTGGCTGTGTTGAGTCTCCGTTGTTGCGCATGGGCTTTCTCTAGTTGGGGCAAGTGGGGGCTGCTCTTCGTTGCAGTGCGCAGGCTTCTCATTGCGGTGGCTTCTCTTGTTGCAGAGCATGGGCTCTAGGTGTGCGGACTTCAGTAGTTGTGGCATGCGGGCTCAGTAGTTGTGGCTCATGGGCTCTAGAGCGTAGGCTCAGTAGTTGTGGCACACAGCCTTAGTTGCTCCACGGCATGTGGGATCTTCCTGGACCAGGGCTCGAACCCATGTCCCCTGCATTGGCAGGTGGATTCTTAACCACTGCACCACCAGGGAAGTCCCCTGGCTTTCTACTTCACTGAGAAAACTGAAACCACCAGAAGAGGACTTTACCAGATGCCCTCCACTGCCTCCGCTCACCCACTGGCATCTAACTACATCTGTGGCTGCCTGGCTATTTCCACCACGAATGGCCCATGCTTCTGTTTGACCCCACATCCTATCCCCTCTTGCCCATCCAGAGACCTTGCTTCAACAATTCTTCTTTCTCTCTCCTTGAGCATCAGTTTTTGCTCTCCAATGGATTGTTCTCTTCAGCAATAAAAGCATAAACATGCTTGTATTTTCACCTTAGAAATACAAACTTCTCTCTATTTTACCTTCCACATCTATTTCTGTGCTTCCTGTCTTTGCTCCCCTTTACATCAAAACTCTTTGAAAAAGTTTTCTGTTTTTTTCCAATCTTTGTCTCTAGTCCCCCTTCTCTAATTGTCAAACCCACATCAGACTGGTTTTTGCCTCACAACTCCAACAAAAGTACTTTTGTCAAGATCACCAGTGACCTTTTTTTAAAACAAACAAAAAATATATTTATTTATTTATTTTTGGCTGTGTCGGGTCTTAGTTGCAGTGTGCGGGCTCTTTGTTGCGGCACACGGGCTTCTCTCTAGTTGCGGCAGGTGAGCTTAGTTGCCCCGTGGCATGTGGGATCTTAGTTCCCCCAACCAGGGATCGAACCCACGTCCCCTGCACTGGAAGACAGATTCTTAACCACTGGACCACCAGAGACATCCCACCAGTGACTTTTACACTAAATCCAATGTTCAGTTCTTGGGCCTGGACATTGTTCCATCTTGATCCATAAACAGAATTGGACTCAGCTGGTCCCCCATCTTCCTTGAAGATCTATTTTCACTTGGCTTCTCTCCTGACTTTCCTCCTACCTACTTGGCTGCTCCTTTTCTATGTCCGTTGTTGGTTTATCCTCATCTTCTCAATCTTTTAATGTTCACGTGCACAAGGCTCAGTCATATTACACTCATCTTGTTGATGATTTCTTCTTGTCTCATGACTTTTAGACACTAACTGTATAATAATGATTTTCCAGTTTATGTCTCCAACTCAGACTTTTCCTGAACTCTGGACTAGTTTATCTAGCATTTCTGTTGGATGCTAGTAGGCACCTCAGAGTCACCATGTGCAAAACTGAACTCCTGGTCTTCCTCAATACCTGCTTTACCTACAACCTTCTGTAGCTCGGTTGGTGGCAATACCGTCTGTCTAGTTTGTTCAGCCCTAAAACCCAGGAGTTCTCCTAGATTGTACACTTTGCCTCACTGTACATATCCCATTTGTTGAACAGTTAAGCTGGCTTTCAAAATATCACAAATCTATCCTGTCCCATCACCTCCATTGCAACTACATTGCTCCAGGTCACCTTCAGCACTGGCCTGGATGACTGTGAGGGCCTCTTCACTTGTTTCCCTGCTTACAGTCTATACCACACATAACAGTGAGAAAATTCTGTTAATATGTCAATTCCATGCCCAGTCCTCTTTGGCCCCCCAGGTCCTGTGAGTCAGCTCCAGCATCCTCTGATAACATGGGCCTCTGTGCCATTCCTCAGATACACCAGGCTCACATGTGCTGGGATCATCTGGGGAAATTATATTTTTAAAAAAGCCATTGATATTCAATTGACATTGTCTTAAATTTATTATTTTTAGAAAAATTGACATCTTCCTGATTGAAAACTTTTCCTAACAGAACTATGACTCTCTTTTTATTTACCTCTTCTTTTATGTCCCTTGGAAAGGTTTTAGAGTTTTATTTATGCAAATCCTATTGCTTGATGCACATATATTTTATTGCTTTTTTTTTTTCCTAAGAACATTCTTTATTCCTTAAACAAGTCACACCTCCTGTGATTTCATTGGAAAAACAGAAACTGGAAGAAGTATTTCTGTAACTTTATCAGAGGAACACAGATCAGTGTATTTAAAGGAATGCTTAACTTGAGTTTAGACATGTAAATCAGTTTAGGAGACATTGTGTACTATCTAGCGTATTCAAGTTTTGCTACTTGAAAGTTGACTATGAATTGATTTTTCTACCTTAATTTAACTAATAAATTTCTAGTCATACCTACTATATTCCTGGCAATGGGCTAGAGATATCATGATCAACAAGGCCATGTTTTTGCTCTTGGGAATCTCATAGACTTGATTTTCTTCTCAGTACAAGCCAAGCTCTATAAAAAGAGCTAGTTTAAGACATTGCAGATTTCATGAAGGTAGGCACTCACTTTAAAGAATAGCCTTTGAAACTCTTGAGTCCACAGAATTATTTTTCTTGTACTCATTGAAGTTATTAGGTACCTGATAAAAAATACCGAGAGGTTGCACGGTAAGGAATATTTCACCTAAATATGCAACATTAGACCAATGAACATGGACTGTCATATTTCTAGCATTATGGAGAGTTCTGGGTTAGGTGCAGGTGCCCCTTCAAGAAAACTTGATTTTTTTATTTTTTTTATTTTTTTGCGGTTCACGGGCCTCTCACTGTTGTGGCCTCTCCCGTTGTGGAGCACAGGCTCCGGACGCACAGGCTCAGCGGCCATGGCTCACGGCCCTAGCTGCTCCGCGGCATGTGGGATCTTCCCGGAATGGGGCACGAGCCTGCATCCCCTGCATCGGCAGACGGACTCTCAACCACTGCACCACCAGGGAAGCCCAAGAAAACTTGATATTAATGTTTCAGTATCAGCAATAAAACAGCACTTCATGTGTTACTTATAAAGGAAGATTTATTACCTTCATATCCTCTTAATAATGTATTTCTTCCTTTCATCAGGTATAATCTTATACCACAGCCCTTTGGCCTTAAAGAGTAGCTTAATCTTCTTAGTTAAGAAAACCTTTTAAGCCTTTATTGCTATATATTTTTTATTTTAACATCTTTATTGGAGTATATTTTTTTTTTTTTTTTTTTTTTTTGCGGTACGCGGGCCTCTCACTGTTGTGGCCTCTTCCGTTGCGGGGCACAGACTCTGGACGCACAGGCTCAGTGGCCATGGCTCACAGGCCTAGCCGCTCCGCGGCATGTGGGATCCTCCCGGACCGGGGCACGAACCCGTGTCCCCTACATCGGCAGGCGGACTCTCAACCACTGCGCCACCAGGGAAGCCCTGGAGTATAATTCTTTATTGCTATTAGAATGGGATTCTTTTCCTTTATTTTTCAGCTAGTTATTGTTGGTATGTAGAAAAGTTTATTGGACTTATATATTTATTTTGTAAGTGTTTCTCCTTGGAACTATTAAATCTGAACTCTCTTTCCAGCTTTAACTACTCTTTGGTTGATTCCCTTGTGTGTTCAGATTCCTCTTGACTCTGTACTTGCTGTGGATCCTACATGGGGCTGTCTTTCTCTCAGATCTTTTGTGGGATACCTCCTGCCTGCCCTCAGGCTCTTGGTTCTTAGGCCCTGGAGCCCAGAGGCTAGGATAGGGGGCCTCTCCTTGGCCCTCTCCTGGCTCTACACAGGACCTCTATCCAGGCATTTAGAGCTCTGAATACAATTTCCAGTTCACCTTCTTTTAACCAAGCTTCATGATCAGTTAGAGCTTGGAGTGGATTTAGTAGTCAATGGATATTTGTTGAAGGAATAAGTGATTGACTGAAGTATTTGTCTCCTCCTTTCTAGACTGCCAACTAGCTTTTTTTATTTTTCTAACTAGCTTTATTGGGAATGCTCCTGTATTTGGGAACTTATTTTTCAACGTAATTTCCATCTCCTCTGTTGATTTTTTTTTTCTAGTCAATTTGTTTATATTTTGTCATATATTCACCTAGCCTTATTTCATAGTAACTTCCACCAATATTGTACATTCTAAATAAGTATCGATTTGACAATGATAGTTATATTATTTCATTGTTCTAATGCATAATGACCACTCCCACACTCACTATGTAATCTTCTGTAACCTGCTAGGTTTGTTTACTTTGATGTTGCTGTTGCTGACTTGATGACTCTTTCCTCCCTCTCAGATTCAAGCTTCTTCAGGGGAGACCAAGTACACTGGTGCCTTGGACTGTGCAAAGAAGCTATACAAGGAGGCTGGGATCCGAGGCATCTACAAGGGGACTGTGCTCACCCTCATGCGAGGTAACCTTTGAGGCCCTCCATCTGAGGTGATTTGCCACAGGGGGTCTTGCCTGGATCTCCCGATGAGCCTTGGCACCATACATGCCACAGCTCTGACAGGGCTGGCACTGTGTGTCCTGGTTTTAGGCCATCTTACCTCTGGCCAGCATGGACACACATGAGGATGGGGGGACCCTCCATCCTTCTGATAGGCTGGCCCTCAAGGATGGAAATCATGAGCATGGCAGTCGGAGGGGAGTAGCAAATGGAAATCATGGCTGGAGGGATGAGTGGGAAGAAAGAATGACTTAGGAGCAGTGGAGCTCTTTTTGGCTTGAGAAGCATGTCCTATTGGGGTGGCAATAGAAGAGGCAGAGACAGCTCTACCCTTGTCCTGAGATGACAGCTTGGAGGAAGGCCAGATGTTAGCTCTGGTTATAACTGCTTGGAGTGGGCATATTAGTGGGGACCACTCAGAGGGCCTTTGAAGATGAAATAATGTCATGCATGTTAGTGCTCACTCACACCAGTGCTTGCCCCAGAGCAGCATCTGATCACTGCAAAGTGATTATTGCAAATAGGAAGTGCTGCTGAGGAGCTTCTCAGGAAACCTTCAAGGGTCCAAAGCCAAGCTTGGTTCTTCTAAGATCAGGAAATCTGTGAGAATTTTATATCATTTAATTTACCTCTTTCTTGCCACTAACAGATGTTCCAGCCAGTGGGATGTATTTCATGACATATGAATGGTTGAAAAATATCTTCACTCCAGAGGAAAAGAGGTGAGGAGAACAGAAGAACTTAGAAGCCACTTTGCCCAATCATGGGTAGGTTGCCATTTCCTGTTAGTGGATCTGAAGGCAGAAGTGGGACTTGCTTCTGTCTCCGTGTCCACTTTCCTGTTGTTGCTGCTGAGGCCCAGCTAATACTAGTACCCTTTACCCTGTGCCTCACCCAGTAGAGGAAGTGTTTGAAACAAGTGCATGAAACCTCCTTCAGCGAGTGGCAGCTACCATGTCACAGGAGCTTTGGCCTTGGACCACCTCCCTCCAGCCAGTTTCTCCCTCTCTGTGGCTGCCCTGTGTGCACAGGAGGGATGGTCTGAACACCACTCTCACAGCCTTTGTCTGACTGGGGCTGTTTGGTATTCTGCAGTGTCAGTGAGCTCAGCGTGCCTCGGATCCTGGTGGCTGGGGGCATTGCAGGGATCTTCAACTGGGCTGTGGCAATCCCTCCAGACGTGCTCAAGTCCCGCTTCCAGACTGGTTAGTAGAGGAGAGTGGGGTAGATGGGGTTGGAGTGGGTCCCAGAACTGGCTGGCCCTGTGGTACAGAGTTCTTAAGGCCCTAGGGATACTCAGTCTCCACAGTAGCACTCAGCATCTCTCTAGCCAACATTCTTCCTTGCAGTCATTTGTGTTCTAGGATCGCTAGACTCATTTTCTTTTTTTTTTTTGAAGTACGCGGGCCTCTCACTTCTGTGGCCTCTCCCGTTGCAGAGCACAGGCTCCAGACGCGCAGGCTTAGCGGCCGTGGCTCACGGGCCTAGCTGCTCCACGGCATGTGGAATCCTCCCGGACCGGGGCACGAACCCGTGTCCCCTGCATCGGCAGGCAGACTCTCAACCACTGCACCACCAGGGAAGCCCCTAGGCTCATTTTCTTGTCAGCCTAAACATAAAATAAGTGAGAGAAGGACTTCCCTGGCAGTCCAGTGTTTAAGACTCCTCGCTTCCACTGCAGGGGGCACAGGTTCAGTCCCTGGTCGGGGAACTAAGATCCCACATGCCGTGCAGCGTGGCCCAAAAAAAAAAAAATAGTGGAGAAGAAGTCAGATCAACCTTCCTTCCCTCACATGAGCAGAAGGACTGTTTTCATTCTTCATTCCCTTCTCCACTCCCTTGGCACCAGTAATCCAGACATTTGTAACTGTTTGTCCCAAGGTGAACTGTGTTGTCTGTGGACTGGTCCCAGATGACCTGCAAAGTGTCCTTTCGCTCGTGCTGTGGCCCTGCAGGAAGACTTGCCTACAATATTGTCCCCATGTAGGTCACCATGGTCAGGTCAGGAAGCTTCCTGAAGCCTTAACAGTTGCTTTCTGCCCACAGCACCTCCTGGGAAATATCCTAATGGCTTCAGAGATGTGCTGAGGGAGCTGATCCGGAATGAAGGAATCACATCCTTGTACAAGGGGTTCAATGCAGTGATGATCCGAGCCTTCCCAGCCAATGCGGTGAGTGACTGGCAGGGGCTGTGCTTTCCCTTTGGGGCTCAGAGCAGGGTGCAGGTGGGCTGACTTTTGCTTGCTTCTGGGATTGAATTGGGGGCTCAGTTTTTCCAAATCCCACCCTCAGTCAGAGCCTCCTTATTTGTTCCCTTTCCTGAAGCTGTCAGGAAGATTTTCCTTTGTGATCCTCTGAGGTGAGGAGCTTTGATTTCCTGGCCTGGCCATCAGAAGTGGGCAGTTGTGGGACATGCATTTTCTTTCCCCTTTAGGAATGAGAAAGCATAGCTTGATTCCGTGACCTGGGGTGGGAGATTAGGAAGGGGTTTTGGTCCTGACAGGGCCAGTCAAGCACAGTGCTGGGGTCTCTGTGAATAGTCACAACTCCTGTTGGCTTTTCTCTTCCTTCCAACCCCTTCTCAGGCCTGTTTCCTTGGCTTTGAAGTTGCCATGAAGTTCCTTAATTGGGCCATGCCCAACTTGTGAGGCTGAAGGCTGCTCAAGGCTTCAGGATGCTGGAAGCTGTCATCGAGGAGGAACAGTGGGCAGGACTAGGCTTCCTGAAGTGTGAGGGGAGGGACATGGTGGGATGTGAGCTCTGTGCACGGACTCACAGTGGTTGAGACCATTGTCTTAATGACATCCTCTTCCTGGTATAATTTGCCATTTTGCAACTTGAATCCACTCTAGTCAATTTAAGGGAACTCATGAGGATTTGGGGATGGAGTAAGTAGCTTCTAGACCAGTTACTACCTGTGGCCAGAATGCTGTCTACTAATTGACCACTGGCCCTACTACACCCAAAATACTCCTTGAGAAAGAGGGAATCTCAGCCTCTCACTGGAGACACTATGCATGTTTTCAGCCATCTGACCAGGAACTGGGGCCTTCTTTGATCCCTAGCCAGGAACACTCACCAGATTTCCAGGGTATCATCTGATCCTGGCCTGCACATGGGAATGTGGACTTGAGGCCCACATCTGTCTGTCCAAGTGGACTGAGCAAATGTGCCTAGGGGTAGATAGCCTGTTAACAGTCAGGTTTGTTTGTTTGTTTGTTTTTTTAACGCATGCAAGTAATCAAAATTAAAACTAGAGTAGCCTAATTTCCAGGAGTAGGTGGAGAGCTTTCCCTCCTACACAGTGAGGAGGAGAATTTTGAACCGACAGTCCCAGCTTGCTAGGATAAGTGAAAAAGCCCAGGGTGTAGGAAGGCTCTTTTTGCACACTCTTTTCTCATGAGAGCGCCCTATTTTAACAGGAAATAATAAATATTGTTTCTAATTTTTGCATTGTGTGAAATTTTTTTTCTTTTGATTCTGGGTCATTTCAGCAAGCAGCCACTGTGGCCTTGGTGGAGGCTGTTAGGGATCCAGTATCCTTCCCTGGTTCTTCAGGCAGGGGTTCTAGCAAGAGAAAGAGGAGGAAGTTTTGGCCAGCCCAGCCTTCCCTGACTGCCCCAGCTCCAGCTGCTGGAGGGTGAGGTGGGGTGGGGTGGGATGGGGCAACATGATTGGTAACTGTTCCCATAGCTCTCAGTGCAAGCCTGGCATGCAGGCCCCCACAGGGCCGAGCCTGCAGCCCATCCCTTCATTCCTTCACCTCTCTGCCCTCAGCCATGGGTGTCTTAGCTAACGGATGGAGAGTCAATTGTTCTAAAAGGCCAAAAGCAATCCTGAGTTTTCATATGCACTTTGGGGTCACTGTGTGATCTGATGTCTGGAATTACTAATCAGGCTGATGATGATGACCAGGTGCAGCTGGAGGAAGTGAGGGAGTCATAATGGAGAGTCACAAGCTAATCTGTTCTTGGCTGGGGGAGGGAGAGGCTACCAGAGCTGGGCTTCTCTGGTGGTGTTCCATCTGGCAGTCACAGTTCTGGCACTTCCCGCCTCACTGCAGCTGCACAGAGATCCTTGGACTTTGGCTTTAGAGCTATCACTCAGTGTAAATGGGTGAGAGGGGAAGGGACCCACCCCCATCTGGGAGTGGGTGTGGCCAACCTGGCTGGAAGCTGAAGATTTGGGGGTTTAAGGAAGGAGGATTTATTTCTGGGAAGATATTTCTGGATGATGGTCAAGTAAAAAAATAACAGTTTTAGGGATGAAAATTGTGTGCACTGTGCCTGGGAAGATTAATTCAGTGTTATGCTTTTCCCCTCTCATGCTGCAGGATATCTTTGTTTAATCTCTCACTGATTTGGAGATGGCCAAGTATGTGTCTCCTGGAGCTCTTCTAGGCACTGCCCAGTCCTTGAGACAGTCCTAAAACCTCGGCCTTTTCCCGGGAGCTCCTGTGAGTGCATTTGCATTCTAACCAAATGCCAGCCATTCCCATGGCTCAGGATCACTTTTT
>NW_006770548.1:1060001-1077634 GCF_000442215.2 Lipotes vexillifer | reverse complement strand
TTTTTTGCGATATGTGGGCCTCCCACTGCCGTGGCCTCTCCCGTTGCGGAGCACAGGCTCTGGACGCACAGGCTCAGCGGCCATGGCTCACGGGCCCCGCCGCTCCGCGGCATGTGGGATCCTCCCAGACCGGGGCACGAACCCGTGTCCCCTGCATCGGCAGGTGGACGCACAACCACTGCGCCACCAGGGAAGCCCAGGATCACTTTTACAGCCTCTGCTTCTGGATAATTTACCCTTTGAAACAGCTTCCATTTTAAAATGGAATATTTTGATTCCTTGATATTAGTGGTGGTAGATTCTTCTACTCCTTTGGGTATTCAATAGATGTTAAGTCAAATAAGGAAGTGCCTGGAGGCATATTTGTGAAGGGAGCAGAGCAGATGGTAAGTAACTCCCTCCTGGCTGGCACTTTCTGTTTATGATGCACTTTGAAATGCCACCTGTTCCTGATATATCTCTTCTCTCCCTGACTGGGGGTATGGGTAGGGGAGAGATTGAGGCCCTCCCAGGCAATTTCTCGGACTGTCACAGACAGCCTTAAGTAGAAGCCAGTGATTGTTACAACAACCAGCCAGTGATAACAGCCTCATCCAGGCACAAAGAAGAGTATAATCGCGTCAAAGGTAAAGGACAGAGGGCAGGTTGTTTTAACCTCAGCCTATTAGAAGCAATAGTAGCACCATTTCTGCTGTAAGGTCATAGTATCTCTACCCACAGTTCTTTCACCACAATTCTTTTGAGGCTAGAACCCCTTATTCGTTTTCCAGCCGCTTCATGGACTCATTCTCATCTCTTTACCCCATGTAACTCAGTGTTTAATGGGTAGGGATTTATACCCCCATTTTCAGATGTGGAAGCCAAAGCTCAGATAGGGTAAACTGATCTACCAAGATCATTGGCAAATTGATAACAGAGTGTGGACAGTAGAGTGGTGTCCGGGTGTCCACAGGCCTGAAGAAAGGCTTGTGATGCTATCAAAGGCTGTCCTCAGACTGCTTGACCTAAACTCCAAGAGGCCTGTCTGTACTGTAGGGTCAAAGCCCAGGCAGCTGGCCTGTGAGTCAGGCTAGGGGTGGCACACAGAGTCCCAACAGGCACTGGGAAGGCCCCAGGGCCAAGTGCTCGCTGAGTGCTCCTTTTTCTGCTTTCTTTGCTGTAGTCAGCACGCAGGCCTGTAGCTCTCCAGCCAGGCTCTCCCTTGCTTCCCAGGTTCTGTCCTTGCCCTGAGATGTCTAGAGGCAGACCCTAGGTACACTGCAGAGACTGACACTTTCTTAGGACGGTGTCCCAGGGAAGGGCTGGCTCTTAGGTGCAGAAATAGGCAGCCCAGGAATTAACTGCTCCCTTGAGCATGGACGCTTGTTAAAATAACTGGACCAAAGGCAGTGGCCTCATGGGGGCGGCATTATGAAGGCTGAAATACGGCTTGGGTTAGGGCAAAGGAAATATAGCCCACTTCCCCACTCCCCCCTGTCCACTAGAGGCTAATGGACACTTCTAAGGCAAAATAGAAACTGATGGTGTTACATAATAAACATCCTGGTAGGATTGGACCAGGGAGCTGGCATGTAGAGGTGGTCAGATGACCAATAAGTCCCAGGAGATGGGTGGGGGACTGGAGGGGCATAGAGAAGCAGCCCCTTTGGGCAGAGAAGAGGGAGGTGTTCCTGCTGGGGCTGAGTCCTCCACGTAGGTAGAGGGCATCAGAGGACAGAAAGTGTGTAAACCAGGGGGCCTGAGCCAAGAGCAGGCTGTCTTCCAGAGAAGTCTGGGGGAGTATGGGCATCTACCTTCTTCCTGGAAGGAGAGGGAAAAAAACCTTTTAAATAATAAACCTGTCTGCCGCGGAGCGGCTGGGCCCGTGAGCCATGGCCGCTGAGCCTGCGCGTCCGGAGCCTGTGCTCCGCAAATGGGGGAGGCCACAACAGTGAGAGGCCCGCATAACGCAAGAAAAAAAAAAAATAATAATAATAATAAACCTGTCAAGAGTACATGAAACGGGGAGGGGGAGGAATAAATTGGGAGATTGGAACTGACATATACACACTACTATATATAAAATAGATAACTAATAAGAACCTGCTGTATAGCACAGGGAACTCTACTCAATACTCTGTAATGGCCTATATGGGAAAAGAATCTTAAAAAAAATAAAAAAGAGTACATGAAACAACTGTTTCATTGGAAATAGCAGTTGGTACCCTACCCACGTTCATTTTCACCAGACTTACTGCTGTTGGACTAGACATGTGCCCCACCTGTGTTACTCAGCATAGTTGTGAACACTTCTGAGAACTGGCCCCATCGTGTCCATGTCTGCCTGAGGTTGGTGGTGTGGCAGTCTGTGCAAGATGATGACTACATGCTGGGTAGTGAGTAGGACTGGGGTAGGCTGAGTGCCTGTCAGGGCTCTAGGGCCTCCTTTTCTCTACCATGGACGCTGTATTTCTCTTGTTTTTGAGGGTTTCTGCTCTTGACCTTTTCTGCCCACCTTTACTTGCTGTTGGCAGCTGTTTCCCAGTTACTGGCTGCCTGTGGGTTTGGTTGCCATGGTAACCCCCAGTGGTACAGCTGAACAGGCTTGAATGAAGGTGGTCCTAGAAGGGTAAGGGTAGAAGATGGGGGCTCAGGCCCCTCGTATTCTCTCTTGTTCCAGGGCCGTATTCTTTTGCCAGCTCAACTGGGCATTCATGAAGGCCCTTGGGACTCCCCTTGCTATTGAAGGGTTTCCCAGAAGGGGCACAGATAGATCCCTGCTCTGGGGACCAGGTGCAAGGGGAGGGGAGTCAAGTTGGACCTGGAGGCTGGTTCTCCATCCTTACTTTGAGTCTGGTCTGTGGAGACAGGTAAGGAGCAGCTATGGGGTTCCTGATTTCAATGGCCCTCATTTCCTCCAGGCCTAAGGATGACTTTGAATGCTATATTTGCTAGATGGATGGATGGCCAAGCTGTGGGGTATCTGAGAACAAGTCAGGAGGAGCAACCTTCTGGCAGAGGCTGTCAGGGGTTCCTTGGAGTGACGGGGAGAACCTGCCTGCAGCCAGATCTGTTGTCAGTCCTGGAGTAGCCTCCTCCTACCCTATTTTGCAACTGAAGTTAGAGTTCTAGCTGTACAGGTGCCCGTCCCCCTGTCAAACATGTAAAGCCTGACAAATGGGCAAACTAGAGAGTGGAGTTGCGAATTTGCCTTTCCAAAGGGTTAGTGGTAGGACTGCTTGAAGTGGGTCAGATCCCCAGGTGTGGCAGTGCAGTGGGAGTCCCATCCAGGTTTCCTGGGTATGGGCTGACTCCTGGAAAACTTGGAAGGGTCAGTCTACCCACGAGCAGAGAAGAGTTGAGGTACTCTGTCCCTCCAGCTCCTCATTGCTTGTACTTAGTGAAGTCTTCATATTCTGAGATCAGAAGCATAGCTTTGAAGCAAAGGATCCTAGTTCTGAGCCTGAGGTCAGGAGAGCAGTTTCACTGGCTCCTCTTGCTGTGTGGAAAGTTATCATTCATTCATTCATTCAGTAAATCTTCTCCAAGACTGTGCAGTAAGGACCCAGCAGGGAACAAGTTGGACACTACCCCTTCCCTAACAGAGTTGATGGTCCAGGACTCCTCCCAGGAGTCAAGAAAATTGTTCAGGGAGACACTGCTGTTTAGAATCACAGGCTTACCTGGCCTAGAGCTTGGGTGGCTTCTGCATCAGTGGGGATTGGGTATTCCTCTTTCTAGAAGCTCAGTTCCCAGAAGCACTGAACTCCTGGTTGTGTGCCAAGTCAATATGAGAGGTCCAAGTGGGGATTTTAATTAATACTGGGTAATTACCAGGTGGAGCTTAACCATCCCAAATGCCTTACAGGTTCCCAAGGCTACCTCTAGTCACTTTCTGGCTGGACCCAGCAAAGACATGGAGGACTTTGTCCTATGCCTACTGGGCCTTTGGTCAGTACCTAGGCTGTGGTATGGACATACCAGGAAGGTTTCCACCTTTTTCTATTCCCTTCCAATCTGGTGTGGGTGAAGGGGCAGCTTGGGAAATAGCATGGCCTCTCCAGTTTGCCTATGCCCTCTTGCCAGGGGCAAAGGATAACAGTGCCTTGTGGTCTGCTCAACACCATCAAGCAATGCTGGCCCAGGGCCCAGGGTGGAGTATGGGGAGAGTAGGGGTGTGCAGACCTAGTCCTGGGAATCCTGGTGGGAATGCTCCAGAGGAGAAACAGGCACAGTGGTCATTCCTGCCCTGGGCGTTTATTCCCTTTTCTCAAGGAACATGTTTGGCCTACTGAGTTCTTCCAGGCTTATTTATCTGCCTTTGGCTCCCAAATTACTATATCACTGAAACTCCTACTACCTACAAGGGCTTCCTCCTTTGACATCTCAACGACCTCCTGCCGGACTTCTGAGGGTCCTATGGTCATGCCACTATGCCTCCCAGCGGTCAGGGTGGTTCTGACTTTACCATGCCTTTGCTCTTGCTGTCCTCTATGCCCACATGGCTCTCCTCCAGATCTTCCTGTGGTTAGATCCTGCCCAGGCCTCGGAGTCAGCTTGAATGTCCCCCGCTAAAGTGGGCCCTCTTGTTTTCCACCATAGCCGGAACCACACCGGGGTGGTAATGTGCATGCTTGCATCTGGCTCTCAGCTGTGTCCCTGGAGCCTAGTAAGGGCTGACAAACGGTTGGATCTTAGAGTGTATTGAAATTAGAAATGAAAGGTGAGAGGCAGTAACGACGCCGCTTAGCGGGTAGACCACTCATTTCCTGCCCCTGGACTGGAGAGACTGCCCGGGCGGCCTGGCTGGCAGCCGGCCCACTGGCGCACGCGCACTGAGGGCCGGCGCTCGGCGGGAGCGCGCACGCCCGCGGCCGCGTGCGTCACAACCCGGGCTCCCGCCCAGCCCATCCAGCTCTCCCGCTTGTCTGTGCCCGAGGCGGCGGCGGCTGCCTAGTGACAGCGGTGGCGGCACCAGGCCAGCCGGAGCAGTGTAGGGTGGTGCGGCCCTGAAACGCACACCCGGACAAAGGGCGGCGTGGCGCGAGGAAGACCCGACCCGGGTCGCGCGTGAGGGGACCTCGCGGGCGCGGGGCGAGAGGCCGGCGTGAGGGAGCGTCCAGGCGGTGGCCGCCGGCGCCTGGGTCCCGCCTGCCGCCGCCGGCATGAGCCACATCCAGATCCCGCCCGGGCTCACAGAGCTGCTGCAGGGCTACACCGTGGAGGTGTTGCGGCAGCAGCCGCCCGACCTCGTAGACTTCGCGGTGGACTACTTCACCCGCCTGCGCGAGGCCCGCTCCAGAGCCTCCACCCCGCCCGCCGCCCCTCCTTCCGGCTCCCAGGGTCTAGAGCCCGGCCCTGGCCTTGTCGCCGATGCGATCGCGGACAGCGAGTCGGAGGACGAAGAGGACTTGGATGGTAGGCGGAGGGCTGGGCCGAGGTTCGCGGTGGGGGGCACGGAGGGAGCGGTGCCGAGGGTCTCTAGAGACCCAGGAGGGGCTGCTGGGGGCCAGGCCCGCAACACTGGGCCGTGGGACCTTGGAGCCCTCGAGCGGAGTTTGTCCGGATTCCCCCAGCCGCCGGCGTGAGCGCGGCGTGGGCCACTTCCAAATTGAGCTCGGCGGTCCTGCGAGCTATAGAGCGAGTTGTGAGGTTCAGCTCGAGGGAAACATGCGCGCTTTCGACCGCGTGCTGGCGCGGGGCCCGAGGGGCGTGGAGCCCACGGCCGCCTAGCCTCGGCTGGAGACCCTTCACGCAGTTTCGTTCCGAAGAGAACATTCACATCCACTGATTCGTATTTCCTAACCAGGACGGTAACTTTGGAAAGAATTCATTTTGTGAAAAGTTATTGTGAAAAACTTTAAGCATAGACAAAAATAGGAAAGGTGAAATGAACCTTCTATATGCCAATACCCACATTACAGAGTTGGAATACCTGTCACAAATGTTTCATTTGTACCTTTTTTTTTCTCCTTTGCTGAAGAATTTTAAAGCATATCCCAGTATTTCACCCTTGAATACTTGAGTATGCATTTCTTAATGTTGACCCTGGGTATGTGTGTGTGTGTGTATATATATATATATATATATATTTTTTTTTTTTTTTAATTTTGCTAAAATGATTGGATCAAATTCGGTGAGGGTAAACAATAATTTTTTTTTCGCATATGGGGTGCAGGAAAGAAGGCAAGTACACTTGTACATCTGAGTTAAGCAAGATAGTCAAAAAGCATTTCCATTTTCCGTGATTGCTTCAACATAGGCTTTGTCAATTTAATAGAATTACCCTACTTTTGAACAGCCAAAATTTAACAAAACAATGAAAACATTTGAGAGGCAAAGTTAGAGTGTTAGTGTTATTGGATCATACTGAAAAAAACCTGACAACCTAGTTCTGAGTTGAATCCACATTCAAGTTAGGCTGGCAGAGAGTTAATTATTGGTCATCGCTGTTGGACGTTGTAAGCTTCAGTGTTCTGGATAACTTCCCTAAGTTTATTCATGCTAAGAGTGGAGATTTCTCTATCATGTTTCCCTTGACTTAATGCACATTAGAGTTTTTCACCTTAAACCTGGAAATCAGAAATTATTTTCCAAATCTCTGTCACAGAATTGCTTTGTGATCTAAGACAAGCTGCGGAACCTGTTTGATTTCAAATTTACTTATCTTTAAAATAGGGTTCGTGACAACAATCTCACAACAATCTCAACAATTTCACTGTCATAACAGTAAATTACAAAGCTGTAACTTGCTTTGCAACAATTTTTATTTACACAAAACATTAGTATTTTAGCTATTAGTGCCAGATGAGTAAAACAGAGTTTACAAGTTTTATGTTATGTCTTCATTCTTTGTCCTCTTTAATATCTTTTTCACAGTTGAATTGACTTAAATCTTTGTAGCCCTGTGCTTTATTTTATTGGTATTTAAATTTTTTGTTTGTTTATATCTCTTCAGTGACTGTGCTAAGTATATTATAGAAATCAACACAAGGTGAACTTCTATTTACAGATAATAACTTAAAAATACATGGCACACAGTGAGATACCACTTCACACCCATGAGGATGACTATTATGAAAAAAATAAAGAAAACTTGAGGGTTCTAATTCCTCCCCATCCTTGTCAACACTCATTATCTTTATTATTATAGCCAGTCTAGTGGGTAGGAAGTATTATAGTACCTCACTGTAGTTTTGCTTTGCAGTTCCGTAATGATGTTGAGCATCTTTCCATGTGTTTGTCGGTCATTTGTGTATCTTCTTTGAAGAAATGTCTATTCCGAGCCTTTGGTTTATTTGTGTTTTTATTATTAAGTTGTAAGTGTTCTCTGTATATTCTAAACAAATCCTTTAACAGATATATGACTTTAAAATATTTTCTGTCATTTAGTGGGTTGTTTTACTTTTTTTTTAATATAAATTTATTTATTTGGCTGTGTTGGGTCTTAGTTGTGGCACACGGGATCTTTGTTGCAGCATGCAGGATCTATCATTGCAGTGTGCGGGCTTCTCTTTAGTCGTGGTGCGCAGGCTCTAGAGCACGTGGGCTCAGTACTTGCAGCGTGCGGGCTCTCTAGTTGTGGCACGCGGGTTTTCTCTCTCCAGTTGTGTGCGGGCTCCAGAGCGTGTGGGCTCTGTAGTTGTGCGGGGGCTCCAGAGTGCGTGGGCTCTGTAGTTTGCTGCACAGGGGCTCTCTAGTTGAGGTGTGTGAGCTCAGTAGTTGCCCTGTGGAATGTGGGATTTTAGTTCCCTGACCAGGGATCAAACCCCTGTCCCCTGCATTGGAAGGAGGGTTCTTTACCACTGGACCACCAGGGAAGTTCCACTTCATTCTTTTATATGTGGATATCCAGTTGTTCCAGCACCACTTATTAAAAAGACTATTCTTGGTGGACTTCCCTGGTGGCGCAGTGGTTAAGAATCTGCCTGCTAGTGCAGGGGAAACGGGTTTGATCCCTGGTCCTGGAAGATCCCACATGCCTTGGAGCAGCTAAGCCTGTGCGCCATAGCTAGTGAGCCTGCGCTCTAAGCCCGTGAGCCACAACTATGGAGCCTGTGTGCCTCGATTGCTGAAGCCTGTGCACTCTAGAGCCCATGTGCCGCAACTACCGAAGTCCCTGTGCTCTAGGGCCCGCGTGCTGCAACTACTGAAGCCCGCACGCCTAGAGCCTGTACCCGGCAACAAGAGAAGCCACCACCATGAGAAGCCTGTGCACTGCAACAAAGAGTAGCCCCCGCTCACTGCAACTAGAGAAAGCCCGCACGCAGCAACAAAGACCCAATACAGCCAAAAAAAACAAAAAATTAAAATAAAAAGACTGTTCTTTCCCCATTTAATTGTCTTGGTACTCTTGTTGAAAATCAATTGACTGTAAATGTGAGAGCCTGTTTTGAACTCGCGGTTCTATTCCATTGATCTATATATCTGTCTGTATACCACTACTACACTGTTTGATTACTGTAGATTTGTGGTCGTTTTGGAATCAGTAAATGTGAATTCTCCAACTTTGTTCTTTTTCAAAGTTGTTTTGGCTATTTGCAGTTCCATATGAATTTTAGGATTAGTTTGTCAATTTCTGCAAAGAGGCCATCTGGGATTTTGACAGATATTGCATTGAATTTGTAGATTAATTTGGAGAGTATTGCCTTTTTACAACGTTAAGTCTTAAGATCTATGAGTATGGGATGTCTTCCTATTTATTTAGATCTTCTTTAATTTCTAAATTAAAGAACTACAAATGTTTGATTGGTTCACTGTGGGGGAGTAGAAGGACGTGCTCTCACTCCCTCTTGCGAGAGCACCAGAGCCACAACTAACTGCTCAACACTCATCAACAGGAAGACACTGGAATTCACCAAAAAAGATACCCCACATCCAAAGACAGAGGAGAAGCCACAATGAGACCATAGGAGGAGTACAATCACAATAAAATCAAATCCATAACTGCTGGGTAGCTGAGTCACAAATGGGAGAACACTTATACCACAGAAGTCCACCCACTGGAGTGAAGGTTCTGAGCCCCACGTAAGGCTTACCAACCTGGGGGTCCGGCAAAGGGAGGAGGAATTCCTAGAGAATCAGACTTTGAAGGCTAGTGGGATTTGATTGCAGGACTTCGACAGGACTGGGGGAAACAGAGACTCAACTCTGGAGGACACACACAAAGTAGTGTGCGCATTGAGACCCAGGAGAAGGAGCAGTGACCCCATAGGAGACTGAACCAGACCTACCTGCTAGTGTTGGAGGGTCTCCTGCAGAGGCGGGGGTCGGGGGTCTGTGTCTCACCATGAAGACAAGGACACTGGCAGAAGAAGTTCTGGGAAGTACTCCTTGGCATGAGCCCTCCCAGAGTCTGCCATTAGCCCCACCAAAGAGCCCAGGTAGGCTCTAGTATTGGGTCGCCTCAGGCCAAACCACCAACAATGAGGGAACCCAGCCCCACCCATCAGCAGACAAGCGGATTAAAGTTTTACTGAGGTCTGCACACCAGAGCAACAGCCAGCTCTACCCACCACCAGTCCCTCCCATCAGGAAACTTGCACAAGCCTCTTAGATAGCCTCATCCACTAGAGGGCAGACAGCAGAAGAAAGAAGAACAGTCCTGCAGCCTGTGCAACAAAAACCACATTCACAGAAAGATAGACAAGATGAAAAGGCAGAGGGCTATGTACCAGATGAAGGAACAAGATAAAACCCCAGAAAAACAACTAAATGAAGTGGAGATTGGCAACCTTCCAGAAAAATAATTCAGAATAATGATAGTGAAGATGATCCAGGACCTCGGAAAAAGAATGGAGGCAGGGCTTCCCTGGTGGCGCAGTGGTTGAGAGTCCGCCTGCCGATGCAGGGGATACGGGTTCGTGCCCCGGTCTGGGAGGATCCCACATGCCGTGGAGCGGCTGGGCCCGTGAGCCATGGCCGTTGAGCCTGCTCGTCCGGAGCCTGTGCTCCACAATGGGAGAGGCCACAACAGTGAGAGGCCCACATACGGCAAAAAAAAAAAAGAATGGAGGCAAAGATCAAGAAGATGCAAGAAATGTTTAACAAAGACCTAGAAGAATTAAAGAACAAACAAACAGAGAGGAACAATACAATAACTGAAATGAAAAATACACTAGAAGGAATCAATAGCAGAATAACTGAGGCAGAAGAACAGATAAGTGACCTGGAAGACAGAATGGTGGAATTCACTGCTGCAGAACAGAATAGAAAAAAGAATGAAAAGAAATGAAGAGAGCCTGAGAGACCTCTGAGACAACATTAAATGCAACAACATTCACAATAGGGGTCCCAGAAGGAGGAGAGAGAGAAAAGACCTGAGAAAATATTTGAAGAGATTATAGTCGAAAACTTCCCTAACATGGGAAAGGAAATAGCCACCCAAGTCCAGGAAGCACAGAGAGTCCCATACTGGATAAACCCAAGGAGAAACATGCCGAGACACATAGTAATCAAATTGGCAAAAATTAAAGACAAAGAAAAATTATTGAAAGCAGCAAGGGAAAAATGACAACATACAAGGGAACTCCCATAAGGTAAACAGCTGATTTCTCAGCAGAAACTCTACAAGCCAGAAGGCAGTGGCATGATGTATGTAAAGTGATGAAAGGGAAGAACCTACAACCAAGATTACTCTCCCCGGCAAGGATCTCATTCAGATTCGATGGAGAAATCAAAAGCTTTACAGACAAGCAAAAGCTAAGAGAATTCAGCACCATCAAACCAGCTCTACAGCAAATGCTAAAGGAACTTCTCTAAGTGAGAAACACAAGAGGAGAAAAGGACCTACAAAAACAAACCCAAAACGATTAAGAAACTGGTAATAGGAACATACATATTGATACTTACCTTAAACTTGAATGGATTAAATGCTCCAACCAAAAGACACAGGCTCGCTGAATGGATACAAAAACAAGACCCATATATATGCTGTCTACAAGAGACCCACTTCAGACCTAGGGACACATACAGACTGAAAGTGAGGGGCTGGAAAAAGATATTCCATGAAAATGGAAATCAAAAGAAAGCTGGAGTAACAATACTCATATCAGATAAAATAGGCTTTAAAATAAAGAATGTTACAAGAGACAAGGAAGGACACTACATAATGATCAAGGGATCAATCCAAGAAGAAATAACAATTATAAATGTATATGCATCCAACATAGGAGCACCTCAATACATAAGGCAACTGCTAACACCTCTAAAAGAGGAAATCGACAGTAACACAATAATAGTGGGGGATTTTAACACCTCACTTACACCAATGGAAAGATCATCCAAACAGAAAATTAATAAGGAAACACAAGCTTTAAATAACACAATAGACCAGATAGATTTAATTGATATTTATAGGACATTCCATCCAAAAACAGCAGATTACACTTTCTTCTCAAGTGCGCACAGAACATTCTCCAGGATAGATCTCACATCTTGGGTCACAAATCAAGCCTCAGTAAATTTAAGAAAACTGAAATTGTATCAAGCATCTTTTCTGACCACAGCGCTATGAGATTAGAAATCAATTACAGGGAAGAAACACGTAAAAAACACAAACAATTCATAACTAAATAACCAAGAGATCATTGAAGAAATCAAAGAGGAAATCAAGAAAATACCTAGAGACAAACGAAAATGAAAACACGACAATCCAAAACCTATGGGAGATGTTAAAAAAAATAAATAAAAAAAAAACAACCTATGGGATGCAGCAAAAGCAGTTCTAAGAGGGAAGTTTACAGCAATACAAACCTACCTCAAGAAACAAGAAATCTCAAATAAACAATCTAACCTTACACCTAAAGGAACTAGAGAAAGAAGAACAAATAAAACCCAAAGTTAGTAGAAGGAAAGAAATCATACATCTCAGAGCAGAAATAAATGAAATAGAAACAAAGAAAACAATAGCAAAGATCAATAAAAGTAAAAGCTGATTCTTTGAGAAGATAAACAAAATTGATAAACCATTAGCCAGACTCATCAAGAAAAAGAGGGAGAGGACTCAAAACAATAAATGAAAAAGGAGAAGTTAAACAGACACCGCAGAAATACAAAGCATCGTAAGAGACTACTACAAGCAACTCTATGCCAATAAAATGGACAACCTGGAAGAAATGGAGAAATTTTTAGAAAGGTGTAGCCTTCCAAGACTGAACCAGAAAGAAATAGAAAATATGAACAGGCCAATCACAAGTAATGAAATTGAAACTGTGATTAGAAATCTTACAATCTCCAAACAAAAGTCCAGGACCAGATGGCTTCCCAGGTGAATTCTATCAAATATTTAGAGAAGAGCTAACAATCATCCTTCTCAAAGTCTTCCAAAAAATTGCAGAGGAAGAAGCACTGCCAAATTCATTCTATGAGGCCACCATCACCCTGATACCAAAACCAGACAAAGATACTACAAAAAAAGAAAATTATAGACCAATATCACTGATGAATATAGATGCAAAAATCCTCAACAAAATACTAGCAAACAGAATCCAACAACACATTAAAAGGATCATACACTATGATCAAGTGGGATTTATCCCAGGGATGCAAGGAGTCTTCAATATACGGCAATCAATGTGATACACCATATTAACAAATTGAAGAATAAAAACCATATGATCATCTCAATAGATGCAGAAAATGCTTTTGACAAAAGTCAACACCCATTTATGACAAAAACTCTCCAGAAAGTGGGCATAGAGGGAACCTACCTCAACATAATAAAGGCCATATATGACAAACCCACAACAAACATCATTCTCAATGGTGAAAAACTGAAAGCATTTCATCTAAGATCAGGAACAAGACAAGGATGTCCACTCTCACCACTATTTTTTGTTGTTGTTTTGCGGTATGCGGGCTGCTCACTGTTGTGGCCTCTCCCGTTGCGGAGCACAGGCTCTGGACGCGCAGGCTCAGCGGCCATGGCTCACAGGCCCAGACGTTCCATGGCATGTGGGATCTTCCCGGACCAGGGCACAAACCTGTGTCCCCTGCATCGGCAGGCGGACTCTCAACCACTGCGCCACCAGGGAAGCCCTCACCACTATTATTCAACATAGTTTTGGAAGTCCTAGCCATGGCAATGAGAGAAAATAGAGAAATAAAAGGAATACAAATTGGAAAAGAAGAAGTAAAACTGTCACTGTTTGCAGATGTCATGATACTATACATAGAGAATCATAAAGATGCCAACAGAAAACTAATAGAGGTAATTAATGCATTTGGTAAAGTTGCAGGATACAAAATTAATGCACAGAAATCTCTTGCATTCCTATGCACTAATGATGAAAAGTCTGAAATAGAAATTAAGGAAACACTCCCATTTACCATTGCAACAAAAAGAATAAAATACCTAGGAATAAACCTACCTTGGGAGACAAAAGACCTGTGTGCAGAAAACTGTAAGACACCGATGAAAGAAATTAAAGATGATACAAACAGATGGAGAGATATACCATGTTCTTGGATTGGAAGAATCAATATTGTGAAAATGACTGTACTACCCAAAGCAATCTACAGATTCAATGCAATCCCTGTTGAATTACCAATGGCATTTTTTTACAGAACTAGAACAAAAAATCTTAAAATTTGTATGGAGACACAAAAGACCCCGAATAGCCAAAGCAGTCTTGAGGGAAAAAAGCGGAGTTGGAGGAATCAGACTCCCTGACTTCAGACTATACTACAAAGCTACAGTAATCAAGACAGTATGGTACTGGCACAAAAACAGAAATATAGATCAATGGAACAGGATAGGAAGCCCAGAGGTAAACCCACGCAGCTATCGTCAACTAATCTATGACAAGGGAGGCAAGGATACACAATGGAGAAAAGACAGTCTCTTCAATAAGTGGTGCTGGGCAAACTGGACAGCTACATGTAAAAGAATGAAATTAGAACACTCCCTAACACCATACACAAAAATAAACTCAAAATGGATTAGAAACCTACATGTAAGACTGGACACTATAAAACTTTTAGAGGAGAACATAGGAAGAACACTCTATGACATAAATCACAGCAAGATCCTTTTTGACCCACCTCCTAGAGAAATGGAAATAAAAACAAAAATAAACAAATGGGACCTAATGAAACTTAAAAGCTTTTGCACAGCAAAGGGAACTACCAACAAGACGAAATGGGAGAAAATATTTACAAACAAATCAACGGACAAAGGATTAATCTCCAAAAACTGCTCATTCAGCTCAATATTAAAAAAAACAACAACACCCAATCCAAAAATGGACAGAAGACCTAAATAGACATTTCTCCAAAGAAGACATAAAGATGGCCAAGAAGCATATGAAAAGCTGCTCAACATCACTAATTATTAGACAAATGCAAATGAAAACTACAATGAGGTATCACCTCACACCAGTTAGAATGGGCATCATCAGAAAATCTACAAACAGCAAATGCTGGGGAGGGTGTGGAGAAAAGGGAACACTCTTGCACTGTTGGTGGGAATGTAAATTGATACAGTCACTCTGGAGGACAGTATGGAGGTTCCTTAAAAAACTAAAAATAGTATTACCATATGACCCAGCAATCCCACTACTGGGCATCTACCCAGAAAAAAACATAATTCAAAAAGACACATGCACCCCAATGTTCATTGCAGCACTATTTACAATAGCCAGGTCATGGAAACAACCTGAATGCCCGTCGACAGATGAATGGATAAAGAAGATGTGGTACATATATATGATGGAATATTACTCAGCCATAAAAAGGAACGAAATTGGGTCATTTGTAGAGACGTGGATGAATCTAGAGACTGTCATACAGCGTGAAGTAAGTCAGAAAGAGAAAATCAAATATCGTATATTAACGCATATATGTGGAGTCTAGAAAAATAGTACAGGTGAACCGGTTTGCAGGACAGAAATTGAGACACAGATGTAGAGAACAAACATATGGACACCAAGGGGGGAAAGCGGCAGGGGTGGCGGTGGTGGTGGTGTGATGAATTGGAATATTGACATATATATAATAATATGTATAAAATGGATAACTAATAAGAACCTGCTGTATAAAAAAATAAATGAAATAAAATTCAAAAATTCAAAAAAAAGAACTATGAATGTTTTGTGGTTCTCAGAATATAAGTTTTGCACTTCTTTGTTAAATTTATTCCTAAGTAATTTATTCCTTTTGGTGTGATTGTAAATGGAATTGTTTTCTTCATTTTCAGATTGCTCATTGCAAGTGTATAGAAATACAGTTAATTTTTCAAATACTGACCTTGTATCTTGCAGCCTTGCTGAACTTGAGTTTTGTAGTTGTTTAGTGGATTCCTTAGGATATTTCCCCAGCATTTTTTATTGCACAGTATATATCACATAACAGTAGGAGTTGGTCTAAATTGCATTAGTGGAAGTTTTGGGGGACTTGCTTAACAATAATATTCCTGCAGTTCACATATCTGGATCTTTCCGCAGGATTTTGACACTGTTGAACCAGCCCCCTTTGAAACTGCCTCCCTCCTTGGCATCTGTGTCTTTATTCCCCTTGGTCTTCATCCACCACTTGGCCTCCTTTCTGCCCTTTAAATGTTTGTTGATGATCCCCAAAATTTAGTTTGTTACCATTTCTCCCTCAGTGAGCAATTCTCTTCCTGAGCATTTTTTTACTGCCTTGAACCTGAACTTTCAAAATCAAAACTACAGCTCAAAACTTGGTCTACTAGACACGCACCTATTTATGCTTATCTTGTTGGCTCATCACCTCTCATTCATCTGTCAAACTCATGAAGCCTAAAACTGATGTCGTTAACCTGTCACAGCTGTTTCTTCTAATTTCTTCAGCAAGAAAACCAGGAACCAGTCACGTTCTCCTTCTCTCTCTCTCTTTCTCTCATTTATTTTAATGTCTGGGCTCCCCCATCTTCTCCTTCCCTACTGTCCCTGCCTTGAGTTGGTTTTTATTGATTCTTAACTGGATGCACCTGAGCATTCCATAGGTCTCCCACTCATCTCTCCTCTGCCCCATCTATTCTCTACACCATCACCACAATCAGCTTTCTTTCCTTTTAAAAAATTGTGGTAACACATACATAGTGTAAAATTTGCCACTTTAACCGTTTTAAGTGTACAGTTCAGTGGCATTAAGTACATTCACAATGTTGTGCAATCACCTTTTTCAGTTAAGTAAACTTTTTATGAAGTAAAACATTATGCAAAAGGGGGTACAAATCATAAATATGCAGCTTGATTGTTTATAAAGTGTACACACTGTGTATCCCATCAACTAGATCAAGAAATATCAGCTGGAGGAGACCTTCACATCAAGAGCATAAATTTTACATAATTGTAACTGTAAATACAGTTCTGCAGTTAGGACAGCTAGCATTTATTAAGCCTTTATTCTGTATTAGTCTCAGTGTTCAGTGATTTATTTGCATTATTGCATTGAATCCTCCTGATCTTTTAAGGTAGGGATAATAGTTATCTCCATTTCACAGATGAGGAAACTGAGGCCTAGAGATTATCCAAGACCATATCATAAGCAGTGTTTCACTGTAGGCTGGAGTTTATGTCATTATACTGTTCATATTATTTCATGCCTGAACTGCTTCTCATTTTTTTCTTGCCTTATTTATTTTTTACAGAAAAGGCTGTAAGCATTTAAAAATTTCTTCACATAGATGTCATAATGAATTTTTTATTGTTGTAGAATATATATAAGATTTACATTGTTACCATTTTAAACTGTACAGTTCAGGAGCATTAAGTACATTCATTATTTCGTGTAACCATCACCACTATTTTGTTCTTCTTTTTCAAGATTGTTTTGGGTTTTCAGGACTCCTTGCAATTCCCTACGAATTTTAGGATCAGCTTTTCCATTTCTGCGAGATAAGACCTGTTTTCTTAAATTTCGTCTTCAGATTGTTGATTGTGAATATATATAACTACACCTGATTTTTTAAAATTTTACATCTTTATTGGAGTATAATTACTTTACAATGGTGTGTTAGTTTCTGCTTTATAAAAAAGTGAATCAGTTATACATACGCATATGTTCCCATATCTCTTCCCTCTTGCGTCTCCCTCCCTCCCACCCTCCCTATCCCACCCCTCTAGGTGATAACAAAACACCGAGCTGATCTCCCTGTGCTATGCGGCTGCTTCCCACTAGCTATCTATTTTACGTTTGGTAATGTATATATGTCTTGCCACTCTCTCCCTTTGTCACAGCTTACCCTTCCCCCTCCCTATATCCTCAAGTCCATTCTCTAGTAGGTCTGTGTCTTTATTCCTGTCTTACCCCTAGGTTCTTCATGACATTTTTTTCCTTAAATTCCATATATGTGTGTTAGCATACGGTATTTGTCTCTCTCTTTCTAACTTACTTCACTCTCTATGAAAGACTCTAAGTCCATCCACCTCATTACAAATAGCTCAATTTCGTTTCTTTTTATGGCTGAGTAATATTCCATTGTATATATGTGCCACATCTTCTTTATCCATTCAACCGATGATGGACACTTAGGTTGTTTCCATCTCCGGGCTATTGTAAATGGAGCTGCAATGAACATTTTGGTACATGACTCTTTTTGAATTATGGTTTTCTCAGGGTATATGCCCAGTAGTGGGATTGCTGGGTCATATGGTAGTTCTATTTGTAGTTTTTTAAGGAACCTCCATACT
>NW_006770548.1:1042528-1054003 GCF_000442215.2 Lipotes vexillifer | reverse complement strand
ATTCTATTTCCAAGATTTTGGATCATCTTTACTATCATTATTCTGAATTCTTTTTCAGGTAGACTGCCTATTTCCTCTTCATTTGTTAGGTCTGGTGGGTTTTTATCTTGCTCCTTCATCTGCTGTGTGTTTTTCTGTCTTCTCATTTTGCTTATCTTACTGTGTTTGGGGTCTCCTTTTTGCAGGCTGCAGGTTCGTAGTTCCCGTTGTTTTTGGTGTCTGTCCCCAGAGGCTAAGGTTGGTTCAGTGTGTTGTGTAGGCTTCCTGGTGGAGGGGACTAGTGCCTGTGTTCTGGTGATGAGGCTGGATCTTGTCTTTCTGGTGGGCAGGTCCACATCTGGTGGTGTGTTTTGGGGTGTCTGTGGACTTATAATGATTTTAGGCAGCCTCTCTGCTAATGGGTGGGGTTGTGTTCCTGTCCTGCTAGTTGTTTGGCATAGGGTGTCCAGCACTGTAGCTTGCTGGTCGTTGAGTGAAGCTGGGTGCTGGTGTTGAGATGGAGATCTCTGGGAGATTTTCACCGTTTGATATTATGTGGAGCTGGGAGGTCTCTTGTGGACCAGTGTCCTGAAATTGGCTCTCCCACCTCAGAGGCACAGCCCTGACTCCAGGCTGCAGCACCAAGAGCCTTTCATCCACACGGCTCAGAATAAAAGGGAGAAAAATTAGAAAGAAAGAATTAGTAGAAGTAGAAAGAAAGAGAGAAAGAAAGAAGGTAAGAAAGATAGAAAAGAGGGAGGGAGTGAGGGAGGAAGGAAGGAAGGAAGGAGGGAAGGAAGGAAAAAAATAAAGAAAATAAAGTAAAATAAAATAAAGTAAGATAAAATATAATAAAGTTATTAAAATGAAAAATAATTTTTAAGAAAAAAAAAACGAACGGATAGAACCCTAGGACAAATGGTGGAAGCAAAGCTATACAGACAAAATCTCACACAGAAGCATACACATACTCACAAAAAGAGGAAAAGGGGAAAAAAATCATAAATCTTGCTCTCAAAGTCCACATCCTCAATATGGGATTATTCGTTGTCTATTCATGTATTCCACAGATTCAGGGTACATCAAGTTGACTGTGGAGCTTTAATCCGCTGCTTCTGAGGCTGCTGGGAGAGATTTCCCTTTCTCTTCTTTGTTCTCACAGCTCCCAGGGGCTCAGCTTTGGATTTGGCCCCGCCTCTGCGTGTAGGTCACCGGAAGGCGTCTGTTCTTCTCTCAGACAGGACGAGGTTAAAGGAGCAGCTGCTTCGGGGACTCTGGCTCACTCAGGCTTGGGGGAGGGAGGGGAACGTCGTGCGGGGGGAGCCTGCGGTGGCAGAAGCCAGCGTGACGTTACACCAGCCTGAGGCGCGTCGTGCGTTCTCCCAGGGAAGTTGTCCCTGGATCCCGGGACCCTGGCAGTGGCGAGCTGCACAGGGTTCCCGTAAGGGGGGCTGTGGATAGTGACCTGTGCTCGCACACAGGCTTCTTGGTGGTGGCAGTAGCAGCCTTAGCGTCTCATGCCCGTCTCTGGGGGATGCGCTTTTAGCCGTGGCTCGCGCCCGTCTCTGGAGCTCCTTTAAGCAGCGCTGTTAATCCCCTCTCCTGGAGCACCAGGAAACAAAGAGGGAAGAAAAAGTCTCTTGCCTCTGAGGCAGGTCCAGACTTTTCCCCGGACTCCCTCACGGCTAGCGGTGGTGCACTAACCCCTTCAGGCTGTGTTCACGCCGCCAACCCCAGTCCTCTCCCTGCGCACCACCCGAAGCCTGAGCCTCAGCTCCCAGCCCCGCCCGCCCCAGCAGGGGAGCAGACAAGCTTCTCGGGCTGGTGAGTGCCAGCCGGCACCGATCCTCTGTATGGGAATCTCACCGCTTTGCCCTCCGCACCCCTGTTGCTGTGCTCTCCTCCGCGGCTCCGAAGCTTTCTCCCTCCGCCACCCGCAATCTCCGCCCGCGAAGGGGTTTCCTAGTGTGTGGAAACCTTTCCTCCTTCACAGCTCCCTCCCACTGGTGCAGGTCCCGTCCCTATCCTTTTGTCTCTGTTTATTCCTTTTTCTTTTGCCCTACCCAGGTACGGTGGACTTTCTTGCCTTTTGGGAAGTCTGAGGTCTTCTGCCAGCGTTCAGTAGGTGTCCTGTAGGAGTTGTTCCACGTGTATCTGTGGGGAGGAGGGTGATCTCCACGTCTTACTCTTCCGCCATCTTCCCCTCCAACTCATACAACTGATTTTCTTTTTTTTGCGGTACACGGGCCTCTCACTGCCGGCGGCCTCTCCCGTTGCGGAGCACAGGCTCCGGATGTGCAGGCTCAGCGGCCATGGCTCACGGGCCCAGGCACTCCGCGGCATGTGGGATCCTCCCGGACCTGGGCACAAACCCGCATCCCCTGCATCGGCAGGCTGACTCTCAACCACTGCGCCACCAGGGAAGCCCTCTACAACTGATTTTTGTATATTGATCTTGTATCCTGCAACTTGTAGATTCTTTAGGATTTTCTATATATAAGATCATGTAATTTGTGAATAGTTTTATTTGTTTCTTTTCTATTTGAATGCCTTTTAATTTATTTATCTTGCCTAATTGCTCTGTCTAGGACCTTCAATAGTGTGCTGAATAAAGGTGACTAAAGCAGGCGTACCTGTCTTGTTCTTGATCTAGGGGAAATTTTTTCAGTCTTTTACCATTAAGTAAGATGTTAGTTGTGGATTTTTCATACCTGCTTTTGCTATGTTGAGGAAGTTGTCTTTAATTCCTAGTTTGTTGGGTACAAACGGGTGTTGGATTTTGTCGGATGCTTTTTCTGCATCAATTTAGATCATCATGTGGTTTTTTCCCTTTCATTCTTTTAATATGTGGTATATTATATTTTAATTTTTATATGTTGAACCAACCTTGCATTCTTGGGATAGATCCCCGTTGATCATGGTGTAAGGTATAATCCTTTTTATATGCTGCTGGATTTAGTTTGCCAGTATTTTGTTGTCATAATGATTTTTCTACTGTATTTTGCAAATTTAGTATATTATATTATTATTATAAATAATAATAATTATTCCCCATTTAGGTTGCCTCCAAATATTTGGTAGTATAAACTTTTCTTTAATGCATACAGCTTCGTTTTTTTAAAATAAGTTTTATTTATTTATGGCTGTATTGGGTCTTTGTTGCTGTGTGCGGGCTTTCTCTAGTTGCGGCGAGCAGGAATACTCTTCGTTCTGGTGCGTGGGCTTCTAATTGTGGTGGCTTCTCTGTTGTGGAGCACAGGTTCTAGGTACGTGGGCTAGCTTCAGTAGTTGTGGTACACGGGCTCTAGAGCGCAGGCTCAGTAGTTGTGGTGCATGGGCTTAGTTGCTCTGCGGCATGTGGGATCTTCCCGGACCAGGGCTTGAACCCGTGTTCCCTGCATTGGCAGGTGGATTCTTGACCACTGCACCACCAGGGAAGCCCCAGCTTCTTTTTTAACAACTGACAATTTATTAAAATAGTTGATTTAAGTATCTGCAATGATGACTTCAACCTTGATTCCTGGCTCAGTACTGACAAAAATAATCTGTTTAATTATCTCAGAAGGACTGTGCAAGTCAATGAGTTGCTTGTGGATGCTCATTTGAAAAAGATCCCAAGTCAGTACCTTTACCACAAGGAGATTTTCTAAGTAGTGATTCTCATAGTCTTGGTAGGCATCCAAACTGATCCTTTCACTTTGAGATTCTTTTTCTTTGCTCCTCTGATCAAGTCAGCACACGCCTTCAACAGAGATTTACATTGTGGTTGGTTAGGGTAATTCTAGTTTGGTAAATCACCACCTCTGGTTCCATGGGTGATTTTCTGTTATATTTAAGAGCCATGGCTGTGGTGAGGCTTCCTCATAGACTTGTTCCTTGGGGAAAACCAACAGTGGTGAGTTGGGAGCAGAAGCTGGAAGCAGGAGCCGGCAGACCTGAGTTCTGCTGCAGCTGTGACTGTATCTTCTCAAAGAGTGCATAAGGTTTGTTTTTTTTTTCCATTGTTGACTTATTTACCTAGAATAAATTTCTAGAAACAGAATTATTGTGTCAAAAGATACATTTTTGGCATTTAATAAGTACAATGTGGTCATATTGCTTTTCAGAAGGATTGTGTCAATCAGTATACACAGTTACCAGCAATATATATGAATACCAAATTTGTTGTACAGTTAAAAAAATTAAAATACAGTTGATGCACCCCAATGTTCATAGCAGCACTATTTGCAATAGCCAAGACATGGAAGCAACCTAAGTGTTCATTGACAAATGAATGGACAAAGAAGATGTGAGATACACACACACACACACACACACACACACACACAATGGAATACCACTCAGTCATAAAAAAAGAATGAAATAAAACCATTTACAGCAACATGGATGGACCTATAGATTATCATACTAAGTTAAGTAAGTCAGGTAGAGAAAGACAAATATCGTATGATGTCACTTATATGTGGAATCTAAAAAAATGATACAAATGAACTGACTTACAAAACAGAAATAGACTTACAGACATAGAAAACAAACCTATGGTTACCAAAGGGGAAAGAGGGGAGGGATAAATTAGGAGTTTGGGATTGAAATATACACACTGCTATATATACAAGAGATAACCAACAAGGACATACTGTATAGCACAGGGAACTCTACCTAATATTATCTTGTAATAACCAATAATTGAAAAGAATCTGAGAAAGAATATGTATATATATATCTATAACTGAATCACTTTGCTGTACACCTGAAACTAACACAACATTGTAAATCAACTATATTTCAATAAAAATTTTTTTAAATGCAATTGACATGGTGTATTTTATGTTAGTTTCAGATGTACTACATCGTGTTTTGACATTTTGCATACATTATGAAATGATCACCCAAATTTGTTGTACACTTGAAGCACAAAGTATTAAAATTTTTTGAAAAGAATTAATTTTTGGAAAAATTTTCTGTGTTTTACTTTCAATTTTATTCATTTTAAGAATGTTGGACCTTTATCTTCATCTAATGTCTGCTTATGTTCAATATGTGACTGCATATTTGAGATACTTATTTTGATAGAGTTGATAAGAATTATTGAATCCCTACTTTTAGAAGGTGAGGAAGAGAGGAAAGTCAAGGTTCACCCTGACTTGGGGTGAACCTGGTATGATTCTTGGAGTACTAGGGGGATATACTGTTAACAAAGATACTAGGTAAAAGAAAAACTGTTGTTTCTCTACTCAAGACACTTCTGACACTAACTACCTGGAGTTAGTGCAGACTGCACAGATTAATGCTCGGTCCCAAAAGACTGCCCTCTACTTCAGACGCTAATCAAAAATCCAGGCCTCCTGTACTTCGAACTGACCAGCTATAAATTTGGGGTCCCATGACCTCACTTTAAGTTTGATAATTTGTTCAAGTGGCTCACGGAACTTAGGAAAGTGCTTTACTTACTGTTACTGGCTTATTATAAAGGATACAACTAGGTACAACGAAATGAAAGAGATGCATAGGTCAAGGTATGTAGGAAGGGTCACAGAACCTCTGTGCCCTCTCCGAGCACACCACCTTCCCACACCTCAATATGTTCACCAACCTGGAAGCTCTCAGAACCCCTTCATTTAGGGTTTTTAATGGAGGATGCATTGCATAGGCATGATTGATTAAATCATTAAGGATGAACTCAATCCCCAGCTCATTGTCCCTCCCTGTAGGTCAAGGTGTAGGGCTGAAATTTCCAGCCCTCTAATCACAGGGTTGTTCTTCTCATAACCGGTCTTCATCTTTCAAGTGTCACCTCATTAGCATAAACTCAGTTTGGTTGAAAGGGACTTATTTTGAATAACAAAAGACTCCTCTCACCTCTGTCGCTGAGGAAATTTCACAGGTTTTGGGAACTCTGCCAGGATTCTGGGCTGAAAACCAAATATATATTTCTTGTTATATCACAATATCAGACTGGGAAATTTTAAAAAATTTTTTTAATTTTTATTTTATATTGGAGTATAGTTGATTTAATTGGCATATAACATTGTATTAGTTTACAGTATATGACATAATTTCATATATGTATATATTGTGAACTGATTAGTTAACATTCATCACCTCACAGGTAAACTTTATTGTGATGAGAACTTTTTTTTTTTTTTTTGCGGTACGCGGGCCTCTCACTGCTGTGGCCTCTCCCGTTGCCGAGCACAGGCTCCAGACGCGCAGGCCCAGCAGCCATGGCTCACGGGCCTAGCCTCTCCGCGGCATGTGGGATCTTCCCGGACCGGGGCATGAACCCGTGTCCCCTGCATCGGCAGGCGGACCCCCAACCACTGCGCCACAAGGGAAGCCCCCTATAATGTATACTTAAAAAGATCTTGTTGAGTACATGAGTGAGTTTATGACTGAGGAGCTGATTTTGGAGACTGCTATCACAGAGTATATTGTGGGAGCACAGAGAAGGGAGCTAAGGTAGGAACTAACTGGGCATCAGTGGTGTTGCAAGCAGTGAAGAGGTCAAGTTGGGTAAGGCCAGTGTTGAAATGATTGGACCCAGCTGTAATTCCAGGGACAGGCTCAGTGGGGTTGTGGTAGAAAAGGTCAGGTGCCAGTGAGTCAGGGAGTTTGTGTGTTTGTGTGTGTGTGTGTGTGTGTGTGAGAGAGAGAGAGAGAGAGAGAGACAGACAGACAGACAGACAGACAGACAGACAGACAGGGAGGGAGGGAGACGGGGACTGCAGAAGACTCAGACAAGGAATGGGGAGTACATTTTGAAGAAGTAAAGAAAGGACCTGGTGGTAGCTTGAAGAAGTACAGGTATGAGGGAAGGTCTTTGGTTTTGTTTTATTAGGTTAGAGTCACCATTAGCATGTTCACATGCAGAGGGAAATGAGCCAGTGGAGAGGTAGCAAGGTCCTAGAATGGCGGGTGGGGAGGTGGCTTAGAATGGAGAGAAAAACTGGGGACATCTCATATTCAGAAACTGGAGAGGAGTGTTATTTGCTTTAGCTGTTATTTAATTTAAAGGGTAATTTAAGGTTTTACTTCTTTTATTTATTTATTTATTTTTGGCTGCATTGGGTATTCATTGCTGCGCCCAGGCTTTCTCGAGTTGTGGCGAGCGGGGGCTACTCTTCGTTGTGGTGCGCGGGCTTCTCTTTGTGGTGACTTCTCTTGTTGCAGAGCACAGGCTCTAGGCACACAGGCTTCAGTAGTTGCGGCGCGCGGGCTCTAGAGCTCAAGCTCAGTAGTTGTGGCGCACGGGCTTAGTTGCTCCATGGCATGTGGGATCTTCCTGGACCAGGGTTCAAACCCATGTCCCCTGCATTGGCAGGCGGATTCTTAACCACTGCGCCACCAGGGAAGCCCTAAGGTTTTACTTATTTGTGCCCTTGATTCAAGGCCTTGTCTTTTACTTACTTGACTCTCATAGCGGTGAATATTTAAGCTAAGGGAAAACAGTGTAGAGGTTTCTCAAAAAATTTAAAATAGAACTACCATATGACCCAGCAATTCCACTTCCAGGTATTTTTTCAAAGAAAAGAAAAACACTAATTCAGAAAAATAAATGCACCGCTACGCTCAAGGCAGCATTATTTACAAGATAAGGACGCAACCTAAGTGCCCATTGATAGGTGAATGGATAAAGATTTGGTATACATTCACAGTGGAATATTACTCAGCTAAAAAAGAGAATGAAATCTTGCCATTTATGACAACATGGATGGACCTAGAGGGTATTATGGTAAGCAAAATAGGTCAGAGTAAAACAAATACTGTATGATTTCACTTATATGTGGAATTTAACAAATAAAACGAACAAATGTATTAAAACAGACTCATAGATACAGAGAACAAACTGGTGGTTACCATAGGGGAGTGAAGTCGGGGGATGAATGAAATAGGTGAGGGAGATTGAGAGGTACAGACTTCTAGTCATAAAACAAGTAAGTCACAGGGATATAATGTACAGCACAGGGAATATAGTTAATAACATTGTAATAATTTTTTATGGTGACAGATGATAACGAGTTACCAGGGTGATCATTTTGTAGTATATAGATATATTAAATTACTGTGTTGTACGTCTGAAACTAATATAATACTGTAAGTCAATTATACTTCAAATTTAAAAAGATAAAAACATGTGGTCTGCTAGGGCTGTTCTTGCGTATTATATTCTCACAATAAGTTTTTCTCATGTAGGTTTTCCTGTTTAGTGTAAAATTTAGTGTATGACTCTGGAATTTTAAAAAAGGTAGGCGTGTTTCGCTTGTAATTTTTCTTTTGCATTTGAGGTTCCATTTAAATGAATTTAAGATTCAAAAATAGATGGCTTGGGCTTCCCTGGTGGCGCAGTGGTTGAGAGTCCGCCTGCCGATGCAGGGTACACGGGTTCATGCCCCAGTCGGGAAGATCCCACATGCCGCGGAGAGGCTAGGCGCGTGAGCCATGGCCGCTGAGCCTGCGCGTCCGGAGCCTGTGCTCCGCAACGGGAGAGGCCACAACAGTGAGAGGCCCGCGTACGCAAAAAAAAAAAAAAAAAAGAAAATAAAGATGGCTTGAGTTTTTCTTAATCCAAGACCTGATATCTGCCAGGGAATTTGTTAACAACAGTTTTGAGATGTAATACCCACAAGATATTGTATGTGAAGACAGTGACTAGTGATCTCAAAATTTGGATAAAGATTTTTTGGATAAACCAGTGGCTGGAGAATTATTGTTCAGTTTGCAGTGTTATAATTAAACACTTTTTTTGAGGCATCCATTATTTTTAAACAAAAGTAAAATTGTGATTAGAGGAGAATTTGCTTTATGCTGTAAATAGATCTATTTATCACGTTTTGTCATGTTTTTGATGGCTCTTTTCAGAAAGATTATTGAACCTTTTTTGTTTGGTGACTCCATGATCATTAACAGGGCAGCTGATTTGTCTTGCCATTACTAGACCAAGTGTCTAATGCTCAACTAATGGGTTGGTTTCTCAACCAGAAGGAGAAGCCCCATCTGGTTGGTGATGCTCCAGGGTTTTTTTCTAGCAATCTGTAGATAATTCTCAGAGTATGGTTCAATTTAATGCATACCAAATTGTAAAAATGGTGTATAAGTCTAGTAGATGAGTGGTATCTGAAATGCTAATAAGTGAGAATGAGACTTAGCACCCTAAAATGAGTGGTCTTGCATATCTTTTTAAATGCTTGTCTTTATTTTTGTAAGTTGGCTAGGGAGTTTTCACAGTTTGTTTTTGTTGAATAATAAAGAATGTGTCTGGCCTTTGTCCCAGATTCCTGGCACAGAACTTCCAAAACTCTTAGAATTTCCCAAGTGATAGGAGTTTTTTTGTTTTTCATGAGCCCTCTTGGATCATATCTGAGTTTATGTTTATGAGATGATTCAAGATGGGGCCTGGTCACCAGAAAGACTAACCATATAATCAGAACACTGGGGCTTTGAGCCAGTCTGACCTCTGGGGAAAGTTGAGGGGCTGGAGATGGAGGTTAATCTCGTGGCCCCTGATTCAGTCAATCATATATCTATGGAATGAAACCCCAATAAGGCTCTGAACATCAGAGCTTGGTGGAGCTTCCTGGTTGGTGATATGCTAGGAGGGTAATGCACCCTAATTCCTTTTTTTTTTTTTTTTTTTTGGCTGCATCAGGTCTTAGTTGCGGCACATGGGATCTTTCGTTGCGTCACGTGGGCTCTTTTTGGCGTGCGGGCTTCTCTCTAGTTGTGGCATGCTAGCTTCTCTCTAGTTGTGGCGTGCGGGTTTCCCTCTCTTTAGTTGTGGCACGCGAGCTCCAGGGCATGTGGGCTCTGTGGTTTGCGGGCCACAGGCTCTCTTGTTGAGACGCCTGGGCTCTGTAGTTGTGGTGCCACGGGCTTAGTTGCCCCACAGCATGTGGGTTCTTATTTCCCAGACCAGGGATTGAGCCTGAATCCCCTGCATCGGAAGGCGTATTCTTTACCACTGGACCACCAGGGAAGTCCCTGATGCACCTTGATTCTATGAGAATGAGAGGGCATGGAAACTCTGTGTTCAGGACCCTTCCAGACCTTGCCCTATGTGTATCTTCATTTGGCTAGTCCTGATTTGTATCCTTTCTAATAAAACTGTAATAATAAGTATAGTGCTTTCTAAAGTTCTGTGAGTTGTTCTAGCAAATCAAACCTGAGGAGTTGTGGGAACCTCTGAATTTGTAGCCAGTTGTTCAGAAATGTTGTTGGCCTGCGGACCACCAAAGTGCAACTGGAGTAAGGACAGTCTTGTTGGGAACCATGTCCTTGAACTATGGAATCTGATGCTACTCTGGGTCATTAGCATCGGAATTGTATTGAAGTTCACCAGTTGGTGTCAGAATAGTTTTATATTCCTGTTATAATTCAACTTAAATTGGTGGCCAAATGTGAGTTGATGAGATGATATACCCAAGAAAGGGGGCATGGCTTTTAGTCCTTTCCAGCCCGGGTAATAGGCAATCATTCATTTAGCCCATTTACATTTAGTGTCTGTGTATGACAAGGTCTGTACTAGACAAAAAGTGGTAGGAAATTCCCCATCCCTACAACTTAGGAGCTTTTTATGTGATGTAGTAGACACATGGGATTTTTGTGTGCTGTGATAGAGAAGGAATGCTCAGCCCTTGGAATGGCACTGTCTTCTTTGACAGGACATTGGGGCTGGGTTAGAGATGGGTCTTCTAGGCAGTGTGTACTTTAGGACCAGAGAGATGTCCAGTGTACTAGTGTGGATGGGGACAGGGGGTTGTGGGTGCCAGTGGTTGTTTCAGAATAAGTGACTGTGTTTACTGGCTGGAAGTATGTGTTAGGGCAGTGCTTTTGCAGAGTGGTAAATGGACCACCTGTATAAGAATTACTCTGTCCACCAAGGGGGGAAAGTGGCTAGGGGGTGGTGGTGGTGGGATGAATTGGGAGATTGGGATTGACATGTAAACACTAATATGTATAAAATAGATAACTTGGGCTTCCCTGGTGGCGCAGTGCTTGAGAGTCCGCCTGCCGATGAAGGAGACACAGGTTTGTGCCCTGGTCCGGGAAGATCCCACATGCCGCGGAGCGGCTGGGCCCGTGAGCCATGGCCACTGAGCCTGCGCGTCTGGAGGCTGTGCTCTGCAATGGGAGAAGCCACAACAGTGAGAGGCCCGCGTACTGAAAAAAGAAAAGAATCACCCTGTCCACTGGTTCCCCCGTCCCCTTACAGAAATGCTCTTTTCTACTATTTTTTATGATGGAAAATGTCGATTAGTGACACTAGTAAGATGAATGGTGTAATACCGCCCCTCATCTACTTATCCCCAACTGCATTAACTCATGGCTGGTGATTCAATTTATAGTGTTTGCTAATTTCTCTTTGGGAGTATTTACCCATTTATTTAATTACTATGCCAGTTTCAAGCTACCACACAATTTTACTGAACAAGGAGTTAGGGAGATTCTCAGAATCGGTTCTCCTGACCTGGGCAAGGTGGCCCCAGCTCATGACTCTTT
>NW_006770548.1:1033550-1042502 GCF_000442215.2 Lipotes vexillifer | reverse complement strand
CTCTTTCCCACTCAAACTAGCTTCCTCTTACTTTTTAAAAAATTTATTTGTTTTATTTATTTATTTTTGGCCGTGTTGAGTCTTTGTTGCTGCACGCAGGCTTTCTCTAGTTGTGGTGAGCAGGGGCTACTCTTCGTTGCAGCGCACGGGCTTCTCATTGCGGTGGCTTCTCTTGTTGTGGAGCATGGGCTCTAGGCATGCAGGCTTCAGTAGTTGTGGCACACGGGCTCAAGAGCACAGGCTCAGTAGTTGTGGTGCATGGGCTTAGTTGCTCCATGTCATGCGGGATCTTCCCATACCAGGGATTGAACTCATGTCCCTTGCATTGGCAGGCGGATTCTTAACCACTGTACCACCAGGGAAGTCCCACACCTTCCTCCTTATGGATAGAAATAATTCTATCCATAAGTATTTAGGTTTATATCTCTAAGGACTAGTTTTAAAAATATACTCACAAAACTTTTATTACATCTAAAATAATTAACAATAATTCCTTAGTATCAAATCTTTGATTTGTGTTCAAACTTCTCCACACATCTCCAGATAGGTTCCAAGAATTACATTTCGCTGCTTTATCTCTTAAGTCTCTTTTAGTCTATAGGATCTTTCTTGATCTCTCTCTTTTTTCCTTTGAAGCTTATTTGTAGAATAAAGTTTATTTTGTAGATTTTTTTCACAATGTACAGTTTGCTGATTGCATCCCCATGATGTTTGCGTCAAAGTTCCCCGTCCCCTGTTTTTCCTCTAATTTCATAATTGGCACTAGAGCAGTGGCTTTCAGATGAGGTTCCAGGATCAATAACATCAGCATCATCTGGGAAACTTTTTAGAAATACAGATTCTTGGCTTCACTCCAGGCCTATTGAATCAGAAACTCTGAGGAAGGGGCCCTGTAGTCTTCTAAATGATTCTGATGCACCCTAAAGTTTGAGAACCACTGCTGTAGAGGCTTGATCAGATTCAGGTTTGTCCCTCTTCCACCCCACTCCCTTACCCCCACCAGCTGTTTCATGGCTGTTGATGTGTTTTCCATTAGAAGGCACTTAAGACTGACTGGTCTTTCCTTTATGATGCTGATGTTCATGTTGATCATTGCCTAGGCTATATGCGGTATTTCACTGGGGTTGCAAATGGCATTGTTCTAATTGTATCATTCCTTCTTTTTAAAAAAAATATTTTATTTATTTATTTATTTATTTGACTGTATTGGGTCTTAGTTGTGGCATGTAGGATCTTCATTGTAGCATGCAGGCTCTTTCATTGCAGCACGTGGGCTTCTCTCTAGTTGTGGCACACTGGCTCCAGAGTGTGTGGGCTCAGTAGTTGCAGTGCACAGGCTCTATTGTTGTGGGGTGCAGGCTCCGAGCGTGGGACTCAGTAGTTGCAGCACGTGGGCTCTCTAGTTGAGGTGCACAAGCTCAGTAGTACTGGTGTGTGGCCTTAGTTGCCCCACAGCATGTGGGATCTTAGTTCCCTGACCAGGGATCAAACCCACGTACCCTGCATTGGAAGGCGGATTCTTAACCAGTGGACCACCAGGGAAGTCCCTCTATCATTCCTTCTTCGTGCATAAGCTGGAAAAACTTCCCCTCATTAACTCTTAGGTTACCCTGTGGAATAGTTTGTTCAGAAAAGGCAGGATAAACGATGAGTCTTTGCTTTTATCTACCTGTTTTCAGAATAAGTTCTCTAGCATCTGCCAAAGATGACAAATGAAGTCCTGTAACAAATCAGTGTAAATTTAAAGATTTAACTGTATTTGATGTTTTATCTATTGTCATTTTGTTCTTATTTGATGCTCATATTATCCTATCTTTGTGTCATGGGAACCTCTTCAGGTTTTCTCCTAATTCCTTTTGACATGATCCTAGCAGTCTTTTATAGTGTCCTTGATTTCTGGTAGAAGATTTTCCAGTCTTGTTACATGTTTAGCTCCAGACCAGGAATTAGCAATTTCTTCAAGGAACACTGTTTCTCTTTAGACAAAAATAGTAGAGATCATAAAATGCATGGTAGGGCTGCTCTTTACTCCAGAGGTTAGTCATACTTCCAGTTTAAACTTAGGACTATAATGCTTTTACTCAACCTAATGTATATCCTTTAATGCCAGAAATCCCAGTATTCAATAACACAATTACTCATTTTCTTTATCCCATAATGCCCACATAACAGTCTCTGAATCGTAGACTAGCAGTATTATTTCTGAAAACTATTTCTTCAGTGCTTGTTATCTTTAGAGTATACCCTGCTAGGATATCCAGTTAAAGTCATTTGAAATAGTTCTTTGTGTGATTCTCCTCCCAATTAAATATACAGTTAGTTTGCTTTATGTTTTGGGGATTTCTTTTTCAAATTTAATTTTATAATTATGTAAAATATTTACATGGTTCCAAAGTCAACCAAATAAGGTATATTCAGAGAAGCCTGGCTTCTACCCTTGTAGCTTCCACCTGGTTCCCTCCACTGTTGCAGTGATTTTCATCCTTGGGAGCTTTTAAAAAATACTGATGCTCAGACTTGACATCCAAGCAATTAATTCATAATTTGGGAGAGGAATTGGAGGAGAGTGAGACCCAGCTATCAGTATTTTTTACAAGTTCCCAGGTGATTTTCAGGGATAGCGAAAGTTAAGCGAAGAACTACTGACATTTAACTTTTTAAATAAAATCTATATCATTCCATTTAAAAACACACACACACACAGCCACAAATGGGATGCATCTATTTAGATTCCTTTCTCTCTTTCTGAAACATAAGGAACTATACTGCTGCACTCTTTGGTGAACAGCATGACGTGGAAAGCAGCTGTAACACACTGTGCATTTAACCAAGCTCTGAAGTTGCCCTGCAGCTGCTAAAGCTGGAGAATGCCAATGTGATAGATGTTAACGGGACTTAAAGAAAAGCAACAATTGAGTAATTTTTCTCCTAAAATATACTTTTAAAGTATAAAAGTAAGAAATTGTAGGGCTTCCCTGATGGTGCAGTGGTTGAGAGTCCGCCTGGTGATGCAGGGGCACAGGATCGTGCCCCGGTCCGGGAGGATCCCACATGCCGCGGAGCGGCTAGACCCGTGATCCATGGCCGCTGAGCCTGCACGTCCGGAGCCTGTGCTCCGCAACGGGAGAGGCCACAACAGTGAGAGGCCCACGTACCGCAAAAAAAAAAAAAAAAAAAAAAAAAGTAAGAAATTGTAAACACATATATGTATAATTCTAAAAGGTAAGAATCCTGGGACATCATGAACACACATGTGACTTGGGATCTGCATCTTATTGCATGATTCAGATATACTAACTGGCATGGTCTGTGCTTTCCATTTAATTACATGCTAGTCTGCGACATGTCTTGTGTTCTCATTATAACATGAAATTTTGTTTGTAAGAAAGAGAAAATGGCTTAATTTTTCTAATCTGTTTTTTTTTTATTCAATTACAAAGGTTTTTTTTTTTTTTTCTCATCAATTACTGATGCCATTTTTTCCTCTCTGCTCTAATCCAAGCATTCAGTAGATATTGTGAGTGCCAACTGATGGTCTATCAGTTTAAAACAGTTCTGTGGCTACACAGTTTGGGAAATGTTGCTGTGGCTTGGGGACCTATTAAAAAGCTTTATAAAGGGGAGGGATGTTGTCATGTTTGGACCCTAGGAGGGTCCAACAGTGTGGAGGACTGGTCCAAAGCAGGGTGAGAGTGGTTGCTGGGACACTGCATTGCAATCCACTGTAATAATACAAGTGAATGGTGATTAGGGCCTGAATTGAGCCAAGTGCAAGAGTCAGTGTTAGGGGCTAGCAGGAATATTATAAAAAAGGAACAGGGCTTCCCCGGTGGCGCAGGGGTTGAGAGTCCGCCTGCCGATGCAGGGGACGCGGGTTCGTGCCCCGGTCCGGGAAGATCCCACGTGCCGCGGAGCGGCTGGGCCCGTGAGCCATGGCCGCTGAGCCTGCGCGTCCGGAGCCTGTGCTCCGCAATGGGAGAGGCCACAACAGTGAGAGGCCCACGTATCGCAAAAAAAAAATAAAAATAAAAAAAAATAAAAAAGGAACATTTTCTTTGAGTTGAATCACCACTTCTAAGGTGTGTTTCTCTGTTTTTCAGGTCCAGGAAGTAGATTTAAACGCACCCATATATGCTCATTATCTTGATGGCTGACTCATGTTAATTAAATTCATTGGAAACTGACTTATACAGGAATTAGGTGGACCCAGCTTTCTGTCCTTGCTCTGTCACAGCACGGACCTTCAGTATTTTCGTTCTTAAGAAGGGAATTCTTGACTGCTTTTCAAGGGTGGTGAAAATTAAAGATGATATATGCTATATACCTACCACAGTGTCTGGTGTAATAAGTGGTTAGGCAGGGCTTCCCTGGTGGCGTAGTGGTTGAGAGTCCGCCTGCCGATGCAGGAGCGCCCCCCCCCCCCCCTGCCGATGCAGGAGACACGGGTTCGTGCGCCGGTCCGGGAAGATCCCACATGCCGCAGAGCGGCTGGGCCAGTGAGCCATGGCCGCTGAGGCTGTGAATCCGGAGCCTGTGCTCCGCAACGGGAGAAGCCACAGTAGTGAGAGGCCCGCGTACCGAAAAGAAAAAAAAAAAATTGGTTAGGCAATCTTTTCTCTTGATCCCAGAACTCATATTCCCCAAACCCGGGGAACCTGCTTATATTAAAATCTTTAGGAAGTTGGATTGTCAATAAGAACTTTGATTAGAAAGCACAGAATTAGAACCAACAAAATAGCAATGGCTGGATTACTATGGTACATTACCTTGATATTCTTATGATGAACCACCCTTGCATGCCTGGGATAAATCCTGCTTGGTCATGGTATATAATCTTTATAATGTTGTTGGATTTGGTTGAATTTGCTAGTGGGTTTTTTTGTTTGTTTTGTAGGATTTTTTCATCTGTATTCATAAGAGATACTGATCTGTAGGTTTTTTTCTTGTTGTATCTTTGTCTGGCTTTAGTATCAGGATAATGCTGGCTTCATAATTATGAAATATACCCTTTCCTAATTTGGGGGGAAGAGTTTCAGGAGAAGTGGTATTATTAAATCTCCTCTAAATGTTTGGAAGAATTCACCAGAGAAGCCATCAGATCCTGGACTTTTCTTTGTTAGGAGGTTTTTATTTTATTTGTTTATTTATTTATTAATTTTGGCTGTGTTGGGTCTTCGTTTCTGTGCGAGGGCTTTCTCTAGTTGCGGTGAGCGGGGGCCACTCTTCATCGCGGTTCGCGGGCCTCTCACTGTCACAGCCTCTCTTGTTGTGGAGCACAAGCTCCAGACGCGTAGGCTCAGCAGTTGTGGTTCATGGGGCTAGTTGCTCCGCAGCATGTGGGATCTTCCTGGACCAGGGCTTGAACCCGTTTCCCCTGAATTGGAAGGTGGATTCTCTACCACTGTGCCACCAGGGAAGCCCAGGAGGTTTTTAAATTAGTGATTCCATCTCCTTACTTGTTATAGCTCTGTTGAGATTTTCTATTTCTTCCTGAGTTAGTTCTGGTAATTTATGTGTTTTTAGGAATTTGTTAATTTCATCTGGGTTATCTGATTTGTTGGTCATCAGTCAGCCACCTTTTCTTTCTTTTCTTTTTAAATTTATTTTTATTTTAAAATATTATCATACAATAAAATTTACTTTTTTGGTCTATAGTTCTATGAATTTTAACACATACATAGATTTGTGTAACCACCACCACAATCAGGAAATAGAGCAATTCCATCACCCCAAAAACCCACTTTGTGGTATTATAGTCGCATTTTCTACTAACCCCTACCTCCTGGCAACCACTGTTGCCTGTCACTAGATCTGTTCTCTGTCACTAGTTTTGTCTTTTTAAGAATGTTATATAAATAGTCATACAATATGTATATTTTGAGACTTTTTTCACTCAGCATAATGTCTTTGAGATTCATCCAAGTTATGTTATCAATAGTTTGGTTTTTTTAAATTGCTGAGTAGTATTTCATTGTATAGATGTACCACATTTTATTCATTCATCTGTTTCCAGTGTTTGGTGATAATGAATAGAGCTACTAAGGACATTTCATAGTGTCTTTGGATTCCTGACTGTCCATTCACTGAAATATTTACGCTTGTGATCATCAAGTCTACAGGTTTTCTGGAGGATGATTTTTTTTTTTTTTTTTTTTTGGCCACATCCTGCGGCATGTGGGATCTTAGTTCCCCAACCAGAGTTCGAACCCGTACCCCCTGCATTGCAAGTGCAGAGTCTTAACCACTGGACCACCAGGGGAGCCCCTGGAAGATGAATGTTTTTATGTACTTCTAGCACACGGTAGATATTTAATAAAAATACATTCAGCAAATATATACTGAAAATTTGTCATGTGCTAAGCATTGGGAATACACTGGTAAGTAGAAACACTTAACTCCTTCCCTTGGGAAGAGCTCACAGTCCTGTAGGGGACACCAACATCAACCAAATAATCACTTAGATTGTTCTAGCATTGTACCTGTGGCTTCACTGCTTTGAAGGAAAGGCACTTTGTTTCCTCAGAGCCTGTAATAGGAATTTGAGCTTGCCAGGTAGGTCAAATATGGCTTCCCTGAGAGAAGTGACTACTATCTCAATTCCAAAGTTTGAAATAGGAGTTAACTAAGCAAAGTGGTGAGAAAAGCATTCTAAGAGAAGCCCTTGAAGTGAGAGGGAACTTGGTGAGAAGACCAATGTGGCGGCCAGAATGCAGAGAGTAAGGAGAGCATGATCAGATTTTTGTCCTTATCTGAAGACCAGTGAGAAGGCCCCTGAATAATTTTATGTCATGGGGTGTGAGTAGTGAGGATTATGGTTAGAAAAGATCATTCCAGCAGCTAGGTAGAAAAGGGATTTGGAGAGGACTAGAGCTGGTACAGGTAATTTATTAAGAGGCTATTACTATAATTGAGGCTTGAGATGATGTTTGCACGAGTTGAAGGGGGTGGGTGTTGAAGATGGATTCACGGCTCATGTAGAAGGTAAGATGATGGCCAGGTCTTAGGGATGGATTGGATATGGGGTATGTGGAGAGAGAACTATCAAAGAAGACACCTATATTTTTTGGCCTATGCATTTGAATAGACAGCAGTGCTCTTTATTAAGATAAAGAACATGAGAAAACCTTTAGCTTTGGGAAGATGGGAAGATCATGAGTTTGATAGTGGATATATGAGTTTGAGGTCTCCTGAGTTAAGCAGGAGATGACAAGTGAGTCATCTAATATTCTAATCTAGAGCTCGCTGAAGAGATCTAGGCCAGAGGTATGAGAGTGGGTTGTTACTTGAAGCTGTAGGTATGAATGAAATCTTCCAGGGTGAGAGAACAGAGTGAGAAGCAGAGGGCCTCTGACTGACAGACACTTTGAGGACCCTAGTTTTAAAGGACAGGCATAGGAGAGTGAACCTACAAGGGAAAGGGGAAACCTGCAAGGGGAAGGGGAAGGCACATGTTGTAAATGAATGAAAGCATGAAAATTAGACAATATGCAGAACACTTTTATTGTACAAATCTGAGACTCTATACCCATTAAACAACAACTTCCCTCTCCACCCCCCACCCCCACCTTCTGGTAACCACTATTCTACTTTCAGTTTCTATACATTAAATTTTTTACTGTCAAAAAAGAAGTTTGAGAAATATTGGTCCTAGGATATCAGCAACACATTCCCTACTCCAACTCAAACATCTGTGTGCCTACTGTGTGTCAGGCCACTGTACTGATTCCAAGGCCACTGTAGAGATTCCAAGATGAGGTAGACATGACCACTACTTTTGAGAAGCTCCCACTCTACCTGGGAACAAAGACCAACAAAGCAAGTGCCGTTTGCCAGGCACAGAAAGACAGGAATATTTTGTAGACTGGTTTAAAGGAGAAGCAAGGGCACAGAAACCTCAGATTATAAAATCTGTAGCTTGGTGAGGCAGGAAGTGGCAGGCATTAAGATTAGGAAAGTGAAATAAAAGTCAGATTGTGAAAAGTCCTTGAAAGAAATATTTTGGACCTTATGCAGAGGCAATGGCAAGCTGTCAGAGATTTTATTTATCAGGGGAGTGATGTGGTTAGTAGTCTGTACTTGGAAGATTTCCAGAGCTGCATGGAAGCTAAATGAGGTGCTTACTGTGGGTGTTCTTGTAAAGAGGCGAGAGGAGGCATAGAGAGTGGGCACAGATTTCAGGAGCAGGCTCAGCAAGTCTTTGTGCCCAGTTGAATGTGTGTGTGTGTGTGTGTGTGTGTGTGGTCGGGGGTGGGAAGGGTAATGTGGTGAAGCGGAGGGAGAAGGTAGAGACGGACTTTGGTGGTGATGGTGACAGGGAGACCTTGTACAGATTTGGCCTCAATGATTCCAGGTGCACACCCCCAGAGGCAACCAGAAATATAAGTCTGGAGTTCAGGAACAAGGTAGGACTATTTAAATAGATTTGAGTGAGTGTGTGTGTGTGTGTGTGTGTGTGTGTGTGTGTGTGTGTGTGTGTGTAGGAACAGAATGACATTGCTACAAAAGTTGTGCAGAAAAGATGGCCCAAGAAGGAAGCCCGAGGCTTCCAGAAAGGAACCAGAAATGTGTGAGGAGACATGGAAAATGTGTGGCCAAGACAGTGGAAAGGAGAATTTCAAAAGTAGGGCTATTCCACAGTGTTAGGTGTCAGGGAGATCCAATAGAATGGGGAAGGGACAGAGGGTGACAGTGAGCTGCCAGCCGCCCAGGGAGTGAGGAGCATGGCCCCGCTGCATCTGGTGCCTGAGTTCTACTCAGGAGAAAGCTTTATTTATTATCCAGTGGATGCCTCCACAGTGCTTTACCAAACAAACTGCCTAGACCATTAAGAAAATTTATTTCTGGAACTTTCGGGAAGATGGCAGAAGAGTAAGACGCGGAGATCACCTTTCTCCCCACAGATACACCAGAAATGCATCTACACGTGGAACAACTCCTACAGAACACCTGCTG
>NW_006770548.1:1024492-1033540 GCF_000442215.2 Lipotes vexillifer | reverse complement strand
CAGAAGACCTCAGACCTCCCAAAAGGCAAGGAAGTCCACCGTACCTGGGTAGGGCAAAAGAAAAAAGAATAAACAGAGACAAAAGGATAGGGACAGGACCTGCACCAGTGGGAGGGAGCTGTGAAGGAGGAAAGGTTTCCACACACTAGGAAGCCCCTTCACGGGCAGAGATTGCGGGTGGCGGAGGGGGAAAGCTTCGGAGCCGCGGAGGAGAGCACAGCAACAGGGGTGCGGAGGGCAAAGCAGAGAGATTCCCGCACAGAGGATCGGTGCCGGCTGGCACTCACCAGCCCGAGAGGCTTGTCTGCTCCCCTGCTGGGGCGGGCGGGGCTCGGAGTTGAGGCTCGGGGCTTCGGTTGGAGCGCAGGGAGAGGACTGGGGTTGGCGGCGTGAACACAGCCTGAAGGGGTTAGTTCACCACCGCTAGCCGTGAGGGAATCTGGAAAAGTCTGGACCTGCCTCAGAGGCAAGAGACTTTTCCTTCCCTCTTTGTTTCCTGGTGCTCCAGGAGAGGGGATTAACAGCGCTGCTTAAAGGAGCTCCAGAGACGGTCGCGAGCCACGGCTAAAAGCGCATCCCCCAGAGACGGGCATGAGACGCTAAGGCTGCTGCTGCCACCACCAAGAAGCCTGTGTGCGAGCACACGTCACTATCCACACCCCCCCTTACGGGGGCCCTGTGCAGCCCGCCACTGCCAGTGTCCCGGGATCCAGGGACAACTTCCCTGGGAGGACGCACGACGCGCCTCAGGCTGGTGCAACGTCACGCTGGCCTCTGCCACCGCAGGCTCCCCCCGCACGACGTTCCCCTCCCACCCCCAAGCCTGAGTGAGCCAGAGTCCCCGAAGCAGCTGCTCCTTTAACCCCATCCTGTCTGAGCGAAGAACAGACACCCTCCGGTGACCTACACGCAGAGGCGGGGCCAAATCCAAAGCTGAGCCCCTGGGAGCTGTGAGAACAAAGAAGAGAAAGGGAAATCTCTCCCAGCAGCCTCAGAAGCAGCAGATTAAAGCTCCACAGTCAACTTGATGTACCCTGAATCTGTGGAATACATGAATAGACAACGAATAATCCCATATTGAGGATGTGGACTTTGAGAGCAAGATTTATGATTTTTTTCCCCTTTTCCTCTTTTTGTGAGTATGTGTATGCTTCTGTGTGAGATTTTGTCTGTATAGCCTTGCTTCCACCATTTGTCCTAGGGTTCTATCTGTCTGTTTTTTTTTTCCCTTAATAATTATTTTTTATTTTAATAACTTTATTATATTTTATCTTGCTTTATTTTACTTTATCTTCTTTCTTTCTTTTTTTCCTTCGTTTCCTCCTTCCTTCCTTCCTTCCTTCCTCCCTCACTCCCTCCCTCCTTTCTTTCTTTCTTACCTTCTTTCTTTCTACTTCTACTAATTCTTTCTAATTTTTCTCCCTTTTATTCTGAGCCGCGTGGATGAAAGGCTCTTGGTGCTGCAGCCAGGAGTCAGGGCTGTGCCTCTGAGGTGGGAGAGCCAACTCCAGGACACTGGTCCACAAGAGACCTCCCAGCTCCACATAATATCAAACGGTGAAAATCTCCCAGAGATCTCCATCTCAACACCAGCACCCAGCTTCACTCAACGACCAGCAAGCTACAGTGCTGGACACCCTATGCCAAACAACTAGCAGGACAGGAACACAACCCCACCCATTAGCAGAGAGGCTGCCTAAAATCATTATAAGTCCACAGACACCCCAAAACACACCACCAGATGTGGACCTGCCCACCAGAAAGACAAGATCCAGCCTCATCACCAGAACACAGGCACTAGTCCCCTCCACCAGGAAGCCTACACAACACACTGAACCAACCTTAGCCTCTGGGGACAGACACCAAAAACAACGGGAATTACGAAACTGCAGCCTGCAAAAGGAGACCCCAAATACAGTAAGATAAGCAAAATGAGAAGACAGAAAAACACAGCAGATGAAGGAGCAACATAAAAACCCACCAGACCTAACAAATGAAGAGGAAATAGACCTAACAAATGAAGAGGAAATAGGCAGTCTACCTGCAAAAGAATTCAGAATAATGATAGTAAATATGATCCAAAATCATGGAAATAGAATAGACAAAATGCAAGAAACATTTAACAAGGACCTAGAAGAACTAAATATGAAACAAGCAATGATGAACAACACAATAAATGAAATAAAAAATACTCTAGATGGGATCAATAGCAGAATAACTGAGGCAGAAGAACGGATAAGTGACCTGGAAGATAAAATAGTGGAAATAACTACTGCAGAGCAGAATAAAGAAAAAAGAATGAAAAGAACTGAGGACAGTCTCAGAGACCTCTGGGACAACATTAAACGCACCAACATTCGAATTATAGGGGTTCCAGAAGAAGAAGAGAAAAAGAAAGGGACTGAGAAAATATTTGAAGAGATTATAGTTGAAAACTTCCCTAATATGGGAAAGGAAATCGTTAAAAGTCCAGGAAGCACAGAGAGAGTCCCATACAGGATAAATCCAAGGAGAAATACGCCAAGACACATATTAATCAAACTGTCAAATATTAAATACAAAGAAAACATTAAAAGCAGCGAGGGAAAAACAACAAATAACACACAAGGGAATCCCCTTAAGGTTAACAGCTGATCTTTCAGCAGAAGCTCTGCAAACCAGAAGGGACTGGCAGGACATATTTAAAGAGATGAAGGAGAAAAACCTGCAACCAAGATTACTCTACCCAGCAAGGATCTCATTCAGATTTGATGGAGAAATTAAAACCTTTACAGACAAGCAAAAGCTGAGAGAGTTCAGCACCACCAAACCAGCTTTACAACAAATGCTAAAGGAACTTCTCTAGGCAGGAAACACAAGAGAAGGAAAAGACTACAATAATGAACCCAAAACAATTAAGAAAATGGGAATAGGAACATATCGATAATTACCTTAAATGTAAATGGACTAAATGCTCCCACCAAAAGACACAGATTGGCTGAATGGATACAAAAACAAGACCCATATATATGCTGTCTACAAGAGACCCACTTCAGACCTAGAGACACATACAGACTGAAAGTAAGGGGATGGAAAAAGATATTCCATGCAAATGGAAACCAAAAGAAAGCTGGAGTAGCAATTCTCATATCAGACAAAATAGACTTTAAAATAAGGACTATCAGAAGAGACAAAGAAGGACACTACATAATGATTAAGGGATCGATCCAAGAAGAAGATATAACAATTGTAAATATTTATGCACCCAACATAGGAGCACCTCAATACATAAGGCAAAAACTAACAGCCATAAAAGGGGAAATCGACAGTAACACATTCATAGTAGGGGACTTCAACACCCCACTTTCACCAATGGACAGATCATCCAAAATGAAAATAAATAAGGAAACACAAGCTTTAAATGATACATTAAACAGGATGGACTTAATTGATATTTATAGGACACTCCATCCAAAAACAACAGAATACACATTTTTCTCAAGTGCTCATGGAACATTCTCCAGGATAGATCATATCTTGGGTCACAAATCAAGCCTTGGTAAATTTAAGAAAATTGAAATTGTATCAAGTATCTTTTCCGACCACAACGCCATGAGACTAGATATCAATTATAGGAAAAGAGCTGTAAAAAATACAAACACATGGAGGCTAAACAATACACTACTTAATAACGAAGTGATCACTGAAGAAATCAAAGAGGAAATTAAAAAATACCTAGAAACAAATGACAATGGAGATACAACGACCCAAAACCTATGGGATGCAGCAAAAGCAGTTCTAAGAGGGAAGTTTATAGCAATACAAGCCCACCTTAAGAAGCAGGAAACATCTCGAATAAACAACCTAACCTTGCACCTAAAGCAATTAGAGAAAGAAGAACAAAAAAACCCCAAAGTTAGCAGAAGGAAAGAAATCATAAAAATCAGATCAGAAATAAATGAAAAAGAAATGAAGGAAACAATAGCAAAGATCAATAAAACTAAAAGCTGGTTCTTTGAGAAGATAAACAAAATTGATAAACCATTAGCCAGACTCATCAAGAAAAAAAGGGAGAAGACTCAAATCAATAGAATTAGAAATGAAAAAGGAGAAGTAACAACTGACACTGCAGAAATACAAAAGATCATGAGAGATTACTACAAGCAACTCTATGCCAATAAAATGGACAACCTGGAAGAAATGGACAAATTCTTAGAAATGCACAACCTGCCAAGACTGAATCAGGAAGAAATAGAAAATATGAACAGACCAGTCACAAGCACTGAAATTGAAACTGTGATTAAAAATCTTCCAACAGGGCTTCCCTGGTGGCGCAGTGGTTGAGAGTCCGCCTGCCGTTGCAGGGGACTGGGTTCGTGCCCCGGTCTGGGAAGATCTCACATGCCGCAGAGCGGCTGGGCCCGTGAGCCATGGCCGCTGAGCCTGCGCGTCCAGAGCCTGTGCTCTGCAACGGGAGAGGCCACAACAGTGAGAGGCCCGCGTACTGCAAAAAAAAAAAAGAAAAGATTCCAGATGCAAATTCCTAATGGGGGCTTTTAACTTCATCTTAAAAAACATTTTAGGCATTTGAAGAAAGAAGGTGCTTTCACAAAGTTGCACGAATGTGTTACCCAGTTACCCTGCTAGCATCCCCCGGGTGATTTTAGATGTCCTTCCATAGCTACCTGTATGGCTAAGAGCATAGGCTGTAAAGCTAAGACTGCCTGCCGCCCTGTCTTGTTCCACCTTTGTTAGCAGAGTGAGTTATTTAACCTTTCTTGCCGTAAATTCTTTATCTAAGTAGTACCTCATAAGGTTTGTATGAGAATTAAGTGACTTCATAACCATAAACTGTTTAGGGCAGATCCTGGCACATAAATGTTATATGTTGTTATTCCATCTCCACATTTCCTAGCATTCCTTGTCATCTGGATCGGCAGAATTTCCTTTCAGCTTCTGAATTTACTAAGATTAGGTTTGTCAGATATATAGCCGAAGAAAATGAAAACACTAATTTGAAAAGATATATGCACCCCAACGTTCACAGCAGCATTCTTTACCATAGCCAAGATATGGAAGCAACCTAAGTGTCCATCAACAGAAGAATACATAAAGAAGATGTAGTGTGTACACACACACACACACACACACACACACACACACACACACGCACAGTGGAATATTGGCCATAAAAATGAATAAAATTTTGCTATTTGCAACAACATGGATGGACCTGGAAGGTATTATGCTTAATGAAATAAGTTAGACAGAGAAAGGCAAATACTGTATGTTTTCACTTATATGTGGAATCTAAAAAAATAAAACAAATAAATAAAAATAACAAACAGAAACAGACTCACAGATATAGAGAACTAGTGATTACCAGTGGGGAGAGGGGCAAGATAGGGGAAGGGAATTAAGAGGTACAAAATACTAGGTATAAAGTAAATAAGACGTGAGGATGTAATGTATAGCACAGGGAATATAGCCAATGTTTTATAATAACTTTAAATGGAGTATAATCTATAAAAATATTGAATCATCATGTTATATGCCTGAAACTAATATAATATTATAAATCAACTATACTTCAATTTTAAAAAGATTAAGTTTGTCTGTGAATGGCAGAAAATCCAAAATTATAGCACTTAAAGGAAGCCTAAAGTTCAGGGCCAGTAGGACAGGGAGCTTCATGAAGTTGTCAGGGGTCCAGGTCATCCTATCCTGCTACTTTGCAAGCCTGTTTCTACTCTTTTCTAGAGTTGAAAGACAAAAGGTAATTAAAGCACATAGAATTAGTAGTGTAACTGTGTTATTTGAAAATATAAAGTAAATTTCAGGATAAACAGCCCAAAGAGTTGATGCAGTTGCCTCTGGGGAGCAGGAATTGTGAGTACGGAGAGATGGATTACAAGACTGCTGAGTTTTCTTGTTTTCTTAGTTATAGCCTTATAGTACTGATTGGCTTTTAAATTTGTGATATGTAAAAGTTTGATTAAAGACAAAATTCTAGAAAATTAGAGTTATTTCATATAGTGCTTGTGCAAATTTTTTTTCACATAACAATATATTTTGAAGGTCTCCCTGGCAGTTCATATAGGTCTGTTGCACCCTAAATTTTAATGGCTGCTTAGAGGTTCATACTCTGACTATACCAGTTGTTTCCTTAACTTCTTTTTCTAGACAACTTTTATTCTCATTTGTTTTCTATTACATACAATACTATAGTGATTATGTGATATATATATATATATATATATAGTTCTGCTTCCAAATTGAACAATATTTTAAAGTAACATGTTCTGGAAAATGAAATATATACTAATATAGTATATATATATATATATATATATATATATATATATATATATATACCAGTAACTGCCAGATTTTCTTCCAAAATTTTAAGATCACTCTGATAACTATATTGAGAATAGATTGATGTGGAGCAAGATGGGCCTTGGGAAGACAAGTTGGAGGCTGTTGCTATCATCCCAGTGAGAAATGATGCACTTCAGACTAGGGTAACAGTAGATATGGAGAAAGGTAGACTGGTTCAAGAAATAAAGTGGGTGGGAGAACAGATGGAATTATTAATGAAGTAGATGTGAGTAATGAAAGAAAGGAAGGAGTCAGGATGATTCAGATGGACCAGTGACATCAATTAGAGTCTTCGTGTGAGATGAAGCCTACTTACCATGGCCAGATTAGATGAATTTGAAGATACTTTGCAACTCTGACATTGTATGATTTTGGGATCCATGACCGCACCCTTATTTATAGATTGAATGATACACATATTGAATACTTTGTGTTTTATAATTGTAGGTATATAATTTTGATTTTTTTTATTGTGCAAACATTGAGTTTATCCCTAAACTGCATAGATTTTAATCTTCTGTAAATCTCTGGAATCCTTTTGTTTACCTCCTATGTGCAGCCACATATCTAACCAATGTGCTTCCTTCCTCCACCAGCTGCAGTCAGAGTGATCTTTATAAAATCCAGTCTGCAATGACTCCCTTCGCTCCAATTTCTTCATATTGTAACAGAAGTGCTGTGTCCATAGCTAATCCACTCACAGGGAACATTTCCAAGTGGTTCTGTTCCATTCCACCTTGTTTGGGGGTGTCCAAGCCCCCATCCTCTCTCCAGTGGTCTTATAGGTCTTCCGGACGGTGGGAAAGTAGAGGGCCCCCAGGTGGGGAATCAGCGGAGCAAGAGGATAGGTATTCTATACTGGAGGACTTTCCTGACACTCCCCATTATTGGGGTAGGTGATCCTTCCTTTTCTCTTCTTCCAATTAATACTTCATCTCTCATTAAGTCTTGGTCATTATTCTCCAGATTTTCCCTTCTGGTTTTGCAGTCACATCAAAGGGACTCTATCAGGTACTTAAAACTTTGTTCCTGCTCTTCTCCCACAGCTGGAGGAAAAAGAAAATACGTAGAAATAACTAGCTTATTACTTCTGAATATTGCCCTGCCACAGCATGGCTTCCAAAATAGGCCTTGCTCACCTCTTCACCCTCATCTCTGTTCTGTTTTCCCACATTGCTCGTGCCATATCATGCTTCTTTCATTTCCTGAAATCATAGGTTCACTCAACCCCATCCCAACCGTGATTAGACCTTACTTTGTAGATCCAGACCTTCCTTCACTTTCTCTACATACTCTTCTTATGTGCTCACAGAGCACTCTATACTTGCCTTTGTTGTAGTATATATCACATGTTATGATTATGATATGATTATTTTGGGTCACTGGTTAGCTAGCTCCCGAGATCTTTGTGTGCAGGGGCCATATCTGAATCACTTTTATTTCCCCACTGGTAGCACAGTGCCTGTCCTAGAAGGGCTCAGTAATTATTTGTTGAATGAATAAATATGTATTTGGCACCAGCCAATATTGAATGATTTTTATTTAGTTCAAGGATAGAGGAAATAATCAATATAGAAGAACAATATAGAGGAAAATTCTGATTTTAGAAGAGGCTACTTTATTTTTCTAACAAGTAAGTATGTTTTATTCAGAAACATAAGTATAAACTATGGAAACTAATAATAGGAAACCAGTTAGGGCTTCCCTGGTGGCGCAGTGGTTAAGAATCCACCTGCTAATGCCGGGGACATGGGTTCGAGCCCTGGTCTGGGAAGATCCCACACGCCGCGAAGCAACTAAGCCTGTGTGCCACAACTACTGAGCCTGCACTCTAGAGCCCGCGAGCCACAACTACTGAGCCCGTGTGCCACAGCTACTGAAGTCCATGCGCCTAGAGCCTGTGCTCCGCAGCAAGAGAAGCCACTGCAATGAGAAGTTCACGCTCTCCAATGAAGAGTAGCCCCACCCCCGCTCGCAGCAACCAGAGAAAGCCCACAAGCAGCAACGAAGACCCAATGCAGCCAAAAATAAATGAGTTAATTAATTTTAAAAAATAGGAAAGCAGTTTATATAATTCATCATAATAGGTAAAGTAAAAAATCATGTTATCATTTCTACAGATAACTAAAAATACTATTTAGTAAAATTCAAAAATTCCTGGCTAAATTTGGAAGATATCCTTTAACGACTGGTATGCAATTGATAACAGATTTACTAGAATAAGAGGCTACTATAATAATAGTTGGAAGCCAGGTTGCAAAAGCCTCAAAAAAAAAAAAGAATGGTCCGCTCACAAAACAGCTCATTTGGGAAGCTTGGTGTTAGAAGGAAGTAGGTATGTGAATTATATAACTAGAGGCCTTAGCAGGGTCAGATAGGAGTTTTCTGTAGGTAGATTGTGGGAAGATGGATATCAGATGTTGGACAGACTAGAGAAAAGGCTCAATGGGATGGGCCTCATTATCAGCACATGGTCACATGTACCAGCAGAAACTACCACACCAAGGCAAACACACCATTGGAGCTTTTGCTTTAAACTTTGATGACCGTGTGCCTAATTTAACCAGCACAAGATTCTACAGGATGAAAAAGTGAAGAAAGAATAGCAGCAAATCAGAACTACAATGGGGGGCTTCCCTGGTGGCACAATGGTTGAGAGTCTGCCTGCCGATGCAGGGGACTCGGGTT
>NW_006770548.1:1010323-1024140 GCF_000442215.2 Lipotes vexillifer | reverse complement strand
GTAACACAAAAAAAAAAAAATATATATATATATATATATATATACAAACAAAAATTGCTGGAGAGGGTGTGGAGAAAATGGAACTCTGCTACACTTGGTGGGAGATGTAAATTGATACAGCCACTATGGAAAACAGTATGGAGTTTCCTTAGAGAACTAAAAATAGAACTACCATATGGCCCAACAGTCTCACTACTGGGCATATACCCAGAGAAAACCATAATTCAAAAAAACACAGCACCTCAGTGTTCATAGAACACTATTTACAATAGCCAGGACATGGAAGCAACCTACATGTCCATCGACAGAGGAATGGATAAAGAAGATGTGGTTCATATATACAATGGAATATTACTCAGCCATAAAAAGGAATGAAATTGGGTCATTTGTAGGACGTGGATGCATCTAGAGACTGTCATACAGAGTAAAGTCAGAAAGAGAAAAGCAAATATTGTATACTAACGCATATATGTGGAATCTAGAAAAATGGTATAGATGATCTTATTTGCAAGGCAGAAACAGAGACACAGACGTAGAGAACAAATGTATGGATACCAAGGGGGAAAGGGGTGGGGTGGGAGGAATTGGGAGACTAGGATTGACACATACATTATTGATACTATGTATAAAATAGACAACTGATGGGAACATACTGTATAGCACAGGGAACTCTACCAAATGCACTGTGGTAACCTAAATGGGAGGGAAGTCCGAAAGGGAGGGGATATCTGTATGTGTAATGGCTGATTCATTTTGTCGTGCAGTGGAGGCTAACACAACATTGTAAAGCAACCATACTCCAAAAAAATTAATAATAAATAAATTTTAAAAATAAAAAAAATTTAAAAAGAAAGAATAGCATTCTTTCCCTCTTCTGACCCATAGAGAAAGCAGAATGAATTTGTGTGTGAAATCATGGTGGATTTTTTTTTGTCTTCTCTGTTTTCCTTCCCTTCCCTTCTCTGTCTTTTTTCTTAATTGTGAACCAACGAGTCCCATAGTTTATTGATTGGATCTCAGAACCCTAAATGGGTTACTTGGTGCTTTTCTTGGGCTTTTCTTGCATCATTGAGTGTTCCTCCTTTGACACCCTGCTTCTCCCTCTATGTTTCCAGGCACCCTGCGACATTTACACTCTCCAAAAACTTTCTTGCCTTTGGGGCTTTTGTCAAGTTATTTCATCTGCCCAGAGATGCACTTTCACCCCCGCCTATGGAGGCCCAGCACAATTGCCACCCGTTGGTGGCAGCCCTTCCTGGCAAGCCCTTTGTTGTGATTAACCACTCTAATGGGCCTGCCCTAACAGCTGCTGTGTAGCCCACTTTTGAGATTTACTGTGCTGTGCTATGTTTTACTATGCTGAGGTCCTCCAAACACAAGGCCCTCATTAATGCCCTGCTTCTGTTATTTGCCTCTGTACACAGCTGGTGTTGCTAACATCCTAGCAGCCCAGCTTTAAGTTGAGTGTGCCTATTTGCCACAGCAGTTGTAGAATCTTTAGTCCTGAGCTTTGCCCTGCCCTAGCTGTGCTTGGATTATGTTCTCCGGGTTTGGTTTGGTTTGGGTTTAATATTTATTTATTTGGTTGCACCAGGTCTTAGTTGTGGCAGGTGGGCTCCTTAGTTGTGGCTTGCTGGCTCCTTAGTTGCAGCTCGAGGACTCCTTAGTTGCAGCATGTGGGCTCCTTAGTTGTGGCTTGCCAGATCCTTAGTTATGGCATATGAACTCTTAGTTGTGGCATGCATGTGGGTTCTAGTTCCCTGACGAGGGATCGAACCCGGGCCCCCTGCATTGGAAGGGTGGAGTCTTAACCACTGAGCCACTAGGGAAGTCCCTGTTCTCCAGGTTTTTATGCCGTGTCCTACCATGTTCATAGTGAAGATTCTATTATCTTGTCCATCACGTTCAGTTTAAAATAGGAGAGACTTTGGGAAATGTTTTCAAATTCTCCAGCCTGTTCTTAATATTCACCACATAAAATATTCTACCTGCTCAAAGAACCATGTTTTAATTTCAGGGTATGTCAGCATTTATGAGTTCATTTAATCAGGAATAATGACTTTTAGTTTCCACTGAGATTGCATTTGTTAATATTTTTGAGGCACATGTTTTCAGATCAGGTAACCTAAATTTTAAGTCTTCCTATTACCTATGTATTTGTTTGTAATAGAAAAGGAGAGCATTTTAGGAATTGTTTTCTGCTGGAAGATTTTCTCATACTTATACTGGTTGAATACTTTGACCCACATAAACTCTGATGTGCTCTGTTTTGGGCTATTTAAGCAGTGGTGAAATTACAATAGATGGTCTCTGTCTGCTGTAATCATTAATTACATTCTCTGTGCCTTGGCATTGTATCTTGCTCCAACTACAGCTGTTTCCTCTGGCCCTATGAAAGCTTCTAAGATGTGTACTAATTTAAAATGAAATAACACATAGATTTATCAGGCAGCATGTTTGTGTTTTTAATTACATTTTACACTGCAAGTCACTTTTTTTTTTTAAGTACTTTTGAACTCTTTCACAGAGGGAGTGCTTTAGGAATTTAAAAAATCTTTTGTCTTTTTTGCGTGATATATGAAAGTATTGATTTTTTTTTTTCTATTTTTGCGGTACGCGGGCCTCTCACCGCTGCGGCCTTTCCCGTCGCGGAGCACAGACTCCGGACGCGCAGGCCCAGCAGCCACGGCCCACGAGACCGGCCGCTCCGCGGCATGCGGGATCCTCCTGGACCGGGGCACGAACCGGCGCCCCCTGCATCAGCAGGCAGACTCTCAACCACTGCACCACCAGGGAAGCCCGAAAGTATTGATTTTAAGTTTGCATTTTAAAATTTTGATTCCTTCTTTTATGTCTTTGTTTTAAACATACTCTTCTTTCTTTATGATAGTTCTATAATCTTGATATCTCACCCTTTGTTTGAAGTATCCCCTGATAGCACCCATACTAAATTGTTTCACTGTGTACTTTATAATTTTAGGTTGTATACTAATGTTTAATGGGGTTTTAATTATGGAAATTCCATGAGGCCTGGGTTGAGGGCTTATGCTGGTGTACATTTCATCTGTCTACCTGAGTGACAAGCACATGTGTTTCAGATGATCAAAGGAAACTCTCCCACATCTCTCAAGCTAGAAAGCAAGCTCCATGAAATCAGGGATCTTTGTTTTGTTTACTAATGTCTCCCAAATTGTCTACTGTAGTGCATGGCACGTACTAGGTACTTTACCTATATTTGTTGAACTGAATCACTTCCTTTCCTGGTGGATGGATTAATTTTGACTAATCCACTTTTTATTGAGGAAGTAGTGACAGACTATTGTAGGTACTTTCAGGAATGCTGGGGTTTTCTTTTGACTATTTGCCTATTTGTTCCAGTAACATGACTTTGACCCTGTGCTGTGCAAAAAGATAATCCTAATCCTATTAAGATGAATGAGCATTTGCCTCCTTCCTGGGTCTATGTTTGTTTCAGAGACCTCGCATTAGAGTTTGGCTCTCTGAGCCATCTTCAATTTGTTTTTCACTAATCTCAAATTTCTGTTCTTTGGAGGGTTATAAGGCATATTTTATATATTTTAAAAATAAAATTAATCAGATTAATGTTTGAAGGTGAAAAAAACACCTTGTTTATTTTTTTTTATAAATTTATTTTTGGCTGCATTGGGTCTTCGTTGCTGCTTGCGGGCTTTCTCTAGTTGCGGCGAGCGGGGGCTGCCCATCATTGCTGTGTGGTGGCTTCTCTTGTTGCGGAGCATGGGCTCTAGGCACGTAGGCTTCAGTAGTTGTGGCACGCAGGCTTAGTAGTTGTGGATCACGGGCTGCATGGGCTTAGTTGCTCCACGGCATGTGGGATCTTCCCTGACCGGGGCTCGAACCTGTGTCCCCTGCATTGGCAGACAGATTCTTAGCTGCTGCACCACCAGGGAAGTCCCTCCACCTTGTGTAAATGATATATAGTTCAGTGGTAAGAATTTAGATAACCATCAAACATAAGGAATGATAGGTGAAAAGTAGGAAAAATTAGCAAAACAACTTTTTTTTGTTTGTTTTAACCTAAAAACGTGATCCATTTTTCTGATTAATACAGTGACCATGGGTGGAGAAAATCCACCTGTATTGAGGGAGAGTATAACTTCATGGTTGATTTTTTATTTTAGTGTAATACTCATTAAATTATTTTATTTTATTTTTTAAAAAATAGTTATTTTTTAATTTATTTGGTTACATCAGGTCTTAGTTGTGGCTGGCGGGCTTCTTAGTTGCAGCTCACCAGCTCCTTAGTTGTGGCATGTGGGCTTCTTAGTTGTGGCACGTGGGCATGCGAACTCCTAGTTGCGGCATGCATGTGGGATCTAGTTCCCTGACCAGGGATCAAACCTGGGCCCCCTGCATTGGGAGCGAGGAGTCTTATCCACTGCGCCACCAAGGAAGTCCCTCATTAAGTTATTTTAAAATGAAATGTAAATGCAGGTCTAGCAGGTCTTGGGATTATCTTTAAAAGAAGAAAATTTAACTATTTGATATCATAAAATTACCAGTAAATTTAGTAGACTTCTTATTCATTTGGTGTGATACAAATTAGGTGGAACTTGGATGTGAACAGAAATAAAATTGCCACCCACGTTGAAGTTATAAAGAGCTTGTTTTCAAAGACATATATTATTCTTTATATTGTCTTTATGTGATCTTGTTGAACCACTGTCTCTGGCTGATTATGGAAGAATATGAATTGATCCACCACTTGGTATTGAGGTTCCTAGTTCTCTTGTCAAAGATCTTTGCAAAAAGGGAGGATAAAGATGGGGTCATGTGATACAATGATGACTAAACATTGCTTCTTTGTTTTGCAGTTCCGGTTCCTAACAGATTTGATCGGCGAGTATCAGGTATGTGTTCTTTTTCACAGCATACTACTGAAATGCTATTTTAAGATGGGATTATCGTAAATAAAAATAAAGTGATCTTTTTAATAAAAAGGTAAGTTGATAGCATTATAGAACATTATAAAAATTACCTGTGGTTCCTTCATTCTGTTTCATTTTAAGTTCTGAGTATATATGTACTTATTTTTATATTATTGTAATCAGTTTGTCTCATTTATGTCATTAATATATTTCCATGTTCATAATTATGGCTTCTAAAAACAACAATTTCCAATATTACTACTTCTGGCATTCTATATTATGCTTGCCATTAGCTTCCTGCTTACATTGTTGAGCCACTTAAATTACTTCCTCAGTAATAGTGCTGAAAGTAGCATTCTCTGGTCAGAGACAGAGCGTTGCCTTGGCTTTTTCTGTGTATTGCTTACTAGAGATAGTCTACAAAATAGGCTACAGGGAGAAAGACACCCTGCAAAGACCTCTTTTCCACCACCATCTCACTAACATAGGCATCTCACTAACATAGGCCTACTCCTTTCATTTATTTTTTTAATATATTTTTATATTGTTGACTTACAAACATACTCCTTTAATTTAGATGTAAGATATACCTCAAATTGTTTTATTTGGGATTCGTTTGATTATTAACCAAAATTGAACATTTTCCAAATATGGGAAATCTATTTTATTTTCTTGTATGGGACTAGTTTGATGATATTTTTCCCTTTTATCTGTTGTGGTCGAGATTATTTTTTATAAGTGTGAATAAATTTCTATCATGATTTTTAATTGATTGATTGATTGATTTTTGGCTATGTTGGGTCTTCGTTGCTGTGTGCGGGCTTTCTCTAGTTGCAGAGAGCGGGGGCTACTCTTCATTGCGGTGCGCAGGCTTCTCATTGTGGTGGCTTCTCTTTTTGCGGAGCACGGGCTCTAGGTGCGCAGGCGTCAGTAGTTGTGGCACGAAGGCTCAGTAGTTGTGGCTCGCGGGCTCTAGAGCTCAGGCTCAGTAGTTGTGGCACGTGGGCTTAGTTGCTCCACGGTGTGTGGGATCTTCCTGGACCGGGGCTCAAACCCATGTCCCCTGCATTGGCAGGCAGATTCTTAACCATTGTGCCACCAGGGAAGCCCCTATCATGATTTTTAACCTTTTGAAATTTTTAATACAAAATTTTCCAGGTTGGTGTGCTACTTATTTTAATTTTGCTGTTTTTTATTGACTCAAAAATTTTGATCTGTGACTGGTACCTTGAACACTACCTGGCACAGAGCAGGTACTCAGTAAATATTTATTGACTGTGTACATCTCTTTTTTTTTTCATGATTATTCCTAAGCTGAGAAGGTCCCCATGTTTTCATAGAGCTGATAAATACGTTTTCTGAAAGTTTTTCTTATAATAAGATGCTTGACTTTTAGGTACATATGGAATTTATTTGATTGTACAGTTGGGATGTTTATGTGTTTCAAAATTGCTATGCAAGCTGTATGTGTCACATCATTCTTTCATATCCCCTTGTTCTGGGAAGGTTTCTTGACTTTAAATTGTCATATGACCTAACATCTGATAAGGCTCAGAATCTCTTTCCTATCCCTCAATCATTTTCTTTGAGAAAATCTGCTCATTTATGTTTTCAGAAAGTTTTTGGTAAGGTTGTACACCAAAGTCTGTTGAAAGGAGTTTGAAGAATGTGTTGTTACTTATAGAAAGTCATTTACAGAGAGGACTTCCCTGGTGGTCCAGTGGTTAGGACTCTGCACTTCCATTGCAGGGGGCACGGGTTCGATCCCTAGTTGGGGGGGGGGTCCCAACATGCCGTGAGGTGCAGCCAAAAAAGAAAAAAAAGTCTTACAGAGAGGAAATAGAATAGAAATTGAGGCTAGTATGAGACCCATGAGCTACTATCTCCCATTTCTGTTCATCTCTGCACCCCTTTTTACCTAAAGATTAGTAATAGCTCTTGACATCTGTGGGACAGGCCTGGGGAATGGAGAGTGCAGTGACATCTCCTCCAGAGGTCACAGACGGTCACAGATGAATTGCTGCTTAGCCTCTCCGTCAATGTGGTTCAGTCCTTGAACTCTATGGAGGACTCAGACAAGTACTGAGTATTATCCCTACCCTTAGCTTTTACAATCTTACTGAAGAGTTAAAACTTTTTAATATCATTCAAATGTTAAGTGAAAAAAAGGGATTCTTAATAGAGTCCAAAATGATTATTCAGGAGAGCAAATAGCTTGTTAGCAATAGCTAACATTTTTTGAGTGCAGGCTGTGTGCTAGGTGCACATTTTTAAGGTCTTTCTAAATGCCTGCCTTGTATTGTTGAATATAATCCTCAGTCTAACACTATGAGATACATGCTATGATTATCCCATTGTATGGATAGGGAAACTTGGGGGCAAAGCAGAGTTTAAGTAACTTGCAACAGTTGAGGTGATAAAGTGCCCACAGGTAGCATGGTTCCTAAGTACTACCCTTAGCATCCCTATGTACCCTTTCTTATACCCTCTGGAACTCTTGGTCAGTCTTCAGCTAAATCTGTAAACTCAGAGAACAGAGCCTGTTCTCTGAGTGCAGTCTTCATCTTTCTGATCTAGCTGAAACTTGGCCTGCCCTGCAGGCTTTTCAAATGGCTCATTTCTCGTTCACCTTCCTTGTAACACTGACAGGAGGTAGGTGAATATCTCTGTTGTTCCTCATTGTTGCTTCCAGGCCATTCTCTCTCCCTCGTCCCTAAAACCCTTGACTTCAAACCTCACATTATATTCTACCAGCCACTGCCCCTCCTTGTTTTTGTCCTCTTATAACCCCCAGGTTGTTCCTTCTTATTTCCACATAGATAATCCTTCCAGTCTGGTCCTTCCATTCCTTGACCTCCTCTTCTCCAAGGTTCTTGTCTTCCACCCTACTTCAGCCACTCGTTTCCATGGTTGTATTGTGGTAGGACCAGCATTACAACTCTTCATATTCTCAATCAGTGATCCCAGTCTCCCACCACTGCCTGCTGTCTTCTAACAGCTCCTTTGCTGTCCCACTCCAGCTCTCAGAACTCATTGATCCTGTCTCCTTTTCACTTTCTCGCTTCCTCTTTACTAACCTTAAATTTCTTGATCAGTGATTATAACCACTCCCTGGCACCTTCCCTCAATTCACTTTTCCCTTTTTATTTTCTTGGCTAAACCACACTGTGGTTAAACCCAATTCTCCACTTATTGTGTCTGCACCACAGCTGTAGTTGGTTGAGGGAAAATACGCAGCCCTGTTGACTGATCTTATTTCAGTTCATGATCATTAACTTGTAGTAGGCTCTTGATGGCAGCAATCATACTGTGTTTCTATACTTCTTTCACGCCCCTGTTCTCCTAGGTAATAAGTCTTTCGTTTCTTCTCTCTCTCCAAACCTCCAACACCTCCTCCCCCATCCTCATTCTTGTCAGATAATCTTCCTCTCAATTTAACTAAGGAAACAGAAGTAACAGAAGAGAATTTCCTTAGGCTCCCACCCCATCTATCCTTCTTAATCTGCCTGTGAGTCCAGTTGTCCACCTGTACACTAGATCTCAACCCTTCATCCTTCCAGCAGTTACCTGTTCTTTATCCTGCATAATCTTTATTCTTCAACTGGATTATTTTTCTCAGCAAAGAAACATAACGTTGGGTCTCCATTCTTAAAAATAAAACTTTAAAAAATCACTCTTCCCTCTCTAGCTGCCACCCTTTCTCTCTCCATATCTTTATAGCAAAACCCCTTGAAAGAATTGTCCATATTTCTAGTTTCTCTTCTATTCTCTCTTGAGCCCATTCTAGTCAGACTTTTGCTCCCATATCTCACCAAAGCTACTTTGTGTATTGCTCACTCACATTCTTCAGAAGGAAGGAACAAAGGAAGGGTTGAGGAATCAGGAAGATAAATTACTGGAGGCAGAAAAAAAATCAAGAAACACTTCTTGGAGGGAGGCAGAAATTGCACTGGAAGTTGAAAAACATGGTTACTATTTGGCCAATACCAAGAAGGATGCGTTCTAGGTGGAAGAATGTCTTAAGAACTTGAAGGGGGATAAACTGGACCTGGCTGCTCTGGCTGTAGGAGAGGAGATAAAATAAAGATAGTTGGGGAATGTGCTCCTGATGTGATCCAAGGATTTCAGCTAAAACTAGTTGTGTGAGGACATGTGCTGTGTCAAACACTGCAGAAGAGACTTCAACAACTCAGGGTGTCTGACTGAATAATAATCTGGAAAGTAAAGCAGCATAGGAGAGCTAACAGTTGTTGAGTGTCTCCGGTGAGCCCGGCCCTATGTTTAAATGTCACCTCCTACTATTAACCCTTTAACATGGTTCTAGTATTGTTATCCCCTCTTAGCGTTGAAGAGACCAAGGACTAGGGACATAGAGAAATAGTGAGTGAGCAACAGATGGACCTAAGCTCAGACTCCAGTGAGTGTAGCTTCAAAGATGAGCTTTTCCCCTTCTTGATGCTGCCTGTCCCTTGCAAATCACTGGAATTGAAAATCTGTACCTTCCAAATCCTTCTAGCAGAACAGTCCCTCTACATCAAGTGATAAATGCATCAAATGAAGAGAGTCCATAAATTCCTTAAAGGCAGTTTTCTTTAAATAGTTCTAAATTAGTGTTAACGGTCTTAAAGTTTGAAATGTTAGTGTGATTCTGTTAATTTAAAAACTTCATCCAGGGACTTCACTGGTGGTCCAGTGGTTAAGATTCCTCCTTCCAATGCAGGGGACGTGGGTTCGATCCCTGGTTGGGGAACTAAGATCCCACATGCCACAGGGCAACTAAGCCCACGCACTGTAGAGCCCACGTGCCCAAACTACTGAGCCCGACGCGCTGTGCAGCCCGCGCCGCAACTGGAGAGAAGCTCACGTGGCACAATGAAAGATCCCACGTGCTGCAACTAAGATCCAATGCAGCCAAATAAATAAATAAATATTTTTTTTAAAAAACTTCATCCAAAAAAGAAAAACCCTTTTGTTTCATAAATTTCTGTTGTTTAAGCCACCCAGTCTGTAGTATTTTGTTATGGCAGCCCTAGCTGACTAATATACCCAGGCTATATCAACTCTTCATGGGCACTGGCAGGACAGCACAGGGCCTCATGCCTGTGACCAGGATCTGGGCTCATTTCTTTGTAGAAATGAGGGGATTTTCTCTCACAAACACATTTTAGTGATTCACGTTTCTGGATGGAAGAAGCACCAGTTAAAATTTAGAAGAGGAAATTCTGCTGGATAATCTATTGTTACTTTGTACTGTTTCCGATTACTAACTAGTGACATCTGCTGGAGAACTGTGGCAAAATTAATTCCCTCAAATGAGGGGCTGTGCTGCTCTTTTAGTCTTCATCTTCAATAGGTCTTGACCATCTCATGACCTCAAAAGTGTAGGTCTTTTTTTTTTTAATTTGTTTATTTTTTGATTGATTGATTTTTGGCTGTGTTGAGTCTTTGCTGTGCGCGGGCTTTTTCTAGTTGCGGCGAGCGGGGTCTACTCTTTGTTGCCATGTGCAGGCTTATTGTGGTGACTTCTCTTGGTTGCAGAACACAGGCTCTAGGTGCGTGGGCTTCAGTAGTTGTGGCACACAGGCTCAGTAGTTGTGGCGCACGGGCTTAGTTGCTCCGTGGCATGTGAGATCTTCCTGGACCAGGGCTCGAACCCATGCCCGCTGCATTGGCAGGTGGATTCTTAACCACTGCGCCACCAGGGAAGTCTGACATTCAGTGTAGGTCTTGAGGCTGCATAGGGGATGACACAGACTCTGGGACTCCCCGCACTGAGACAGGTTTCCTGATGTGTAGAACCATAAGGGGCAACAATCACATAGACACTTAAAAATGGATTTTTTATATAGAAAATGAGAAAAGTAATTCAGGATCGGTACCAGAAAGAAGTAGAGAGGTTGAGGGTAAACAAAGGAAGAGGGAAAAGGGAGCTGGGTCTGATGTTCAAAAGAAAAGGGAAAAAATGAAAACCAGTTTAAAAAAATAAAGATATAAATAGAAACAAATAGAAACATTAAAAATTTTAATGAAAATAACTACTTTTGTTTAAATCATAGTGCTGTACCGTAAGACTTAAAAACTATAACATTTGTTGCCTCAGTTACATTGTCTAAAAATATAAAAATGAGCTAAGTTGCTAAAATACATTCCTCCAAACTCAGAGGAAAAGCAAGCCTGGAAATAGGCTAGCTCAAGACTAAGTGTCATTATCAGTAAGATCCTGTCAGTCTCATCACTAAAGGCTTATTATTTTCAACTTCTTAAATGAATATTTTCATACATATGCAAAAGTAGAGACAGTTAGTATAATAATACTCATATATCCATCTGTCTCCAAAAGGAAGTTTTTTAAAATGCGTATTTCTAGGAAGACATTTTGAAATCCTGAACCAAGGACTAGCAGAGTAGACTGAATAAAGGTCAAATATGAGAATATTTCTGAGGTAGAATCTGATGTATTCATTGGGTAAGAGGTGAAAGAAGGAAGCCATGGTGAGTTCCAAATTTCTGGTTTAGAAAGCTGGGCTGATAATGACAACATTAATCAAGAGTGCAAAGAACCAAGAGGTTTGTAGTTTAAAATACTATCTGGTTAGCTGCCCTCAACAGCAGCTTCCTCAGCCCGCTACCCAAATACCTATGAAGATGTGAAAAGAGGCAGCAATAACATCTAGGAACTCAGGAAGGTGTCTGCCTTAATCTTTAGGACAGATCTGAGATAAACTTGTTTCCTTGTGGAAACAGGAATGGCTTGGAGAAAGATAGAAAGAAAGTCATTATCTACATCCCATTATCACTTCCCTGGCTCAGCTACAAAAGCCTGCACCACCAGGGTCTGGGCAGCACTCTGCAGAACATTACCTGATGCTGTTTTAGGGACTAGAATGGTGCCTATCCTCTTACTCCCTTCTCCCTGATTTTTCTCCATCTATTTAAGGATAATAGGTCCCTGTTAGACAGGCAGAGTGTTGATGGCATTACAGTACAGAAGGCGTGGTCCACACAAGTAGGCTGGGCAGGGAAGGGAGTCCTGTGTACAGGTCATGCTAGGAGTCACCATTTCTCAGGTATTCCATTAGGTCAGAGAATCAATGAGGAAGGGGAAGCTGGGATGCAAGCTAGACCAGGGCTGCAATGAGTAAATGTCTGTAAGAAATCAGGAATTAAATTGAGAGTGGTATGTATCATCTTATCCCCTCATTATAGATACGTAGAGATTTTTAGCCATCATACAAAAGAATTGAGCATAGGGTCAAGAAACTTTTATATTTCTTGCCTGCTAACAAATAAGAAATAAACCCTAACAAATAATACAAGGCTTATGAATGAATTTGGCAGATTAAGGATGTAAGAGGAATGAAGATTAGAAAGGTCCACTACAAAATGCTCATAGAATGCAAAATATCATTGCCTTTATTTTGTTGCATTCTGGGCAACACCAGTGATCACATCTAGATCATTCCTGGCAAAAGTTTTGTCAGTGAGTACACTAACTTTTTTATTCACTAGATAATTCATTTTATCTACCATTGTAACACCTAAGGATAAGATTTTAAAATCATGACTTGTACTGACATCTCCAATTCTAACCTTTCTTCTGTTCCATAATTTTATTCCCCTTTTCTCCAGTGAAAAACATCTGGCTGTATATTTGTTTACTCACAACTGTAGTACACAGAGGAGTTTTGGAATTACTGTACCACTGCAAATAGCAGTTCTTTTTTGTCATTGGAATATATCCCACTGAGGGTGGATGGTTACAGTACTATGTTCAGAAGCTACTTAAAATAATTCTCCTTTCCTTCTCTGTGGTTATGTTATCAACCTGATATGTGGTTAGGTTCATTTGTTTCAGTTTGTATTTGTACAATACAAACTGTATTCAGTTTTAGGGTCCCTCCATCCTTATCAATTTAATTTTTTAAGTATATAAAACATTTTAACATGGCTTAACTGTCAAAACTATATAAAAGAATTTTCTTAGAGAAGTTTCATTCCCTTCCCTATCCCTTCTTTTTTGTTTCTGCCTACCTTCTAGGAAACAATTTTATTACTGTCTGGTTTATCCTTCTCTTGTTTCCTTTTGCAAAAATAAATCTGTTAAATTTTTTTGTATATATATTCATATTTATATATTTATTCCCTTCCCCCCCCTTGTTTTTTGGCTGCATTGGGTCTTAGGTGCGGCACACAGGATCTTCCCCGCAGCATGCTGGATCTTTGGTTGCGGCACATGGGCTCCTCTCTAGTTGTGGTGCTTGGGCTCTGGAGTGCACGGGCTCAGTGGTTGCAGCATGCAGGCTTAGTTGCCCCGCTTCATGTGGGATCTTGGTTCCCCAACCAGGGATCGAATCCGCTTCCCCTGCATTGGAAGGTGGATTCTTAACCACTGGACCACCAGGAAAGTCCCCCTCCCGCAATTCTTATCTCTCCTTTATCATGGAAGTCCTTCTTTATGGAAGGGACAGCATACTATGTAGTATATTCTTCACCTTGGTTTTTTTGCCTTTTGTTCCCCTAGAACTCACTATTTATTAGCCTATGGGAATTTTTCTCATTCTTTCTTATAGCTGTATGATTCAAATGGGTACTTATATCATTTATGATATTCTGCTATTATAAACAATTGTTCAGTTGATATTTTTTAAATCTTTGCTTTACAACAAAGACACGTCCTGTGGCCCGCTGGTGCAAACACAGGTTACCTGCAAAGAAAATCAAGTTGGTTTTAGATTTATATCATACCGTACCTAGAACAGAACCTGACACATAGTATTTACTTTGTTTAAAATTCTTACTTTTTGGGCTTCCCTGGTGGCGCAGTGATTGAGAGTCCGCCTGCCGCTGCAGGGTACGCGGGTTCGTACCCCGGTCTGGGAAGATCCCATTTGCCGCGGAGCGGCTGGGCCC
>NW_006770548.1:1003541-1009846 GCF_000442215.2 Lipotes vexillifer | reverse complement strand
AAAAAAAAAAAAAAAAAAAAATTCTTACTTTTAAGTCATTCATGTACATAATGATGTTGAGATATTTTATTTTAATTGATTCTTTTCATAATTACTCCAATTCCATATCCATATGTTTATATTGCATATACTGTACTTTTTGGTTTTCCATCCCTGCTTCATAGCTCAGCAGAGACAGCACTTCCTTGCTTGTCCTTGCTACTACCATAGAATTTAGTACATAATATTTTTTATCATCTCTCTCCTGTTTGGACTACCAATCCCTAGAGAGCTGGCTTTTCATCACTAACAGAATGCCTGGCATTACTAGGTACTTAATATATTTGTTAATTGAAGGAAGGGGTTACAAAAATCATTATAGCTTTAGAAAACAGTGAATAAAAGAAAATTGTGTCCACTCCTATTTTCCAGTAAAATACACATCTGTTTTATTTATTTTTCTCTTTATTTTTTTCTCTCCAAATTTAGTCTGTGCTGAGACCTATAACCCTGATGAGGAAGAGGAGGATACTGATCCAAGGGTAAGAACTGCAGCAAAGGTATTAGGTAGAATAATTTTAGTCCCCACTCACTCCCCTCCTCCTCTACATACCAAATCTAATCATGGTGACATTTAAAATAACAAATTAAAATCTCAGCAAGATGCCATCTTTTAACTAACAGATTGACAATTATTAAGAAGAATGAAAGCAAGATTGGTTGAGGATATGGTAAGGAGGGATGCCTAGCTGTAGCTGTCAGAGCTTTATACTTAGTCAAGCCAGCTGACTCAGCAGTTACGTGAAGGAGAATTCATCCCTAACAAACAGTTGGGTCCTTTCTAAGGAGATTATTGTTGTATTATAAAATTGAAAAATGGAAGCAACATAAATGAACCAAAATAGGGGATGCCAAGGGCTAAATTATGGTACATTCAAGTCAAGAGAAGCTGCAGCAATTGGAAATGATGGTACAGGACTGGGCTTAACGACATGGAATGATGTATATTTGAGGTACATTTTATAGAGCATTTTATAAAATAAAAAATAATTTAAAAATATCTATCCGTCTGTCTACCTATTTACTTATTTACTTGTTTGTGCAAAGATTTATACCTGGAAGGATATATCCCAGATATTAACAGTAGTTGTTGTAGGACTATGGTTGATTTTTGGGTGCCTTTTTAAAAACTCAGGTTTTTAAATTCTTGTACAGTTAACAAATTACTTTTATAAAAGCAAATTTGAACCAACTTTTTTAAAAGATTGATGTTATAAAAGAAACTTTAATGATCTTTCAAGTGTGCCTTAAAATGAGTAGACTATGAAAGATTTCTGAAGTATTCTAATAATAAAATGCTACCATTGTGTGAATATAATAGACATGTAGGTTTTTGAATTTTTTATTTTAGATATTGTAAAATTTTGATGAGTTTAAAAAGTTAAAACTTTTTTTACTAACTTTTTAATATCACAAATTTAAATTACTTAACACTTTTGACATCTGTTATTTCTGGTCAGTTTAAGCAATGTACTTTTTTTTGGGTGAAGACAATACTTAGGAAGGAGCTTGATGGGCCTCTCAATGATAACCGCGATACTAGGCAATAATTATTTTTTTAGTTCAATAAACATTTATTAAATACCTGTAGTATTAGTAATAGGAGTAATAGTTTTTGAGCACATACTAAATGCCAGGTTCTGTTTTAAACACTGCCTGTATTAGCTCATTTAATCCTTATGACAATTCTAATTTTGTAGATATCAGTAATACTACTAGTAATACTAAGCTGTTGAGGTTTGAATTCTAGCTTGTATAGCGGTTGTTTACTTGCCATCTCCACTTACATTTCAATAGACGACAACTCATACTGAGCTCCTGACTATTTCCGTTTTGACATTCTTTTTCACCCACAGTCTTCCCCAGCTCACTTCTTGGCAGTTCCAAACTTCCTGTTGCTCAGGTCCAAAATTTTAGGGTCACCCTCAGCTCCTCTCATTTTTTCATACCCACATTCAATTTTTCAGCAAATCTGATAGGCTCAGTCTTCAAAACATATTTAAAATTCTAGTACTTCTCAACACCTTCATGGCTACCACCTTGTTCCTAATCACCACCATTTAGCACTAGGATAATCACAGTAGCTTTCTGGCTTTCACTGTTGCCTCCCTCAAGGCTGTTCTTCACTCAGGAGCCATCATGAGCCTTTAAAAACATTAGATCTCTTTCCTTCCTCTGTCAGAACCCTCAGATTGCCCCCATGTCACTAGAGAAAAGTTCCAGATCTGTGATCTACAATGCCCTCCACCTAACCCCCAAACCTGGTCTCTTCCTGATCTTTTCCCCTCACTCTGCATCAGTCACACCTGTCTCCTGGTTTTTCTCAAACATGCTATTAACCAACCATAAGACCTTGTTTTCACTTGCTGTTCCTTCTGCTTGAGGTGCTCTTAGAGATGTCCACATTACTCATTCCCTCAGGTTGTCCTCAGTTCCTTGGGATCTTTACAAATGTCACCTTCTCAGGCCTCATCTGGACACACACACGCACATGCACACTCATACACGCACCCTTCCCTACCTTATTTTCTCCTTAGCCTTGTCACTCTAACATACTTTATGTATTTATTGAATGTGAAAGCAGGTGTTTTTGTCTTGTGTTCACTGCTATGTCCCCAGAGCTGAGACGGTGCCTGGCACCTAGTCGATGCTTAATATTTGTTGAATGAATGATATGTGACCTTCTGCTTTTTGGATGGGGACTCTGAGGCTTCCAGTGCATAGCTGACTTGCTGCCAGCCACACAGCCAGTGGGCTGTCCAGGGTGGGTACTCTTCACCCCTGTCATATTTCCTGTCCACGATCAGGGTACTGCTTGGTATTTGTATAGAGTTAAAATTATAGTAAACATGCTCTTAATTTTTCCCATTTTTAGGAGAAAGAAATATACCAATTTGTAAGTTAAATAATGTTTTAAAATAGAATAAAAATTTTTCCCTGGTTTTATTTGGATTGGCAGGTGATTCATCCTAAAACTGATCAACAGAGGTGCAGACTTCAGGAAGCTTGCAAAGATATTCTTCTTTTCAAAAATCTTGATCAGGTAACATTGATTTTTAAAATATTTTTGGCTTTTAGCTTTTGTCCTATTCATCATTTAAACAGTTTTTAGCATCTTAGCCACAGTCATATGAGGCATTAAAACCTTAGCTTCTTCTTACTTGAAAATGTTTGCATTGTGTTGAGCACTGTAATCCATAATGAGCTTTTCAGATGACTTTTAGTATTTCTCTGAACTGCTTTGGTACTTCCTCCAAGGCAATACCATTTGAGGACCATGCAGTTGGGTCATATTAAAAGGAAATGCTCAGGTTTGCATGACCCTGGCTTAGTTTGGAGGGTCTTTATTTATGCTGAAGAGTAATTTCTCCAAAGATGCCAGTGTGACGTCCTCTCTACCGGTAGCAGTTAACCCACTGGAAGTGTGTGACTGCTTCTCACTCCTTTGGTATAAGGCACCTCTTATGATTATTTCTCAGTGAAGACCTCAGGCATGGGGCACACACAGAGTGGTGTGTGACTTTAGGGCCCCAGCACAGGATCTGTGCCTGTGCCTGTCTTCCCTCTCTTGGTGGAGATGGAAAACAGGGCTACCTCCTGAGGACAGAGATGCTTCAGATTTCCTGTTCCTTCTGTACTTTGACGGCCACATGCTGAAGCCACATGAATGGCTGAGGTGCTGGGCCTGCTGGGGAATCCCAGAATGTGCAGAGACAGGAAGGATGGGAAATAGAATTCTCCTACTACCCAGCTCCTGCAAATATGTCTTCTGAAAATATCCCCACGGCCTTCTGGGAATCTGTCTGGTCAAACATGAGTTTTTGTTGTATCAATCAAGGGAATCAACTATCCCTGGTGTCTGTAAACCAGACTGTTTGGTAGCTGTGTGGTTATAGGAATAGTGAGAACTTTAATCAGAATTTTATTAGTCTGAGATTGAATAAAACAAGGACCATGAGTTCAAGGAAAGGCTGGTTGTAAGAAATAATAGTCTGTATCAACTGTTTTCCCTGGAAGACTCATCTGTATCAATGGAAAGCATACTTGCTTCTTTATCTACTGTGAATAAAACCCCTTGTAAATTTTATACTATCGTATGTTCTAAAGAAGTTGCTGTGTCAGTCTAGTATTCAGATTTTTCTTAGTGCTGGAGAACATCATTTTACCACTTCAGTCTTGAAAAATGATAACTGAATTTTCAGATTTAATTATATTTTTCTAACATTTTATCATGAAAATATTCAGATACAACAAAGTGGAAAGGATTTTACAGAACATGTATTTATCCACTGCCTTGATTCTAACATTAACATTTTACTATGCTTGTCTCATGATATACCATCTACCATCAACCAAGGGGTTGGCAAACTTTTGCTTAAAGAACCAGATATTAAATATTTCTGTCACAGCTACTCACCTTCATTATTGTAGCAGGAAAGCAACCATAGACAATGCATAAATGAAAGGGTATGGCTGTGTTCCAATAAAACATTATTTACAAAAACAGTCAACTGTTTGCTGGCCCCTTCATTAACCCATCTTATTTTTTAGGATAATTTCAGAGTAAATTGGAGATCTCAGTATATTTCCCTTAAATACTTTGGCATGCATATCATGATAGTTCAATATTTGTTTATAGCTTTTTAATGTAAAGTTTGCATATAATGAAATGCATGCATGAGTTTTAAGTGTACTTAGGTTTGACAAATGCATACACTTAGGTAATCCAAACCCCTATCAAGATGTAGAATATTGCCACCACCCCAAAAAGTTTCCTTATGCCCCTTCATGATCAATTCTTGCTCACCTCCCCCCAGAGGCAACTTCTATTTTGATTTGTTCTACCATAAATTAATTTTGCCTTCTAGAATTTCATATAAGTGGAATCATATACTCTGTTGTGAGAGATTCTTTTCACTCAGCACAATATTTTTGAGATTCTTTCTTATTCAACATTCCATTTTCTTTTTTCACTTTTTATTTTGAACTAGTTTTAGACTCATAAAAGAAGTTGTAAAAATAGTAGAGTTCCCATATACCCCTCATCCAGCTTCTGCCAATATTAGCATCTTACATAACCATAGTACAATTAGGGGGAAGGGTAAGCTGTGACAAAGCGAGAGAGTGGCATGGACATATATACACTTACCAAACGTAAAATAGATAGCTAGTGGGAAGCAGCCACATAGCACAGGGAGATCAGCTCCGTGCTTTGTGACCACCTAGAGGGGTGGGAAGGGAGGTTGGGAGGGAGGGAGATGCAAGAGGGAAGAGATATGGGAACATATGTATATGTATAACTGATTCACTTCGTTATAAAGCAGAAACTAACATACCATTGTAAAGCAATTATACTCCAATAAAGATGTAAAAAAAAAACAAAACCAGGAAAATGACATTGTTACAATACCATTAGTTAAACTAAAAACCTTGTTCAAATTTCATCAGTTTTCTCACTAATTTTTTTTTCCTAGTTAATAATCCAGTCCAGAAACCCACATTGCACTTAGCTGTTATTTCTCCTTAGTCTCCTCCAATTTGCGATAGTTTTCAGTCCTTTCTAGTATTTCATGATCTTGACACTTTGAAGAGTACTGGTTAATTACGTTATAGAATATACCTCAATTTGAGTTTGTCTGATGTTTCCTCATGATTGAAATGCAGTTATACATCTTTGGCCAGACTACACAGAAATTCTGTTGTGTCCTTCTCAGAGCATCATATCAAGGGATCCATGATGTCAGTGTGTCATTGTTTTGGTGATGTTCGTTCATTCCCTTTTATTGCTAAGAAGTATTCCATTATATGAAAATACCAGTTTGTTTATCCATTTTTCTGACAATGGATACCTGGTCTATTTCTTGCTTTTAGCTCTTATGAATAATGCTCTGGACATTTTATACAAGTCTTTTTGTGAACTTTTTTTTTCATTTCTCTTCAGTAAAATACCTGAGGGCAAAATTGCTGAGTCATAGGGTAGGTATTTTTGATATTGTAAAAATCTACCAGATGGTTTTCAAAGTGGTTATACCATTTTGCATTCCTTCCAACAATACATGACATTTCCAATTGTTCTGTATCCTTAACCAACATTTGATATTATCTGTCTTTTCAGATTTTAACCATTCCAGTGAGTGTATTTGTTTCCATTTTTTTTTAATTTACTTCCCAAACCTTTGTTTTTAAATTTTCAGATTTACAGAAAAGTCAAAGAATGGTACCATGAACATTCTTATATTCTTGACCTAGATTGACCAGTTGTTAAT
>NW_006770548.1:994456-1003531 GCF_000442215.2 Lipotes vexillifer | reverse complement strand
CACTCTTTCTTGTGTGTATATGAGGCACATGTATAAGTATGTATGAACTGCTTTTAGGATTTTCCCTGTAAAGTTTTCTATGGCTTTTTTGTTCTGTTTTCCAGTCCTGAGTCACATGTTGCTTTTGGTTGTCATGGTATGATTCTAGTCCCCTGTAACCCAGATTGCTTCCCCCCTGCCTTATTCTATATCATGACACTGATGTTTCTGAAGAGTCCAGGCCAGAAAAAGAAGAGTTACTCAAAACATGAGGCTGCCAGTGGACAGCCCACAGGCCAGATACAGCCAGGTATAGATATGTGTGTTTGGTCTGTATTGTATATGAAAACTTTAATTTGTTACTTGTATTTAAACATGAGATTTCTGGCAACACTGAGCTCACATTCCACATTAATGTGGATGACACATGAGTAGCAAGCCTTCCTTTTTAGTATTTGTCAGCTTTTACAGTATTCAGCACACCTGGAACTATGGAACTAAAGAGGTGCTTTTTCGTGATAATGTTATTTTAGATAGCACAGTCACACTGACAGAACACTAAATCACGTGGAATTATGCAGCAATAAAATTATTTCCTTGTCAGATCTTCAATCCACATTCCTCCAAAGACAAAGTCTTTCTCTGAGTTGAAACTGGTATTTAGTGCTCCGTAACAGTCACTGATTTCCCTGACAGAGGGATGCTGGCCCTAGACTGAGATCACTGTTTTGTTAGAATTTAATAGCATTGTTTTGTTTTCATTATACTTACTGGTACAGTTACCTTCTGATTATGGCAGGTAATATTGGTAAGTAAGTAATTGTATGTGTTGTGTATAAATGATTGTAGCAGTATTACATGTCTGGTAATAGATCTCATTTATTGAGTACCTGTTATGTGACATATACTTTCCTTAGATTTTTCTCCTTTAGTCATAAAAGTTGATGAGCTAGAAACTATTTATTAAACCCGTTTTTGCATATGAAGAAACTGAGTCTCAGAGAGGTAAATTGATGTGCTTGGCTAGTCAGAGTAGTAGTTGTGCTGTTCCATGAGATAACCTGTGAGGCCATCTCAGCCTTTTAGCCTTGATGATCCTGTTAATATCAACACCTGGAGGAAGGTGGCATCACATGGCTTTACACCTGACATAGTAGAGCCATCAAGGCAGGTGACAGTCTTGTGGGTGCGGCTGGGAGAATAGGCACCATGATTTAGATACCTGTTTTTGCGTAAATTATAGAATGTATTTTCAAAACAATGCTGCCTCAGAAAACTTGGCAACTGTGCTGTATATGTGGAGATGCAAAGCTGAATGGCCACAGGATAGCATTTGTTTCAGACAGCCCTTAGGTTTCTGCTTGAATGTGGGGAATAGTCTGATGTGGGGACTTCTACCATCTACCATGTAGTCACCAAGATAAGCATAGGTTTTTTTCCCCCCACAAATGTAGAAGCCATCTTTTCTCGTTGTGTACTCCCTGCAGGAACAGCTTTCTCAAGTCCTCGATGCCATGTTTGAAAGGACAGTCAAAGTTGATGAGCATGTCATTGACCAAGGAGATGATGGGGACAACTTTTATGTCATTGAACGGTAGGAGATGGAGTTTTGCAATTGCACGGCTGTACTTAATAAGATTCATAATTCAGGGCAAGTGCTTTACCCTATGCTTTGTTCAGCCCAGACAGGACTTAGGACCATGTAAACAAGCTTCTCAAAGCTTGCTCCTCTCTGTCCACAGCCTGCCTTTCTCTATCTACTGCTGCCCTGAGTCCTCAGTACAACCCATACTTGGGTTGCCACTATCTACAATTAGGTGAAATGTGCAAGATATGCTTTATAAACATGTTATTTGCAAGTGTTCAAGTGAATTGATTTTCTAAAGAATAACCGTAACACTTTATTGTCATCTGGATCATTCAATCCTAGCCTAATTTTACACATGAGTATACTGCCTCAACCTCCATACCTCTGGCCTCTTCTGGCTCTGTTCCAGGTATAAATCATGTTGGGAAACATGAAATATGTGGGTTTGACCTGTTTGCCCTGGTGTGTCCTAACCTCTTGAGCTATTAGTATCACCTGGAGAACTCCTTCTGACCCCCTCCTCAGTCCTGAAAGGAACACCCTCACCAGAGTTTAAGATCAGTAAGATGTTGCTTCACCCAATATCTTCCATTAATTATTTTTCATTTTTTCTTTTGAAGTAATTTCAGAGTTATAGAAACGTTACACAAATAGTACAAAAAATTCTTATAAACCTGGGTTCCCCAGATTTATGTTTTACCACATTAGCTTTATTGTTTGAAAGTAAGTTGCAGGTATAAGCCCTTTTACCTCTGAATACTTCAGTGTATGTTTCCTAAAAATAGAATATTCTCTTACATAAGCAGAGATCAATTGAAAAAATCAGATATTAACATTTTATACAGTACTCTCATCTACTCTGCAGACCTTATTCATTTTTTTCCAATTGCTTTCCTGATTTTTAAGATTTTTAAGGGTCTTTTCATTTTGATCAAGTAGCTGTACTAGATTCAGCTGGTCCCCTGTCTCGTCGAGCCTTTTGCTCATTCAGGAAAGTGTTCAAGAATGTACTACTTGGACTTCCCTGGTGGCGCAGTGGTTAAGAATCCGCCCGCAAATGTAGGGGACACAGGTTCGAGCCCTGGTCCAGGAAGATCCCACATGCCGCGGAGCACCTAAGCCCGACTTAGCACCACAACTACTGAGCCCACGCACCACAACTAGTGAAGCCCGCGCGCCTAGAGCTTGCTCTCCGCAACAAGAGAAGCCACCGCAATGAGAAGCCTGCACACCGCAACGAAGAGTAGCTCCTGCTCGCTGCAACTAGAGAAAGCCCGCGCACAGCAAAGAAGACCCAATGCAGCCAAAAATAAATAAGTAATTGATTAATTTAAAAAAAATAAACGTTAAAAAAAAAAAGAACGTACTCCTTGGGTAACCTTTTGGCCCTTGATACTGTGACAGATGATTACAGTTAGGGTTAGGAAAGAAATGTTTTATTTAAAGAGTAAAGATGATACAGATAATGTCTTCTTAAAGACTGTTTTATCTATTATGCTCATGCTTCCTTCATAGAATTCTGTAAGTAGTGACAGAATAATTTTTTTAAGTTACATCACCACTTCCAACAGCCACCTTTCCCCCTTGCTCTGCCGTGTGCTCCCTCACCAAGACAGGAATCCCAGTAGGTACCTGCAGTCTGGGAAATAAGCATTTACCTGCACATATCCATAGCTTATAGGTTGAAATGCCTGTCTACAAAGGGAATGATTTGTTATTACACATGTAAATGAGAGGTATTATCTTTTGCATGCATTGAAAGTGGTTGTTAATAAATTATTAAAAAGATATTGTTCCTGACCTCAAAAAACTCATTTTCTAGTTGGAGAGACTAGAAATAGATAACTATTACATAATTAAATAGATAATTGTTACATAATTTGATGGTAACAGCAGTGAGAAAAATATGTCCCATTATTTGGAAGAGGACCGAAGTGAGAGAGGTTAGGAAAGACTGTTTTGTGGCTTCCTGAAATTATTTGTGTTGTTCCCAAAATTAAGTTGCTAGTGTCTCCTGGAAGAGAGACTAAAAACACGTAAGTGAATTTACACTGAGTTCCATTATTCCCCTCATGTCCTTGTTACTTTTGCCTTGTCCACCAGGTCAAATACAGGTCAGCTTACCTATTCAGTGGTGAGCTCCCTTGAGAGCAGGGTTGGTACTGTGTACCTGATATTTGAGTGATTGGCTTTATTGTTTGCTTCTTGTGTAACATATGATACCTAATGATTTTTATCAGACAAGTGGAGGCTCTTTGTAGGAAACTTAGGGAAAAAAAAAAAACAGGAAAGAAAGTAATTTAGCCCTAATTTCATCCCCAGAGTATAGTCTTCTTCTTTTTTTTTTTTTTCCTATGCTTTACTGTTAGGTCAGATCCATTACCCCAAATTTGGTTCAGATATTGAGACTGATCATACCACACACACAACTAAGAGGGTATGAAAAGATTTATCACTCACATAATGAGGCTTTTAAGGGAGAACAGGCCAGGTTCCCAAGAGGTCCAAAAATGACTTAAGACAGCAGGGAGGGGTGACTGGCTTGGCGTTTCACGGTGGTTAGAGGGTGGCTGAGGTCAGAGTACTCTTATATATGAGCAGGCTCTAGTTTTGTTTGAATATCCTATCAGTGCCAAATAAGGGAGCACCCAGGTTTTCTTCTCAGCTTTCCCAGATGTGAGACAGAAGAGGAAGAAGGATTGGGAGTGAGTGGTAGGGCTTGAAAGCTGTTAACAAACATGTAAAATGTAGTTAACTCTTTATTACATTTATATGTATACTTTTTATGTTGGGTCATATACATTGACTTGATTTTTAAAATCTATTTGAAGTAGTTTGACATGGGATACAATATTATTCTATGTCATGATTTATATTGACTGCATAATATGAATATAGACATATATTTGACCTATCCCCTATTGTTAGCAGATTAAATTGTGGGTTTTGTTCTTATAAATATTACCGGTGAGCATCCCTGCAGTTAAATATTTTCCAGTATCTTTGATTATCTCCTTCAGAATGCCTAGAAATAGAACTGCTATGTCAAAGGGTCTCTTTAAGGAATTTGTTATGTTGCTAATTATCTTTCAGAAACTTTAAAACATTTACATTTGCTTCAGTGGTGTATTGAGAGTGCCTGTTTCTCCAAATGTTTGTCCATTCTGAATATTTTTCTTTAGTAGTTATTAACAATCAATAGATAGAGAATTGTATCATTTTTTTCTTTATTTTAATCAGTTCTACATCCTAGTTTTCAACAGACTACAAAAGAAAACCCATACAATCATTTCGATAGCTGCAGGAAAAGCATTTGACAAAATTCAACACCTTTCCATGATAAAAACTCTCAGCAAACTAGGAACAGAAGGGACTTTTCTCCAACCTGATTAAAGGCATTTATAAAAAAAAAAACCCTATAGCTAACCTCATACTTAATGGTAAAAGATTGAATGTTTTCCCTTTAAGATGGAGAACCAGACAAGCAAAGCATATCTCCTCTCACCACTTCAGTGCAGTATTATACTGTAGGTCCTAACCAACGCAATAAAGCAAAGAAGAAAGATGGAGTGAGGGGGGAAGGACTGACGGGAGGGAAGAAGGGCATACAGATTGGAAAGGAAGAAATAAAGCCGCTTTGTCTTTGTTTGCAGATGACATGATCCTCTAGAAAATGCCAAGTTCACTCATTAAAATTAATAAATGAGTTTAGCAAGGTCACAGAATACAAAGTCAAAATGCAAAAATCTATTATATTTCTATATACTAGCAGAAATCTGTTGGAATTCCCCAATAAGAGCAACCTTCTATTCATGTACACCTGCCCATTATAAGTAAAATTGTTTCTTGTTATATTTCCAGGGGAACCTATGATATTTTAGTAACAAAAGATAATCAAACCCGCTCTGTTGGTCAGTATGACAACCATGGCAGTTTTGGAGAACTAGCTCTGATGTACAACACCCCGAGAGCTGCTACCATTGTCGCTACTTCAGAAGGCTCCCTTTGGGGACTGGTGAGTTAGAGAAATGGTTCTCCTTGCATAGCATGGTATTAATTCCCCTTACTTCTGAGTCTCTGTCCTTGGGCTGTTGGTTCACACTATATTTTATAGCCAATTATCTGAAAGACATTGTGGAAGGTTTTGTACCAGTGTGTTTTTCCATTTCTCTGAAGTGATTTATCAACAAACCATTTATTCCAAATTACATAGAAAAGACTGGATCTTGTGACCTTGCAGTGTGTCAGCTCTTACTACATTTTCCATTTATGTTTTTATCAGACAAGTAGAGAGAGGCGGGATAACTCTGTACAAGAGACAGCCTAGAAAAATAAGTGTCATTGAAAGCTCTGCCAACCGTGTTTTCCATCTCTATCTATCCTAGGACTAACTTTCCTCTGTGTTTGGCCATCTATTTATCCGTTGGTCCATGCCAAAATTCAATAGATTTAGATGACTAGAAAGGCTGATAGCCATATTCTGGGAAACAGAACTTTCCTAGAATGTCTTAGGCACAGTACTACTATGATCCTATCCTCTATTATACGTGACCCCCCTTGCTTCCTTCATTATCAAGCCTTCAAAATATATAATTCTCTTCCTTCTTAAACAAAACAATCATCTTCTTATACAGATTCCAACTTTCACTTTTAAAATGTTCACATCTATGATAATTTGTTTCCATTTACCCTACAAGCAGAATTAAATATATACCTTGGAATTATCAACATGTTTCCTCAAATAAAATCACATTTTAAAGACATGCTAGAGCACTTTATTGTGCTATACTAATGTAGAATTAAGAATGCCCCTGAGGCAGGACAGGAATAAAGACGAAGACATAGAGAATGGACTTGAGGACACCGGGAAGGGGAAGGGTAAGCTGGGACGAAGTGAGAGAATGGCATGGACTTATAAACACTACCAAATGTAAAATAGATAGCTAGTGGGAAGCAGCTGCGTCGCATGGGGAGATCAGCTCAGTGCTCTGTGACCACCTAGAGGGGTGGAATAGGGAGGATGGGAGGGAGACACAAGAGGGAGGAGATATGGGGATATATGTATATGTACAGCTGATTTACTTTGTTATAAAGCAGAAATTAACACACATTGTAAAGCAATTATACTCCAATAAAGATGTTTAAAAAAAAAAAAAGAATACCTTAAAAACAAAAATCCGCCTGCCAGTGCCTGGGACACAGGTTCGGACACACAGACTCAGCGGCCATGGCTCACAGGCCTAGATGCTCCACGGCATGTGGGATCTTCCCAGACCGGGGCACGAACCCGTGTCCCCTGCATCAGCAGGCGGACTCTCAACCACTGCGCCACCAGGGAAGCCCCTAACACACCATTTTAAAGCAGTTATACTCCAATAAAGATGTTAAAAAAAAAAAGAAAAAGAATGCCCGTGAGAGAGACTTCCCTGGCAGCCCAGTGGTTAAGACTCCTCACTTCCAGAACAGGGGACTTAGGTTCAGTCCCTGATCGGGGAACTAGGATCCCACATGTGGTGCGGCCCCCAAAAAAAAAAAAAAAAAAAAAAAAGATTGCCCCTGAGAGATGAGAGATACATTGGTTTAAGAATACATCACACACTTGGGAAGCCAGTGCTTAAAATACTCAAGGTAGATCAATAAATAATGGGGGAAAATAAACTCAGTTTTAAAATACATTAATGCCAACTTCTGGTCCAGGCCAAGATGGAATAGCCCCATTCCTCACTAGCCTTCCCTCTTAAAAGTAGAAAACTCTGGATATCTTACTACAGACAAACATAGGAGACCCTGAAAGATGGAAAGGGGAAGGTGGACTGGCTAGGAGCTAGGGATTTCAGGAATTAAGGAAGGACATAACAGTGAGTTCGCCAGGTTTTCTTATTAATTCCCATACATCCCAGATAGGGTGCTGGAAAAACCTACAGCCCAGATCCACCAACAGGTACACGTAAAAATAGCCCCAAGAAAAGTCGGCTCCCTTTAGCCAAAGGACAAGGAAAAGGACAGCTTGGCAGAATAGAAAACCTTTTATGATAATGCCACACCCTATTCCTGCCAAATACCAAAGGAAAAACTGCTTCTACCTCCCCACACTGTCACTGGGGCCAGCAGAAAACTGGACTTACAACCTCATCCAGCAGCAAAGAGGCAAAATGGGGTGATGTGTGGTGTTACTAGTTGGCACTCCACTTCCCCTGCCAGAGTAGTGTCAGTAGAGTCCAGAGGGGAGCTGAACATGCACTCCCACACATACAGGCACCCTATATATAGACAGGGTGACTGCCTGCAAAAAAAGAAGATGAAATTGGATACAGTTTTACAACATAATACCCAAAATGTCCAGGATACAATAGAAAATCACTTGTTAGACCAAGAACAAAGAAATTCTCAATCTGAATTAGAAAAGGCAATCGAAAGATGTCAATACCGGGCTTCCCTGGTGGCGCAGTGGTTGAGAGTCTGCCTGCCGATGCAGGGGACATGGGTTCGTGCCCCAGTCCGGGATGATCCCACATGCCGCGGAGCGGCTGGGCCCATGAGCCATGGCCGTTGAGCCTGCGCATCCGGAGCCTGTGCTCCGCAATGGGAGAGGCCACAACAGTGAGAGGCCCGCGTACTACAAAAAAAAAAAAAAAAAAAAAAAGATGTCAATACCAAGATGACACAGATATTGGAATTAGCTGACAATGATTTTAAAGCAGCCATCATAAAAATCCTTCAACAAGCAATTATGAACACACTAGAAACAAAGGGAAAAAAATAGAAGGTCTCAGTGGAGAAATAGAAGACAGAAAGAAGATCCAAATGGAAATTTTAAAACTGGAAAATACAATAACCAAAATAAAAACTCACTGGTTGGGCTCAATGGCAGAATGAATATAAGGGAGGAAAGAATCAGTGAACTTGAAGATAGAACAATAGAAATTACCCAGTCTGAACAAGAGAAAGAAAATAGACTGAAATGAACAGAGCCTGTGGACTAATAACAAAAGGTACAGTATTTGTGTCATCAGAGTCCCAGAAGGAGAGGAGAAAGAATATAGAGCTAAAAAATTATTCAAGGAAATAATAGTTGGAGAATTCCCAAATTTGGTGAAAGATAATAAACCTACAGATTCAAGAAGCTGAGTGAACTTCAAATTAGATAAACCCAAAGAAATCTATGCCAAAACACATCAGAATCAAACTTTAGAAAACTAAAGACAGGAATAAATTTGAAAGCAACTAGAGAGAAACAATGCTTTACCTACAGAGGAAAAACAATTTGAATGACACCAGATTTCCTATCCATGAAGGCCAGAAGGAAGTAGCAGAGCATTTTTCAATTGCTGAAAGAAAAGAACTGTCAACTCAGAATTCTATACCTAGTGAGAATATCCTTCAGGAATGAAGATATTCTCAGATGAAACAAAACTGAGACTTTGTCACCTGCAGAAGTGATAAAAGAAAGAAATTTGGGGCTTCCCTGGTGGCGCAGTGGTTGAGAGTCCACCTGCCGATGCGGGGGA
>NW_006770548.1:953953-994383 GCF_000442215.2 Lipotes vexillifer | reverse complement strand
AGGAAAACTCCCAAATTCATTCTATGAGGCCACCATCACCCTGATACCAAAACCAGACAAAGCCAAAAAAAAAAAAAAAAAAAAGAAAGAAATTTGGAACATCAATGGAGAGAGAATAACAGTAAACATATGGATAGACATAAAAGTCTATCCTCCTCTTGAGTTTTCTAAAATAGGTTAGATGTTTGCAGCAAAATTATAACATTGTCTTACGTGGTTCTTAATGTATATAGAGGAAATATTTAAGACAATTACATTCTAAAGGGGAAGGAAAGGGGCCTAAATGGAAGTTAAACTTCTACACTTTACTCAAGCTACTAAAATGTTGACACCAGTAGACCATGATAAGTTACATATATAAATATAATACATAGAGCAACCACTAAAGTAATCTGTACAAAGAGATACACTCAAAAGCTCTATAAATCCATTCAGGTAACCTGCAGGAAGGCAAGAAAAGTGAAACAGAAGAACAGGAAACAGGGAAGAACAGAAAACATTGAATTAAATGGTGGACATAAGCCCTAGTATATGAATAATTACTATAAATATAGATGATCTAAATATACCAACTGAACTTATTTACAAAGCAGAAGTAAAGTCATGAATGTAGAAAAAAAACTTATGGTTACCAGGGGAATAGCAGGGGGGAGGGATAAATTGGGAGATTGAGACTGATATATACACATTATGGGAAAAGAATCTCAAAAAAAGAGTGTTTATATGTATAACTGATTCATTTTGCTATACACCTGAAACTAACACAACATTGTAAATCAACTATACTCCAATAAAAATTTTTTTTTAAAGCTATTATGCCAAGTTAATTCAATCTAACTAGTTAGAGGGCAGGAAGTTCTTTCAGTTATTGTATGTGCTGTCTGAGAAACACACTTGAATATAGCTACAGATTTCATTAATTACAGTTCATTATTTTCCAGATTAGTTACTAAACTCGCATCAGAAGGTCAAAGACAGCAATTTTGTCAGCTGCCACTTCTCTCAGTGCTGTATCTTTTGCATTTCTGGAACTCAGACAGAAATTGATTACAAACAAAAACAAATCTCCATAAAAATGAGAAACATAAGTCTTTATGAATATGTTCAAGCCAAATGATTTTGTAAAGTATAAGAATCTTCGTTTTTAAAGACTTCCTTATAATCTTTATTTTCGGACTTCCCTGGTGGCACAGTGGTTAAGAATCTGCCCGCCAATGCAGGGGACCCAGGTTCGATCCCTGGTCCGGGAAGATCCCACATGCCATAGAGCAACTAAGCCCGTGTGCCACAACTACTGAGCCTGTGCTCTAGAGCCCGCGAGCCACAACTACTGAAGCCCGCATGCCCTAGAGCCTGCGTACTGCAGCTACTGAGCCCATGTGCTGCAACTACTGAAGCCTGTGTGCTGTAGGGCCCGTGTGCTGCAACTACTGAAGCCCGCGCGCCTAGAGCCCGTGCTCCACAACAAGAGAAGCCACTGCGATGAGAAGCCCGTGCACCACAACGAAGAGTAGTCCCCACTCACTGCAACTAGAGAAGGCCCGCGCACAGCCACTAAGACCCGATGCAGCCAAAAATAAATTTTAAAAAAAGAAAGTAAAAGTATAGTAATATATATACTATGCAAACATTAACCAGAAGAAAGCAGAACTTATATTAATATCAGATTAAGTAGACTTCACAGCAAAGAAAATTACCAGAGACAAAGAGGAACATTACATAATAATGAAAGAGTTAATCTACCAAGAAGACACAGAAACCCTAAATATGTATATACCAAACAACAGAGCTTCAAAATATGTAAAGCAAAAACTGATAGAACTGAAAGAAGAAATAGACAAATCCACAGTTATATTTGCAGACTTCAACACCCCTTTCTCAACAATTGATAGGACAACTAGACAAAAAATTGGGAAGGATACAGTACTTAACATCACCATCGACCAAAAGGATCAAATTGAAATTTATAGGACACTTCACACAACAACAGAGAATACATTCTTTTCAAGCCCACAAATGTTCACTGAGATAGACTACATGTATCCTGGGATATAAAATAAAACTTAACAAATTTAAAAGAATTGAAATCAGACGGTGTGTTCACTAACCACAATGGAATGAAACCAGAAATCAGTAACAGAAAGATAACAGGAAAATCTCCAAACACTTGGAAATCAACCCATTCCTAAATCTAAAAGTCAAAGAGAAAGTCTCAATAGAAATTTATTAAAAATGAACTGTAAAACTGCTTGCCTTGGACTTCCCTCGTGGTGCAGTGGTTAAGAATCCGCCTGCCAATGCAGGGGACACAGGTTCAAGCCCTTGTCTGGGAAGATCCCACATGCCGTGGGGCAACTAAGCCCGTGAGTCACAACTACTGAGCCTGTGCTCTAGAGCCCGCAAGCCACAACTACTGAGCCCACGTGCCACAACTACTGAAGCCCATGCACCTAGAGCCTGTGCTCCACAAGCGAAGCCACTGCAATGAGAAGCCTGTGCACCGTAACGAAGAGTAGCCCCTGCTCGCCACAACTAGAGAAAGCCTGCACACAGCAACAAAGACCCAATGCTGCAAAAATTAATAATAATTAATTAATTTTAAAAAACAACTGCTTGCCTTGTGGTTTGGATATGAGAATTAAGTAGAAGCACATCCGAGAAGCAGTTTCCTCAGTGCCTGGCACAAGGTAGGGTACTACAGAGTGGTGGCACCTGCTTCCCTTGGTTGTGGTGCTGCTCACCACCCTTCCATTCCTGAAACTCCCTCTCCTGAGATCCCTTCCCTGCCTTCCTAGTTCCTAGCCTTATCCTTTGCAGTCTTTTCTTCCTCTCCCTGCTATCTTAAGTGAGATTCATCTCGCTGCTGCCTTACGTGACCCTTTTCTCCTGCATTATTCACCTGCTTTATAGCCCAAACCCTTCCAAAGCTTCAGTACGACCTTCAGGAAAGTGACTCCCAGAGGGTCCTCTATAGCCTGACTTCTTACTTGTGCCTTCCAAGGCCTTTGGAAATGCCTTCTGAGGCTAAATCAGGGAGGACCTGGTGTTGCCACTGAGTTTCTCAAATTGGATTCTATATTCATTCTCTTACTGGGGGCAGCTGCCACCATGACCACTACACTTAGTCTCTGCTCCCACTCTGTCTTGCTTGCATGAAAGTGAGTAGAAACTTTTTTTAATATTTATTTATTTATTTAGCTGTACCAGGTCTTAGTTGCAGCACGTGGGATCTACGTTGCGGCATGTGGGATCTAGTTCCTTGACCAGGGATCGAACCCAGACCCCCTGCAGAGCACGGAGTCTTTTTTTTTTTTTTAATTATAAATTTATTTATTTATTTTTGGCTACATTGGGTCTTCATTGCTGCACCCAGGCTTTCTCTAGTTGTGGCAAGCAGGTGCCACTCTGTTGTGGTGCGTGAGCTTCTCATTGCAGTGGCTTCTCTCGTTGTGGAGCACAGGCTCTAGGTGCGTGGGCTTCAGTAGTTGTGGCTCACGGGCTCCAGAGCACAGGCTCAGTAGTTGTGGTGCACAGGCTTAGCTGCTCCGCAGCATGTGGGATTTTCCCAGACCAGGGCTCGAACCTGTGTCCCCTGCCTTGGCAGGCGGATTCTTTTTTTTTTTTTCTTGCGGTACGTGGGTCTCTCACTTCCATGGCCTCTCCCGTTGCAGAGCACAGGCTCCAGACGCACAGGCTCAGAGGCCATGGCTCACAGGCCCAGCCGCTCCGCGGCATGTGGGATCTTCCCAGACCAAGGCACGAACCCGTGTCCCCTGCATCGGCAGGCGGACTCTCAACCACTGCGCCACCAGGGAAGCCCGGCAGGCGGATTCTTAACCACTGTGCCACCAGGGAAGTCCCAGCAGAAACTTTCTGCAGTCAAAGGAAAGGGTAGTATTCTTCTCTTTTGAACTTCAGGGCTACTTGCTTGACTCTGAACACTTGGCTGCCTGAGGGAGCTACCATTTCACAGTAGGAGTTTCCTCTTCACAGCTCCATTGGAAGCTCCCTGAAAGCTGGGTTGGTGTCTGGTGCTTTTTTATATCCTCCGCAGTCATAGGAACTGGACTTGCACAGCCTGAGAGCTCTGGGAAGTGCAAAAGCATGCATAGAAAGGGTTGGAACACAAATAGAGATATCAGTTGTTTTCTCTTTAGCTAGAAATACAGTTTATTGCTGCAATTTTAGTAATCTTTGTAACATTATAGATGGATTTAGAAATACTGTTTTTTGACAATGTCTGCTCAAACATAAGGAAAGGAATTTTATAATTCCCATTGTCTCAGTCTTGATTGTTCTCTTTCCACAGCACTCTTGGCCTAGATTGGTGCAGGAAACATGTAGAAACTGAAGTCTAAAGATAATGGAGTAATATTCCAAAGTATAACAGTAACATTTTAAATGATACATCTCTAACCTTGGACTTCAAAAAAGTAGTGGCAAGTGATGCAGCTGATTAGAGCAATCAGAGATTGAATGGCTCTTTTCAAGCAGACAGATGGAAAAGAAAATGGGGGCAGAATCTGGCTTAGTACCAGAGAGCAGACATTATTTGTACTTCTGTTTAGGAAGGGAGGGTAGGAGTCTGCCACCTTTTATACTAGGAGTATAGGGTGCAGTAGGTGACTTCTCCTGTCAGGCAGATGAAGCGTGGCATGGGATAGGACCAGGGAGTTCTGTGGCTGATGGAATATGAGCCAGTGAAACCTGTTTAGACATCTCAACTCAGTTGTCTTCTATGTGTTTGCTCCACCCAGCTCCCACCCCATCATCAAGAATACTAAAATAGCAAACCTACAGTTAAACATGCCCTTAGCCCCTTACTGTTTTTCATTCTTTCAGCCTTTAGGATGTCATTACTGTACTTAAAAAAAAAAAGAAAAAAAAATCTTTCTATTCTTGAGAGCCCAAGGTAGAAGAAAGTTAAAATTAACTTAGGTACAAAAAACTGCCTACTCACGTAGGAGCCTAAGCAATCAACATTCTCCTGGCTGCATGTCCCTCCCCACACACGCATACACATATCTGAGAAGTACCTGACCATAGCTCTGGTTAACTGTCTCTTGAGTATGAATCCGTGACTTGCTGGGGTCAAGATATCTTTCACATGCCTGCCTTCCATTTTGAGTTTCCTACTTTATCTCTCCATTAATTTAAAACCTACCTCTCCTTCAGGTCCCAGACAAATTTATATTTTTGCAACAAAATTATCCTTGATCACTCCAGGCTATCGTGATCTCTCTCCTCAGAATTCTTGTGGCACTTACTTTTTCTCTGTAGTTCACCTAGCACATTTCATGTGCTGTCTTGAACTGTAGTTTTTTATTCCTATAAATTTTGTATTGTCTCCCCATTGAGATTATAAAGTCCTTAAGGGCAAGAACCATCTGATTGATTTATCTCCCTTTTTTGAAGGTGCATCTTTTCACATTAAACAGTGACTGTGAGCTCACAAATGTTTGATTGGGACGTTTTAAATTTTGTATTCTATTTATGACCCATAGATGGCACCCATTGAGTACTTGATAGCAGGTGACAACATGTGAGACATCTGTCTGGCTCAGGCTACAGATCTTTTTCTCATAGCAATGACTCAGATTGAAATATCATTAAACACTCAGTTGACCCAGTACCTTCCAGAGACCGCTAATGTTTGTTTGCTGTGGCATAGTTAATTAAACCATAGATGCTCCCTTATACAGGCATTTACCAGAATTTTCATATCCTTTCTTATAGGACCGTGTGACGTTTAGAAGAATTATAGTGAAAAATAATGCAAAAAAGAGGAAGATGTTTGAATCATTTATTGAATCTGTGCTGCTTCTTAAATCACTAGAGGTAAAGCCTATTTCAATAAGAGTCTGTTTATGGGGATTTAAGCAAAGCTGTTAAAACGATTCTCGTTAGGTTTCTTAAATCATACTATTCTAGCCCATTTCAATGTTGTATAGATACTATTTGTGACTTTCAATTAAGACGTTTCCTTATAATTTGTATGTTCATTGTTTCAGGTGTCAGAACGAATGAAGATTGTGGATGTAATAGGAGAAAAGGTCTATAAGGATGGAGAGCGCATAATCACTCAGGTGAGTGGGGGCCTTGTGCAGCACCTTTCCCGGAAGCCATCTCCTGAAGGACTAGTGCATCATTTGTCCTGTCACTTTGGGGAGCTCATGTTGCACGATACGCAGGCACTCTTCCTGCAGAGTGTTCTAAAGCCCATTGATGTTCAGTTCACTGACTTATGCACATCTCTTGCCTCCATTCACCTTTCCTTGGCTTCTGGTTTTTGTTCTTTTGGATGTCATTTTATTTTAACCCTGAGTAAGCTTCCTGAATCACTGTTAAAACCTGGAGAAGGTCGAAAGGTTGTGTACCTTCTCTCTATGTTTGGCACAAAGTCCCTTTTAGCTAATCTAACACAAACCAGTCTTCAGTGACTGACCAGATTTGTAAGGTATCTTTAGTGTTTCTTTTGTACCTTCTTGTCATGTTATTTTTGGGTACTGTAAGGACCATCACACTGGAACATTATGATGAGTGCTCTGTAATAATTTTCCTAGTCTACTATGTTTCCATTTTTAATTATATATAAAGAGTATTATAGACTTTTCCGAGTCTAAAACTTCTCTGCCAGTGGTTCTGGCAAGAGCACTGGGAAGGGGAATTCCCTGGCAGTCCAGTGGTTAGGCCTCCGCGCTTCCACTGCATGGGGCATGGGTTTGATCCCCGGTCGGGGAACTAAGATCCCACAAGCTGCACGGCGCAGCCAAAAAACTTTTTTTAATTAAAAAAAAAAGACCCACTGAGAAGATGTCTGGTTGGTCTGGGTTGGGGAATGTGTCCATACCTGAACCCAGAGCTGGGGCTAGAAGGAAGACTCAGATTGGTCAAGCCTAAATCCCCAGATTCCCTGGGCCCTGGAGGTGGAGTTGGCCCAACCAGTACCACAGAGATTAATCAGGGTTATAAAAGGAGAGAGAGATGCTCCAGAGAAAAAGGACTAACAAAAAAATGATGTCTACTCTAAGTGGCATCTCTAAATGCCTTTGTTTTCTAGATAGCCCCACTGTTAATAATTCTTTTAATTAGAAATTGGTTTGATTTGGTAAATATTTACTAAGATAGACAAGCACGACCAGATATAAGTGCTATAATGAGAGGAAAAAGAATGGCACTGAGGATTTCCCTGGTGGCGCAGTGGTTGAGAATCCACCTGCCAATTCAGGGGACACCGGTTTGAGCCCTGGTCTGGGAATATCCCACATGCCGTGGAGCAGTTAAGCCCATGTGCCACGACTACTGAACCTGTGCTCTAGAGCCCATGAGCCACAACTACTGAGCCCACAAGCCACTACTACTGAAGCCTGTGTGCCTAGAGCCCATGCACCGCAACAAAGAGTAGCCCTAGCTCGCTGCAACTAGAGAAAGCCCGTGTGCAGCAACGAAGACCCAATGCAACCATAAATAAATAAATAGTTAATTAAAAAAAAAAAGAGTGGCAGTGAGAATATAGAACAGGATGTATTCTATACGGTTTCATGAAGGAAATGCCCTTTGAGCTAAGCTTAAAGAACAAGTGCAGTTCCAGCAGTTGAGGTCAGGGAAGGATCTTTCAGGGCAAGAGAACAATGTGAGCAAAGGCCTGTGGGTGTAAGCTTTGTTCCAGTGCAGGTATCCTAGTATGGTAAGAATGTAGAGCTGAGTTGCAGAAATGGGACATGCTGACTGGCCACATTTGCTTCTGAAGCTGTGGTGCTTTAATTTACTCCCAAAGGACCTCTACTTAATCCTGAAAAGCCCCAGACCTTCAGGAGGTATGTCAAGAGGTATGAAAAACCACAGTGTTTTCTGGGATGTCTGTGTTCTTGAAGATAGGAGTGCTAGGTGGTGGTGCAGAATGGACACAAATTAAGATGATAACCACCTTATTATAGACCCTTTTCGGCAGTGTCTCTAGACCAAGGCTTCTCTAAGTGAGGTCCCAGGACTAGCAGCATTAGCATCATATAGGAATGTTAGAAATTCAAGTGCCTGGGCCCCACCCCAGACCTACTGCAGAAACTATGCTTTATGTTGTTTTGTTTGTTTGGTCAACTTTGTTACCCTGGGTTTTTTTTGGGTTTTTTTTGGTTTTTTTTTTGCGGTACGCGGGCCTCTCACTGTTGTGGCCTCTCCCGTTGCGGAGCACAGGCTATGGACGCACAGGCTCAGCGGCCATGGCTCACGGGCCTAGCCGCTCCGCGGCATGTGGGATCCTCCCGGACCGGGGCACGAACCCATGTCCCCTGCATCGGCAGGCGGACTCTCAACCACTGCGCCACCAGGGAAGCCCCTGTTACCCTGTATTTTATATACAGTACAATTACCAAGTTTAAGTATACAATTTGAGAGTTTTATAACCATCCCTATAATCATAGTGTACAGCATTTCTGTCATCCCCAAAAGCTCCCTTGTTTGTATTTTAAGTAAATCCCCTCACCTGCTCCCTTGCTCCTGGAAACCACTGACCTGCTTTCTATCGCTCTAAAAATTCCTTTTCTAGAATTTCATATAAATGAAACCATATAATGTGTAGTTTTTTGTGTCTGACTTCTTTCTCTTAGCATAATGTTTTTGAGATTTATCCATGTTGTTGTATGTATCAGAGGATCATTCCTTTTTATTGCTGAGTAGTATTTCATTATACAGATGTACCATAATTCATCTTTCCACTCACCAGTTGAGAGACATTTGGGGTCTTTCCAGTTTTGGGCAATTATGAATAAAGCTGCAATAAGCATTTGCATACAAGTCTTTGTATAGACATATGTTTTTATGGAATTGCTGAGTCATATGGTAAACATAGGTTTAACAAATTGCCAAAATGTTTTTTAAAATGTCTGTACCATTCTGCATTCCCCCCAGCAATGTTCAAAGAGTTCCAGTTGCTCTGTATCCTCATCAGCACTTAGTATCGAGTCTTTAATGTTAGCCATCCTAGTATGAAGTGGTATCTCATTTTGGTTTTATTTTGCATTTACCTAATGTCTAATGATGGTGAGCATCTTTTCCTGTGATTCCTCGCCAGCCATATGTTTTCTTCGGTGAAGTACATCTTTTGCCCTATTTAAAATTAGGTCATTTGGCTTCTTAATATATTGAGTTGTAAGAATTCTTTATGTACTCTGAGAACAAATCCTTTATCAGGCAAATGATTTGCAAATATTTCTCCCAAAATGTGGCTGTGGCCATGGCTTGTCTCTTCATTTTATTAATAATACCTTTTAAAAAGCAAAAGTTTTTAATTTTGACGAGTCCAGTTTGTCATTTTTTTCTCTTGTAATTCACTCTTTTTGTGCCCTATTAAAAAAAATGTTTGCACAGTTAGTAAGATTTTCTCCTATTTTACTTCTAGGCAAGCACTGTTCAATAGAAATATTATGTGAGCCACATACAATTTAAAATATTTTAGTAGCCAAATTTTAAAAAGATGAAACAGGTGAACTTAATTTTAATAATATATTTTTAGCCTAATATATCTAAAATATTACATTTCAACATCTAAGTGATATAAAAATTTAATAATGAGATATTTTACATTTGGGGGATATTCAGTCTTTAAAATTCAATATGTATTTTACACTTACAGCACCTATAAATCTATACAAGCCATAGTTCAAGTGCCCAGTAGGCCCATGTGACTAGTGGCTACTGTATTGAGCCGTGCAGTTCTAGTTTCATAGTTTTAGATCTATGATCCATTTTGAATTAATTACATGGTATAAGGTTAGGGTTTTTCATATGGATGTCCAGTTGTTTCAGCACCATTTGTTGAAGAGATTTTCCTATCCCATTGCCTGACACTTGCATTGAAAACCAATTGGCCATATATGTTTGGGTCTATTTCTGGTCTCTTTTTGTTCCATTGATCTATGTCTGTCCCTCTGTTAATAATACTGCACTGTCTTGATTACAGTAGCCTTACATAGTAAATCTTAAAATCAGATAGTTTAAGCCCTCCAAATTTTTTGTTCTTTTTCTTTTTTTTTTTTAATAAATTTATTTTAGTTATTTATTTTTGGCTGCATTGGGTCTTCGTTGCTGCGCGCGAGCTTTCTCTAGTTGCGGTGAGCGGGGGAGCTACTCTTCCTTGTGGTGCGCGGACTAATGCTCTGTGCAGTTACCAGCCGGGGCATATTCATGGAGACAGATGTGAATACTCCATGTTAGGAAGTGAGAGATGTTTGTCAGTCATAGTTGGACTAACATCCCTGGCAATCAGGATCCTCTCGTTTTGTTCTGAATTTGTTAGCCATTTACTGGTTTGTAGGTTTGGAAAATAAATACCAATTCAAGCTCAGGCAATGTGAAAATGATCTATTTCTGTGTCCCTCTTTAATACATATATATGGCTCTGACCTGACCTCCTCTCCCTTTTTAGGGTGAAAAGGCTGATAGTTTTTACATTATAGAGTCCGGAGAAGTGAGCATCTTGATTAAAAGCAAGGTGAGTTTATGTGTGATGGTGTGAGTTATGTCAGGGGAGATCCAGATGCCAGGTATATGCACAGAAAGTAACTGTTTGCTTTAAAAATGTGAAGTGTGTTTAGTGTATCAAAACCACCATTATGTGAGATATGTGACTGACAATGACCAATGTTTAAACCCATTCATTGATAAAGATTTAGTATATTTTGTCTTGTTCCTATTGCCTTTACCTCTGTTACATAATTAATGATAGGAGAAATATTGGCCTACAAATCAATAAGAAAAAGGATAAGCACCCTAACAGAAAATGGGGCAATTATATGATAAAAAATACATGTGAGTGTTGAATATGAAAAAGCTTCCTTTTTAGAGTACTAGGAAGGGAGGTCTCTAGGACAGTTATTATTATGGCCATTTGATGGATAGGGAGATCTAGAAAACACAGTGACCTATAGATGGGAAGAGTGATTCTTACATAAATCCATCATCATCAGATTTCCTGTTTCAATTTTTTTAAGAATAAAGAACTTGTTAAAATACTGAGTTACATATAATACTAGATCAGCCTAGTGTAAAACCTTTTATGGAGTATTTTTTGTAAAAGTTAAGCATGGAGAAAGAAAGAAAAATATGATTAGTGCCTATAAGATGGCTTGATTCCTAATTAAAAATATATTTTTTTACTTATAGTTTTTAGACTACTGGTATATGTTTGTACATTTCTCATATTCATTGACACCTACTGATCACAGCATAGTGTTGGGTTTGTAGGTCTAGCAGCACTGTGGCATTGGGTTGGGAAAGGGGGAGTTTGTCAGAAATTCAGTCTTGGGCTCTGCCCCAGACCTACTGAATCAGAATCTGCATTGTATCAAAACCCACAGGGGGCTGGTGTTCACAGTACAGTGTGATAAGTGCTACTCTAGAGAAGGGACTAGGTAGACATGAACACGTCTGCAGTCCCAGAGAATATGACAGAAATTGGAAAGAGAGCATTGGCTTGGAAGGGGCAGATCAACTTCAGAGCAGACAGGTCAGGGCAGAAGTGTGAAAGGAGGAAAAGTCAAACCATGTAAGCCAGTGTGGTACTTTTGTTTATTTTTCTAAATTAATCTTCAGGGACTTCCCTGGTGGCACAGTGGTTAAGAATCCGCTTGCCAGTGCAGGGGACATGGGTTCAATCCCTGGTCCGGGAAGATACCACATGCCACGGAGCAGCTAAGCCCGTGTGCCACAACTACTGAGCCTGCATTCTAGAGCCTGCAAACCACAACTACAGGGCCCACACTCTGCAGCTCCTGAAGCCCATGCACCTAGAGACCATGGTCTGCAACAAGACAAGCCACTGCAATGAGAAGCCCGCGCACCACAGCAAAGAGTAGCCCCCGCTCGCTGCAACTAGAGAAAGCCCGTGCACAGCAACAAAGACCCAACGCAGCCAAAAAAATAATAATAATAATAATAATAAATTAACCTTTAAAAAGTTATTTATCTGCCTGTAACAAAGTCGTTCTTAAAGATTTAGACTAATTCTTATTAATGTTATAAGTATTTTTTTACTTAAATTATTGCTTAGCTTAGCAGATGGATTTGTTTAAAAAAAAAGAAACTCTAGATAGTAAATAAAATATAGTACGTTATTTTCAGTAATTTGAAAAGCACAAAGTATAACCTGCTTGATTTCTTAAACCACCAAATTTCAAGGTTGAACATTACTTTTAAAAATATTTAGTTACTTAACTCTTCTAAACAAATATGGTAGGGGGACCACTAACTTAAGATGCAGGTAGTACCTAAAAATAAAATTTGTTGCTGTAAAGTATTGTCCGAGAAAAGCATGGCCTCAAGTCAAAAAGAAGTAGCCCTGAATTGTGACTGTTTACCTATGAGAAGCATTGACATTATTTAGGAAGAATTAGCAAAAGACCTTGTCTTCTACCCTGTGTCTCAGAGTCAGCATCTACCAAATGGATCGCATTCATATATGTATAATATATAAATATAAATTATATAAAAATATACATTATTATATGTTATATAGTATATTAATATAATATTATATACTATATATACTATATTAATATATACTATAATAATATTATGCATATATATATACACCTTACCTCTTGGTAAAAGCCAACTCATTTGGTTAAACCAGGCCACTGAGATTAGCCCATGCAGTTTACAAATAGAGTCTCTGCAACATGAATTTGTAAGTAATTTGTTAAGTGTACTGAAAAGGGGATGTAAGTGTGTGCAACTGGACGCGCCTAGTTGTGATTCTAGAATCAGCCCTGGTCATGTTCTCTCCCTGCTCTAGACTAAAGCAAACAAGGATGGTGGGAACCAAGAGGTCGAGATTGCCCGCTGCCATAAGGGGCAGTACTTTGGAGAGCTTGCACTGGTCACCAACAAACCCAGAGCTGCTTCGGCTTATGCAGTGGGAGATGTGAAATGCTTAGGTAAGAAAAATTCTATATGCATTAGTGTTGTTTTTTTTTCTAACATGCAGTATTTTTTTCCCATCAGCAAGCCTTGACTTACTTTGTCAGCTCTCACTCACATCTAGGCTTGAACAGTTTGTGTGGCCAACCAGAAATGGGTTCATGTGTTCCTTTAGCAAACATTTTTGAGAACTGACAATAGCCTATGAACAGCCATATAGATGCCCTGGCTGTGTGGAAAGAGCAGTGATGGAGACAGGTGTCCAGGGCTGTGTGGGAACAGAGGGAGTGAGTGCTGCTGCGCTCTACAAAGTCTCAAACTTAGATGACATAGTCCTGCTGTGTTCACATAGAAACATCCCTTCTTTCTCCAAGTGTCCAGTATCCAATAGTCCAGTTCCTACAACATGAATGGATATGTTTAAGAAAAGGTTTGCATGAGGTAAATGACTGAATTATTGGTGTAGAGAACTTATTCTCTCCCTCACCTCTTTTTAACAATGCAGTTATGGATGTACAAGCATTTGAGAGGCTTCTGGGGCCCTGCATGGACATCATGAAGAGGAACATCTCACACTACGAGGAACAGCTGGTGAAGATGTTCGGCTCCAGCATGGATCTGATAGATCCTGGGCAGTAGGTGTGCCACACCCCAGAGCCTTCTCAGTGTGACACCAAAACCTTCCGGTCAGCCACAGAACACAAACAGAAAATGTGACAAAACTGTTCCTGCTGTTGCCGCCACCACTGCCATTGCTATGGCTGTGGGCGTTTAGAAAACTTGGAAGTCAGCACTAAAGGATGGGTAGAGGTTCAACCCACACCTCCACTTTGCTTCTGAAAGCCCATTATTAGACCACTTGTAATGATTACTCCAACCCAGTTTTCACATCTTTGGTTCAAAATGGCATGTGTCTCCAAAAATTTAAGTGCCTGATACAAAGTCCAAAGTGTAAACATCTTCCTTTCCTCTCTTGCTGCTACTGTTGCTTTTAGAAGTTACCACAGGTTGGCACAAACCTGATGTATAACTGTAGACACCCTCCCCCAACCTCATTTGTCCTTTGAGACATTGTCCTTTGTCCTTTCCTCATTTGTCCTTTGAGAAAGTCCACAACTGTAGCCTTTGGTTTTACCATCAAAAACGGTGGCAGATGTGATGGAGGTCTGTGGTCCTGTGGCATTGTACTGTCTGCTGACAGTGGTACACATGACAGCTGTCCCCAAACTCTCAGTGATGCTTAGGGAGAGACCCTGCCCAGGGCCCAGCAGGTCAGCACCCCAAAGCACACTGATCAGACGTCGGAACCCACGTTAGAGCAGAAAATTTGAGTTTAGCACATTTTACAGGTAGCAGAGAGCCAGGGAAGGTTTTCTGGGTTGGGGGCGGCGGTGTTTTATTTTGTTTTAGTAGATTTTGTTTTGTTTAATCTCTGTGCAGTTTACATGAGTGAATTGCTGTCCATTTATAAGGACCTGGGGTCTGGGAGTGCCATCACTGTATCTGACCTAAATACTTTCCTGGGCAACTCCTGCCCATCTCTTATTACCAGTTGCTCTTACTGATTGGCAGTGTGCTGGCAAAGAGAGACCTTTCCCTCTACTCCAGAGTTGTTATGTAGCTTTGCTGTTGAACCATCAATTTTTAAACTCTTTAAAGAAGAAGCAGCTATTTTTTTGAAAAAAAAACCCAACTCTATTTAGAGAATTTCCCTGGACATATTCATATATATCAGTTTGTCAGCTGACTCAGGCATTCATCTTAAAGATCAGCTCTTTTTGTTAGTTTTTAAAAATTAGCATCATTTACAATTTCATAGAATTACTGCAAAGACCTTTCTAATTAAGATGTTGGGATGGGCTTCCCTAGTGGCGCAGTGGTTGAGAATCTGCCTGCCAATGCAGGAGACATGGGTTCGTGCCCCAGTCCAGGAAGATCCCACATGCCGCGGAGCGGCTGGGCCCGTGGGCCATGGCCGCTAAGCCTGTGCGTCCAGAGCCTGTGCTCCGCAACGGGAGAGGCCACAGTAGTGAGAGGCCCACGTACCACAAAAAAAGAAAAAAAAAGATGTTGGGATATTTAGGGTTCCAGTTGTTAATCCCAGAGGAAAGTAATTTAGCTTGTATTTTAAAACTTTTTAAACCTTTTGATTATATCAGGTGGAATTCTAATGAATTATCATAATTAACTAGATATATTTCAGAATGAAATTTTTTTTCTTCAGAATAACCTAGAATCAGATGCTACAAGACATCCTAAGAGCAGTATGAAATTTACCTAAAGATAAATTTGGATGTCATAGCCAAGTTTATATTAAATCAAGAGGCCCTTTCCAATATGAATTTTTTAAACTTGTATATCTCAAGAAATCCCTAAGCGATTACATGCTGGGGCTTGAGTCATTCCTGTTGTAGACAGTGATAGAGACCATATGGTCACCTTCCATTGTCCTCCTAAGCCAGGCTGTCTGCTTTTGCCATGAACAAACAGTATGGTCAAGAGATTTTCAGAGTGGTGACGCATCACAACCTTGGTCAGTTCTCCCTTTTTCTTGTGCTCTATGAAGTGAAAGCAGAAGGACTCTTTCAGACTGCCCTAGGTAGCCTGCCTTGCAGCTCTCAGAATTGTGAAACACTGTAACTAATACTCCAAAACAGGCAGCTAGCACTGGGAAAGCCTGTGTGGTTTTTCCCACGGTTTTCTGAGGTTCTTATTTTCTGTGGTGTTGCTTTATTATCAAATATAAATTAAGAAAGCAGATATTGCACTTTAGCAGATAAGAACCATACCTGTTTCTTACACAGGTAACAGGTACATTCAACTTCGGGAGTGACACAGAGGTGTAGCCCCCAGACTGTGTAAGGACTCTGTTTAAACACTGAGCGGGTGAACTTCCCTGGTGGTGCAGTGGGTAAGACTCTGCGCTCCCAGTGCAGGGGGCCTGGGTTCGATCCCTGGTCAGGGAACTAGATCCCACATGCATGCCACAACTAAGCGTTCGCATGCCACAACTAAGGAGCCTACCTGCTGCAACTAAGGGGCTGGCAAGCCGTAACTAAGGAGCCTGCCTGCCTCAACTAAGACCCAGCGCAACCAAATAAAATAAATGTTTTAAAAATAAAAATAAATAAATAAACAAAACACTGAGTGGATGCTCCCTTACACCCCGCATGCCAGCATTAGTTAGGGCCAGCTGTGAACTCCCACCCAGTCACTCCCGCAGGCTGCTAGGGATGGGACTTCTCATCTTGCCCTCTTTCACATCCCAGTTCAATCTCCCCCTTCATAGAAGCCTCTTTGACACCCCCAACTTACTGATGCTTTTGGTTTTACAAAGTAGATTCATCAGGTTTAAGTCTTCCTGCTCTAACTGTGGATTGACATATGGATCATCAGTCCAGACCCTCACTGCATATAGGGCCCCTTGAGGATCTGACTTGAGGAAGGGAGACTTTACAGGGACCAGTGTGAGTGAAAAGGACACAGCCATTACCAAGGTGCCAGGAGTCTGACAGTGTTCCAGTTCTCTTTACAGCATGAGGAATCGAAGGTGGCAGACCAAGTTCAGCTCAGGACTCTGGTGTCCACATTGTGCTGGGCAAGTCCTGCACTGAGAGTTGAGCCTCACAGGGAGGAGGTCTTTTTTTTTTTTTTTTTTCGGTACGCGGGCCTCTCACTGTTGTGGCCTCTCCCATTGCGGAGAACAGGCTCTGGACGCGCAGGCTCAGCGGCCATGGCTCACGGGCCCAGCGGCTCCGTGGCATGTGGGATCTTCCCGGACCAGGGCATGAACCCGCGTCCCCTGCATCGGCAGGCAGACTCTCAACCACTGCACCACCAGGGAAGCCCGGGAAGAGGTCTTTTTGATAATTGTTTTATACTGTTCTCTTCTATGATGGTTTAGAGCTTCATGCTGTCTTTTCTGGCTTTGCTATTGATTTTGCATGGTGGAGAATGTACCTGAGAGCCTTGAGGTTCAACCTGCAGTATTATTCTTCCTGCTGGCCCCAGTTTAATCACACCCACTTCCTTCTTTTGGTTGTATTCTCTGAAGGAAGGGTTCATCTGCTCTGTTCTCTTAGTCCATAGTCCTTATATATAAATATGTTATGTATAATTGCAGTAGATTCTTAGAAATCAGGGTGGAGCTTTTCTTTGAACAGTTTAACAAGCAAATTCAGCAGCAAAGTGTCAAGAAATGATTCTCCAGCCAGGAGAGGTCATGTTCATCCTCTTATTGCCCAGATTCTCTAGTCACAACGGTACAGTAGTCAGTGAGAGGTGCCACTGGCACCCAACAGCCCCTTGGCACACAGCATTTCCATGTCCTATCACAGTGTACAAACAATTCTCTCATTTAGGAAAATTGAATGAGCATTTTTGCACAGAGAAAAATGAAAAAGACCCATGAATGTTATCTTTTATATTTTGTTTTCAGTTGGCTAATGTTGAATTTTTTGTTCTTGACATGCACTTGTAAACCAATCTTGCCAAGATACAAGTTGTTTTGGTTTATTCACTACAATTACCTCTTGTTCCTCCTGTCCTGACTGCTGACGTTCCTCAATGATTCTAATGTCTATTTTATGGGAAGCAGCCTTCCCATGGGTTTCCTTTTACACACTGCAGGGCTATCTTTATACTTCTAAAAAAAAGGAGAAAACTGTCACTAAACTCATGGGGGATTTGCAGAAAACCATTTAGCCCACCTTGAGCAAAAGGTAGATTCCTCATTGTTTTCCTAAGCTCATTGTAATAAAAGAAATCTAATTCAGCATTATTGTGCTACCTCAAAGGTAAAAATGTTTTAAGGTCTTTTTTGGTCCTGAGTTCTACACATAGTGTTTGAAATGTCTCTCAATTGGGATTATTTTTAAATCATTGGGGAGAATCTTATTTTAACCTGTTTTACACTTGTATTTTAATCTCAGAAGAATACGTGATTAGAAGGTGATCAATTCTTGCTCTGTAGTATTGAACATATGATTAAATCATTGTTTGCCATAAACAAGGTTGGGTTTTTGAAAAGGAAACTCTAGGGCTCGGCTTTGCTCTTGGTTAATAAAGGCTGACAAATCATATCTGAATTTTTGGTGCAGCCTTGTGTTGTGTGTTTGTCCTCATTTCAGGGTTCTATCCGTCACAGCATTCATCTAGCAGGTACATTTTTGAGATTGGGGTGTGAGCTCTTAAAAATTAGAGAGGAGGCCTGGACGTATATATTAGGGTTCTCCAGAGAAACAGAACCAATAGCGCGTATGTGTGAGGTGTGTGTGTGTGTGTGTGTGTATTTAAAGAGATTTATGGGAATTCCCTGGCAGTCCAGTGGTTAGGACTTGGCGCTTTCACTGCCATGTCCCCAGGTTCAATCCCTGGTCAGGGAACTAAGATCCCACAAGCTGCACAGCACAGCCAAAAAAAAAAAAAGAGAGAGAGAGAGAGAGAGAGATTTACTATAAGGAATTGGCTCACACAGTTATGTAAGTCCCAGGATATGAAGGGCAAGTTGGCAAGCTGTAGACGTAGGAAAGCTGATGGCTTAATTCTAGTCTGAGTCTGAAGACCTGAGACCCAGGAGAGCCAATAGCATATTTCCCACCCAAAGGTGGTAGGCTTAAGACCCAGGAAGAGATGATGTCCCAGTTTGAAGACAGTCAGGCAGGATAATTCTCTCTTACTTGGGAGAGTCAGGCTTTTTGTTCTGTTCAGACCTTCAACTGATTGGATGAGGCCCACCCACATTAGGGAGGGCAATCTGCTTTACTCAGTCCACTGATTTAAATGTTACTTTCATCCAAAACCACCTTTTCAGAAACTCTCAGAACAATGTTTGACCAAATATCTGGGCACCCCATGGCCCGTAAGTTGACACGTAAAATTAACCATGACAACATGGTATTTGAATTGTTTGGGGATGGTGTACAAGGGCATCCAATATATCCCTTGCTGGGGAAGATATACTCACCAATGAAGCCCAGCAGAAAATATCTCCTGCCTGACAATATTAATCATTTCTTTCTCTGTAACATGGCTGTAACCAGAACTAGCAATGACTCTGCGATAGCCTGCTGTATTTATAGTTTGTTTCCTAGTGACCAAAGGAAGCTCATTCTATAACAAAATCATGTTCCACTTTGATCTTGCCTTCACCTGGCAGTACAAAAGGGCCAAGTAATAAGTGAATATAAAAAATATCCACGTGGGGCCCAAGAAACTAGTAGTTGAACCCTCAAAGCCAAACTGACCTTGTTTCAAGGCTTTAAAAATTAAATATGGTTTGGCCTTTGTGGTTTTGGTGGTGGTATTGCTATGAACAATTAGGAAGTGCCAGGACTATGACAAGATCATATGGTCCACAGTCTCAGCCTTGAAGAGTGAATATCTTAGGAGGACTTTGCTTTCTATGTATGTTCTAACAGGAAGCTAGAAATCTGTGCCATCAAAATTACCTGAATATTGGGACTTCACTGGCTGTCCAGTGGTTAAGACTCTGCGCTTCCACTGCAGGGGGCATGGGTTCCATCCCTGGTTGGAGAACTAAGATCCTGCATTCCGCATGGTGCGGTCAAAAGTTAAAAAAAAAAAAATTTACCTGAATATATCCTTAGCAATCTTAGTGCATCAATTTTATAGCAACAGAATTAAAACAGTATTACTTATAATGTGATTAAGGAAATTGGGGCTGTTTCACAAGACATTCATGTTAAATATGAATTTTGCTTCCTTTACCCATCCTCTCTACAGACAAATGCCTTATCACAGATGATGGCCAGTGATACATACTGTTACCTGATTGGGGAAATGCAGAGTGTCAACCAGGAACATATTAAATAATCAGTTGTGAATTGAGATGAGATGAGTATTATCTAAGTTCTGAATTAGAATGTCAGAAATTAGGTCTGACTCAGCTCATTTGTTCATTGAACAAAATCTTGATTACCTGCTGTGGCCATTCCTGACACTGTTTAAATCCCAAGAATTATCAAGAGTAATGACGCTGGGGTCCGAAGTGCATTCCTAAACCTTTTCTCCAGTGCTGTGGAGCTTATCCTCATGTTTCTGGACTCACATGGACAGCAGCCCCAGTCTCCTATTTCAAGGATGATCATGCTTCCAGTGCCTGTTGTTGCCCTTGGTCATGCTGCTCTTCTCTATATGGCTCCCATTGCCTCTTCTTAAAGTGAGTAGTTTGGAGACACAAGCATGCAATGTTCCTCACTGCTTTAGCTTGCATCACATAATTATGGTTACAGAAGCATCTAGGAAGCTGTCAAAAGAGAAACACTAGATTTAAGATTTTAAGGAAAGCTCCCTCCAGGTAAGGACATCTCAGAAATTGTCATCTTCATACTAGTCATCCTAAATATCAAGATTAAGTTTGGCTGGATATGCCTTTCTGGCCTAGGTTGTCTTCTGTGATGATGTGCTAAGAATCAAATTTTGTGGGAAGTGTCTCTTGTGTGTGACATTTCCACCCCTTCCTCTTTGACTCCTTCCCAAATAGAATCCTTGATCCTGTGGGCATTTCTCTCTATTCTGTGTCTTTAAGTACACAGAGTCAAGCAATGCCCAGCCCATTTGAAGACTACAGGGCAGGAGGCTGACCAGACCGGAATATGAAACCACAGGGGGACTGGGAGCTACCCCAGACACTAGGAAAGCGAGCAGGACCTGACTTCACTAATCAGTCCATCCTGACAGGCAGAAGAATGGGTATTTGCCAGTCAGCTCTTGGGGAAGAGCTGTCGAAACAGATAGTACCAGCCAAATCTCCATGGCCCTTCCTCCCTCTGCAGAATTGCACTGAGGCAAGGGTCAAAAGCCACTGTATATGCTGCTGAAAGCTAGGATCCAGCAATCTCCTCTCTGGCTAGGCCCTCCAATCCCCAGAAAGAGGAGGCAGAGGTGTGTAGCTGTTTTGTTTTTTTTTCCTAGCAAACAAGTAAAAAGGAAGAGCTAAAGTCCAGACCCACCAGATGAGCAGACCAGCACTTTCCAGCACAATATTCAAGCATAGTTAAACTGGACATTTTTATTCTGAAAATGAAAGGCCTGGGCGTGAAGGGACACCTGCAGTACACATTCCCATACCTGCCATGAGCCCATCCCAGGCAGCTGAAGAAGCAAGGGACCTGAAGCTAAGTCTTAGGCCTGCAGGACAGGCAGGGAAGAGGCCTTTGAGGCAGATGTGCATTAGTCCCAGGCAAGTGAGAAGCCTGCATGAGCCACCTTGGACCACTGGCATCCTGTCTCAGAGCTGTGCAGCCAGCCCCATGCCTGGGGTGAGAAATAGGGCCATGCATGGGCTCAGATGCCCCCAGGAATCGGCCTGGACCTCCAAATGAGGGGCTCTTCCCTCTGGCAGCTCTGGAAGCCATAGCACTTTCCCAACCAAGATGGAGCTGGGGGACAGAGGGTATATGACCCGCAGACCTCCAACTCAGGCAATGCTTCTACCTCAGAACTCACGATGGTTCCACCAGGCTGGCAGCTCCTGCCTGAGGTGAGTCAGATGAGGATGAGTTGGAGTTCTCATCTAGGGCCTTCACTTGCTCCACTGTGAAGAAAGAGGTAGGCTTATGGGAAGGCATCCACCCCCACTGCCCTTGGCTTTGCCCACAGGCATTGGCCCAGGAGGATTCCAGCCTTGCCTCTCACATGCCTGGGCTGGGCCAAGGCCCAACTACAGTAGGTGGCTGGAGCCCAGTGGCTGGTGTGGTCTCTCCCATTGTGCTCACTTTAAGCTGGGCATCTTGGGCTCACAGAAAAAGCAGCCCCTACTCTCTGACAGAGCTGGCCTGATGACTGAAAACTAGGGTGGGTTATCCTCGTACCTGATAAATGGATGAAACTATTTTATAACATAAGAGGGTGAGCCTCACATCTGGGACCTGGTCGAAGGGCCAGGTTTACAACATGCAAGTGAAGGTACATTAAAAGTGCAGGTGTAGGGCCCACTGAGACCAGGCTGGCCTCCAACACAATGGGAATTTTTCCAAGTGCCTCTCTAGAGTCTTCACTCCCCTCATGTGCTGGTAACAAGGGTGTATGTGTCGAGGATGCTGGGAATCACCTCCACTCTGGCCCTGGGGAATCATTTTCTTGGTAATTTTGCTGCCTTTTGTTTTGGAAAAAAAAAATCTTAGGAATGATTTGCAGCCAGCCCCTCCCCACATGGACCAGTCCCAGGCCTGGCTGGGGGTTGGGGGAACATCTGGGATTTGAGTCCCTCCCCTGCCCAGGTGAGAATATCATGTTCCCTACTCAGGGATGCATATCCAACCCTTGACTGCTGGGGGCCCTGGGAGGACTCCAAGCTGGAGAGGGTGGGGTTGAGTGAGAATAACCAGCTCTGTTTGAGAAACAGGAAGGGAAAGGAATTCCGAGAGATATCTGATCCCAGAACAACTGTATGCACTCCCATCCCCACCGCTCCCCAGGCCCAGGCCCTAGCAGATAGGAGCACTACCTCAATTCCAGCCCCGGGCCAGGGCTGCATGGAAGGGACAAGGTGCCACAGGGGAGCCACAGCTGTTCACACACATAAATCAGGCTCCCCAACTGCAGTCTCCTCAACCTCCTGGTCCAACTCGCATCCCCTCCACCTTTGGACGACCTCTTTCACCCTGGCCCATTCCTGCCTGGGGCCCGGTTACATCCCTGAGATGAGGTCTCTGATCAGCACCTCCCTGCCATCCTTCACCTCCAGGCCCCTTGCCCCTTGCACTGCTTGCTGCCCGGCCCTGTCCTCTAACCTCTTGCATCCCTGCTCACCCTCCCCCAGCAATGGGAAAAAACAGAAGCAATGGGTCAGAAGCTCAGGGCTCCTCCTCTGTCCCCCATGTCCTCCTCTAGCTCCTGCCCGACTGTTCTCCCTTCACAGCAAAAGCCTTGAGACTTGCCTGCAGTTGCCTCCTCACCTCCCATTTGTCACAGCACAACCCTGCCCTCCCGAGTGGCTAACACAGGCAGACAGAGCTGATGCACAGATGAGGGCAGAGCCGGCTCTCTGGAGTCTCAGCCGAATTCACCATAGCGAACTTCCTCCTGCTTCAAGAACCACCTTCTCAGAATTCCCTGGCAGTCCAGTGGTTAGGACTCCGTGCTTCCATAGCAGGGGACACAGGTTCGATCCCTGGTCGGGGAACTAAGATCCTGCAAGCCAAGCAGCACTGCCAAAAACAAACAAACAAAAAAACACACCACCTTCTCAGGAGGATCCAGTTCTCCTGGTTTTCTTCCAACCTCCATTGCCAGGTTTTACCGAGGCTAGAGTTAAATGTTGAAGGAACCCAGGGCTCCACTCTGGGTTTTCCTCTCTCTCTCCCTGGGAGGTTTTGTCAGGGACAGCCTGGCTTGGGGTGTTATCTCCATGCTGCTCACTCCAGATTTATACCTCCATCTGGGACACTCCACTGAGCTGAGTGTCCAGTAGTCCCAGGCCAGGGTCCCTCTCCTGTCTTTTCACTCTAACCACTGGGAACTTTCTGCAAAGTTTGCTTTTCTTTCCTTTAATTTTTAAATTAAAAAAATTTTTAAGTGTGGAATATACCACACTGGTTTCTCATAGGCCAAACACTCACAAAGTACAACCCAGATGAAGAACACTGTCAGGTCCCTGCAGCCCCTCTTGGGGCACACCAGCCATTCCTCCCTGTTCTATCCTAAGTTTTAAGGTAAGGTCTTTCTTGATTGTTTTTATCACCTAAACATACCTCTCTAAAGAATCACTTTCCAGGACTTCCCTGGAGGTCTAGTGGTTAGGACTCAGTACTTTCACTGCTGTGGCCCTTGGTTCAATCCCTGGTCGGGGAACTAAGATCCACAAGCCATTCAGCATGACCAAAAAAAAAAAATCACTTTCCTCGTATGGTGAAATATATACCTATAATTAAATGCATAAGGGAGAACCCATCCTAACTTCTAGTTTTTAACACAGTCTTTTATCTTTTTCTCTTGTGCTTACCTCTGCCTCTCCCTTCTATCACCATCACTCTCTGGAACCCTTGGTTGCAAGAATATGTTGCCTATATTTCTCCTTGTTTATATAATTATATATATATATATATATATATATATATATATGCACACTATACATATATACACACATTTACACAGAGTGGTTTGTCTTTGGTTTACATATTTAGATCATTTTGTATACACTTTTCTGCATCTTACCTTTCTCATCCTAATTTTGTGGGAGGCCCTCCAATTCAAGTGGTATTATTTATTCCAATTCCTTCTTTTTGATGGTAACTTAAAACGGGTCCACACACTTTCCAATACTTCTCTTACAAAATGTGAAGTCTAATTTCCCTCTCCTTGGATATAGCCTGGCCTTAATGACTTTGCTTCTAATGAATAGAATCAGGCAGAAATGACTCTGTGACTTCTGAGTCTAGGTTAGAAAGATGATACAGCTTCCACCTGTTTTGCTCTCTCTTGGGACAATCACCCTTGGAAACTAATAACCACCATGTTGTGAGGAAGCCCAGGGCACATGGAGAGGCCACGTGTGGGTGTTCCTGGGCAGACCAGTGCTTAGGACTCGGCGCTCTCACTGCTGAGGGCTGCGCGGCCAGAAAAAAAAAAAAAAAGGAAAAAGAAAAGTCTTACCTGACAGCCAAAATCAAACACCAGAATTCAAGTGAGGAGCCTTCCGATGATTCCAGCCCTAGCTTTTCAGCGGCCCAGACTGATGCAGTAGAGAAGAGCAGTCTCCACTGAATTCTTCACAAAGGGCAGATTTGTGAGCAAAATAAATGTTGCTATTTTAAGCCACTAAATTTGGGTAATTTGTTACACAGTATAGTATCCAGAACAATATGGAGGTACCAAAATGTCACCAACTGTGCTTTTGTGAATGGCCCATCACTTTGCAAATATTTTCCACTACACCTATTTCTATAAGTGAGAATCCCAAGATTGGGATTATAGGGCCCAAAAGCATATGCTTTTTTTTTTTTTTGATGTGGAAAGACTTTATTGAATTTGTTACAATATTGCTTCTGTTTTATGTTTTGCTTTTTTGGCCCTGAGGCATGTGGGATATCAGCTCCCCAACCAGGGATGGAACCCACACCCCCTGCATTGGAAGGCAGTCTTAACCACTGGAGCACCAGGGAAGTCCTGCATATGTATTTTTATTTTAGTGGAGTTTGTCAGATTGCTTTCCAAAAAGGCTATAACTGATCTTACCTTTGTCAACAGTGTTTGGACAAATCCTTTTCCTCACATTCCTGAAAGCCAGAGTTGGTGTAGCTCTTTTTAACTTTTGCTAGTCTACTAAATATAAAGTGACTTATTCTCATTGCTACTCTTTAAAAAAATAAAAAAGACTTTCATGCCACAACTAAGGAGTAAGCGAGCCACAACTAAGGAGCCCCCCTGCTGCAACTAAGACCCAGTGGGACCGAATTAATTAATTAATTAATTTTTTAAAATAGACTTTTTTTTTAGAGCAGTTATAGGTTCATAGCAAAATTGAGTTCCCATATAGCTCCTTCCCCCACAACACACAGCTTCCCTCACCATCAACATCCTGCACTAGTGTGGTATGTTTGTTCCAGTCAATGAACCAATGTTAACACATCATCAACCAAAGTCCATAGTTTACATAGAGTTCATTCTTTGTGTTGTACATTCCATGGGTTTTGACAAATTCTAGTAACATGTATCTACCATTATAATATTATACAGTATAGTTTCACTGCCCTAAAAAAAATCTCCTGTGCTCTACCTATTTATCTCTCCCTCTCCCTCAAATGCCTGGCAACCACTGTTCTTTTTACTGTCTCCATAGTTTGCCATTGTTACATTTTTCACTTTGATTTGCCTTCCTTGCTCCCTGATGAGTTTGAACATCTTTTCAGGTTGTGAGATTTTGTTGGTTGCCTCCCAATAGCTTTTTCTCCTTCATCTTTGCTAACAAATCTGGATTTTTTCCAGGGTGGCAAGTGTCCAGTCTCAAGTGATTCCCTGACTCCATTCCCTGAACTCTCAGCCTTCTTGCACCTACGCGTGGCCACAAATGACCCAGTTTTAGTCATTGAGAAATAAATATAAGTCTGCTAGGGATTTCCCTGGTGGCACAGTGGTTAAGAATCTGCCTGCCAACGCAGGGAACACTGGTTCGAGCCCCGGTCCGGGAAGATCCCACATGCTGCAGAGCAACTAAGCCCATGCGCCACAACTACTGAAGCCCATGCTCCGCAACAGGAGAAGCCAGTGCAATGAGAAGCCCACACACTGCAACAAAGAGTAGCCCCCGCTTGCAGCAACTAGAGAAAGCCCACAGGCAGCAACAAAGACCCAACACAGCCAAAAATAAATAAATTAATTAATTAATATAAAAAATAACAAATATAAGTCTGCTGGGAGTTCTGGGAAGGTGTTTGCTTACCTGATAAAGGGGAAAGATGTGGCTGGTGCCAACAGCAGGATTTCCTCCTGCTTTGAATACTGATGTGATGTCTGGAGAGACAGTAACTACCTAGCAAAGCTGGGCCCACAAGCATGAAGACAAAAGGCAGCATGCTAAGGATGATGGTGGAAGGGTCAAAAACACCCTGGGTTATATGCTGCAGAAATGAATGGTTTGTGTCCACGAAAAGACACGTGACATCTATGGAAACTATATTCATGCTAGCCAAAATCTGGACTCAATCTAGATGGCTATCAACAGTAGAACAGATGGATAATTTGTGGTATAGTCATGTAATGGAATACTGTATAGACACAAAAGAGATAAGACTATAGCAATACACAGTAATATGGATGAAACTCATAGACACAACATTGAATAAAAAAGTCAGACACCAAAAAAGTACATATTGTATAATTCAATATATATGAAATTTTAAATGTGCAAAATTTATCCATGGTAACGGAAGTCAGAATAGTGGTTACCTCTGCAGGAGAAGTAGTAGCTAGGAGGGCAGAAGGTTACCTTCAGAGTGGGGTGGTTAACCTTGGGTGAGGTGGCTGCCTTCTGCCAAGGTCCATTTTCAGAGGGAGACAGCTGAGGGCTGAGATCTGGACCACACACCACATCATGAATTTAGTATGTCTTTCCACTTGTTCATGTCTTATCCTTTAGTAATATTCTATAGGTTTCATGTCCTTTAATAAGATTTTTTTTTAAGACTTATTTTTTATTTATTTTTGGCTGCATGGGATCTTAGTGGCAGCATGCGGGATTTTTGTTGAGGCATGCGGCATCTTTCCTTGCGGTGCACAGGCTTCTCTCTAGTTGTGGCGGGCAGTTTTCTCTTCTGTAGTTGTGGCGCATGGGCTCCAGGGTGGGTGGGCTCTGTAGTTTGTGGCATACAGGCTCTCTAGTTGAGGGTCAGGAGCTCAGTAGTTGTGGCACAAGCCCCAGGGCATGTGGGATCTTAATTCCCTGACCAGGGATCGAACCCGGGTCCCCTACATTGGAAGGCAGATTCTTTACCACTGGACCACCAGGGAAGTCCCCTTTAATAAGATTTTATAGGTTTTCCACCTATACAGTTCCTATACTTTTCTTAATAATTTATTCCTAGTTTCTAGTTATTATCAATTGAATGTTTTTCTTGTTTTTCTTTATTTCTAGAGGCTTATTTTTAGTAAACGCTATTATTTAAAATATATTTTTCTTGTATTTATCACCTTAAATTTTCTCTTATTAATTGTAGTAGTTTTCAAGAAAGGCCTTTGGATTTTCTAGATTTACAATCATGGCATTAACTAAAGAGATAGTGTGTAATCTCTTTCTTTCCAATATTTATAACATTTCATTTTCTTGCCTTATTACATTTGCTAGAACTCTAAGCCAATGTGTAATAATAATAGTGTTAATGCCAATGTTGTCTAGTTCCTCATTAAGAAGAAAAAAGTTTTAGTACCTGGTGTATGTTGACTTATGATTATTTTATATTTCATATCTTTTTAATAAATTGTGCCTTTGTTAGGTAGTGGTCCTCTTTATTTTGCTTAATGCCTGTCACCTTAAATCCTACCTTCTTTAATGTCACTGGCTACTCCTGCTCTCTTCTAGTTTGTGCTGGCCTGACCTCACTCTTTGCCAACTCCTTTATTTTCAGCCTTTTCTTTTCTTGTGGTTTCAAGTGTCTTTCTTATAAATAGTATGTGGCAGGGTTTTGTTTTTCTAACCCAGTCTCTAGGTCTTTAAAGGGGGTTCAGGGTGTCCCTATTTAGTATGAGAAATATGCTTGACTTTGCTCATTCCGTAATTACTTTCTTATTTTTTTAATTTGTGGTTTCATCTTTTTATTCAGTTGAGCTATTCGAAACTACCATTTTTATAGGTCAAAACAGTTGAATACTAGCAATTTCATACAGCTAACTTATAACTTTCCTTTTCTCTCTCTCTCTCTCTCTCTCTCTCTCTCTTTCTTTGTTTTTTGGCCACACCTCGAAGTTTTCAGGATCTTAGTTCCCTGACCAGGGATTGAACCTGGGTCCCAGTCAGTGACAGCTCCATGTCCTAACCAGTGGACCATCAGGGAATTCCCTCTCTCTTTTAAGAAGATGCCATTCATTTAATTTTTCTTTGGTAATTTGGAAATTCTAGTACTTTTCCATTCCATTAGTGACTACCTTCCCTCTCCAGGTATGAGGACTGTCCCTTGGCTGGGCATAGGTGGCAGATAATGTGCCTGTGTTAAGGGGGAGAGTTCGAGAACAGTTGGCTCTTCTTCCTTGGTAGATAACTTGTATTATCCATCTGGGAGCTTGTACAATGTCCTCTTTCTCCGTGAAGTTGAAGAATTTTACTATAGTATTTCCCTTCCATACTGCCTGGGAATGTGCTCAATACCTCCCATATGCAAACACAGCATTTTCTTTATGTCGGGAACTCCTATTGTTTGCACATCAGGATTCCTGGATTTGGCCCCCAAATCTCTGGTCTGTTCCCTCATGCCTTTGTGCTCTGTGCATCTTTTCATTGAGCTCTGAGCTATTTCTTCCATTAGACCCAATCACAATCTTCATAATCTTCCACCATGCCAAAATTGTGCTTTCCTTGGGGTCTTTGCACTTGCTATGCTTTCTGCCAGGAATGACTTCTCTTAGATCCTTCCCTGATCAGTCATGCCTTTGGTTGATCTTAGCTCTGATGTCCACTTCTCAGATTCACCTTTCCTGCCGCCTTAGACATAAACACCATACTCTGTACATCAGCTTGGTTCCTTTCCTCCACTGTATTCACTCTGACCATAATTAGTTATTTGCTGTATTCATCCTTCACATGCTCCCCCATCCACTCCCTGCTGGATGGTAAGGACTCTGTAAATCATTTGAATTCTTGCTGTGTCCATTCTTGCCATGTACCCAGTATCTAGCCCCAGTAAGCCCTGGCTAAGCACTTATGGAAGGAATGGAAGAGTGAATTAAGACTGGGACTGCCCCCAGGGAGACCTTGCCCTGTCCAGTTTCCTCCCCACCCATGGGAACACTGGAATGGGAGACTGGGTGGGCAGAGGAAGGGGCTATGCCTGTTTGTGAAGGCCTGAATGACTGGTGTCTGTTGGGCTTTTATTCTGTAGCTACAGCAGCCACTGCAGGTCCTGAAGCCACAGACAGGGAACAGGAGCAGGAGCTGGGCTGGGTGTAATTCCACTGGGTGTGGGGGGCCTTCTTGGCCTGACCCAGGGCTAGCCTTGGTCTGGGGTACTCTCATCCTGCCACAGCATCCCACTGCCCCATTTTATTTTTTATCACTTAATACCACATGGCATTCTTTTTATTTAGTCCAGTCAACAGGTATTTCTGGAGCTTACTTGGTGTTTGAGGTGGTCAGGATACATCCATGAGCAAAAGAGATTTCCACTTGAGACATGAGAGTGCACAGAGTGTGACACATGAGGAGCTTTAGGAGATGAGCAGTGCTTCTAAAGGTGAACAAAGGAGATGCAGGCAGAGAGGTGATGGGGAATAATGGAGCCCTTGCCAGCTCTGGCTTTCCTTTGGGGGAGTTGCTACTGCAGGGTTCCGAGTTGGGTATGAGAGGTTCTGACTCATGTATTCATAGGCTGATGTGTGGAGAACTGACTGAAGGTGGAAAGGGCAGCAGCAAAAGACTGGGATGTGGCTGTGACATTGTCCTGGGGAGAGATGGTGGTGGCTTGGACTAGGTGGAAGCCATGGACCTGGCAAGAAGTGGTCTCATTCTGGGTAGATGATGCAATGGAAGCAACGGGACTTCCTGATGCATTGAATGTAAGTGGGAAAGAAAGTAGTCAAGACAAAGTCTGAGGTGTTTGGCCTGAACAGTAGGAAGGACTGAGCTGCCATCACTTGAGCTGGGGGAGTTGGGGTGGAGTAGGTTTGGGGGATGAGCTGGAGCTAGGGTGGCACAAGTTGAGTTTGAGGTGCCAAGAGGAAGTCAGAGTGCAGGTGCCTAGTCCATAGCTGGACATTGAGTCTGGCACTCAGAAAAGGTCTGACTGGACATACACCTTTGGGAGTGATAGACATGTAAGTGGAATTTGAAGCCATGAACCTGGGTAAGATTATGAGAGCAATAGTGTAGACAGAGAAAAGGTGAAGAGGAGGAACCAGTGAGGTCAGAGGAAACCAGGAGGGCATGGGGCCCTGGAAGCCACACAGGGATTGTGCTTCCAAGAGAGGAGAGATCAGCTGGTCACAGGAAATCTTTCCTGCCTATCCTCGTAAGGGCAGGCTTTTTTTTTTCCCCTACTGTTTTTTGTGTTTTTTTTTTGGTGGTACGCGGGCCTCTCACCGCCGTGGCCTCTCCCGCTGCGGAGCACAGGCTCCGGACACGCAGGCCCAGCGGCCACGGCTCACGGGCCCAGCCGCTCCACTGCACGTGGGATCCTCCCGGACCGGGGCACGAACCCGTGTCCCCTGCAACGGCAGGCGGACTCTCAACCACTGCGCCACCGGGGAAGCCCCTCCTACTGTTTTTGTTCACTGCTGTATTTCCAGCACAGAGCGTAGATGCTCCATAAATAGTTGTTGAATGAATGAGTATATGCATGAATCCACACCTCTGCAAACAGCCAGCACACAGGGATTTTTTAAAAGAGCAGAGAACAGGTAGGAGGCTCTACCCACTCTCAGTAGCATCCCCATCCTCCCTTGCTTTTGCCAGCCACAATGATATTAACTGAGGTGGAAGACCTTCTGGCTAACACAGGGCCCAGGACAAACGAGCTTCAGACAAGCTCTGTAGTGTGGAGCTTGGTGGAACCTGGGTTGGACACTGGGTCACCCACCAGTCCACAAAGGACTACACAGCCACTCCTCTGTTCACCCCTCTATATCTAGTCATTTGTCCATCCATCTACATCCAGTCATCTGTCCACCTGTGCATACAACCGCCCTTTATCCACCGTCTAGAGCCACTCTTTTGTCCATCTTTCCGTCCAGCCACATCAGGTCCTCTGTCCATCCATCTGCTAGGGTGACCAACTTCCCAGATTGCTGCAGACTGTCTCAATGTTAATATTGAAAGTCCTGCACTCCAGGAAACCGCTGGGGCCCAGGAAAAATGGTACAGTTGGCTGACCCACCTGTACCCCTGGCATCCCGTATTGCACCCCTAGGCTCGAAGCCCACCTGTCCACCCAACCTGACTTCCTTGGCCACTCTCTCCCTTGGAGGCAGACAAGACTCCACCCCTCTCTCTAACCCCGCCCCATGCACCGCCCCTTCCGGAAGCCACTACAACGAATCCGGGCGCCCTAGCAACAGCGCTTTTTGGGCCGCCCAGTCCGCGAGCTGGGCTCCCGGTGCGAGCCAATAGTGAGGGGCTCCGGGAGTGAGGCGCGGGGGGCGGGGCTCGCCGCAGCGGCCGCCATCTTGGTGGGAGAGAAACAATAGGACGGAAGCTCTGCGGGACCGGCTGAGGTAGCAGGTAACGCCAGGTCTGCTCGGCCTACTGCTCTGCCGCCCCAGGGGCTTTGGAGGAGGGTTTCTCCAGGTCGTCGGGGAGCGAGGTCTCTGGTCATTAGGGGTGTTCCCGGGTTTTTTGGGAGGGGCTCTCCCGCGATGATGGGAGTAGGAGAGATCTCTCAGGGTCCTTGTCTGGCCAGATTTCCCCGGGTCATTTGAGAGAGGCATTATTTCTTCAGGTTATTGGGGAGAGACGATTTCCCCTGGTTTTGACGGGCAGAATCTTCCCTGGTCATTGGGGGGGGGTCTCCCGGATATTTTGGTGGCGCGGGATCTCCCCCTGTCATTGAAGTCTCCAGTCATTGGGGAGGGTAAGATCTCCAGGGTCATTGAGGGGGTCTCCCCAGGACATTGGTGTCCACGATCTTCCGGGTTATTGACGGGGGTCTCCTTGAGTCTTTAGCTGGAGAAGTCAGCCCAACGCCTCAGGTACGGTTACCTGCGGCCGGCAGATGTGCAGCCATTTTGAGTGTTGAATGTCAGTTGGGCTTGTCAGCTAGTGTCTGGTGGGGGAGTCTGCACACCTAACCTTCTTATCCCAAAAAGTCCTAAAATGGATCCAGGGACGTCTTCTTAATAGTGATAAGCTTCACCATGGATGGAGCTTTCATTTCGTTCACGTTGGATTACAGACTGTTTTTTGTCTTTTGCGTCCTAATGATTTGTTCCATTTTTTGGCTTTTATTCAGTTTCATATATTAAAGCCGAATTGCAGAAAAATGAGTCCGAATGTTGTGAAAAGAAAATGTAAAAACCAGTAAAATCTAGTGCTCTTAAATACCGGGGAAATAAAACTAATCACTGATTGGAATGAAGCATTTTGGTAACAAAATGTACATAGAACAAGAATAAGATAAAATCATCTGAAAAAATATTTTTAAGTACTGAAACTTCTAAAAAATGGTAACAGAAATGTTGCAGATCACAAGTTTTATGATACTTTGTATAAAGCGCCATGATTACAGTAGTTTTGATGAATTCTAGTATTTAATTATTTGCTGTATTTGCATTTTTAGCAGGGTAACATTTTAAGTGAACTAAAATGCTTACTTACATAGATTGCTGCTGTGGAGTTTGTGTAATTGCATCCTGTAATCTGGTGTAAGTTTCAGGGCAGTATTATTATTGTTTTAACTTTAACCACTGCCAGAATTAGAAACTGAGCAAAATGAATACTTTATCATATTGACATAATAGGCCAGTGAGTGGATCACTTAGTAACTTTTTCTGGAGGCAAAAGTCAGTTGAACGGTTAACTGTTACTCAAGTTGGTTGACCTGCTTTGTGACTTTAGAATAGAATTCTCAGGAATTGTTAGAAATCAGGTGGATGAGAGCTAGGACTGGAGTTGATACAATTGTAAAAACCAGTTTAGCAAATGTAATAGACTTCTTTTTGTTTCAAGGCTTCGCAGGTGACAGACAAGTACATGGTATACCAACCCCATATCTGTCTGAGCAGTGGAATGTGTGAGGAAGGCACAACTACTGACTGATGAACCTTAAACAGTCTTCTTTGCAGAGGGGTGCAAGGGGTGCCAGAGCCTTCCGTAAGCACCGGAGGGAGATATCACCCTTATCTAGGCAACAGGGATGAGCCTCCCTGAGGCCAGCTTGCTGAGGTGAAAAATTTCCATTGTTTGGTTCATAAAGAGGATGCACTGGGGAAGAATTTTTCCTTTAAGAGACGTTGTTTTACCTAATGGGGTAATCACCTTAGACAAATTGAACACATTTTTGTGTAGTAGATGATTGCTTTCATGTGATTACATTTTAAAGCATGTTTTTGTTTTTTAAATTATATTTTTGCCTATTTGCATACCAAGTAATAAAAGTAATAAGTAATACTAGTGTTTTGTAATATATTCTGGTAGCAAGGAAGGGGCCTTTTCCCCCAAAATTGAATTTAGCGTTTACCTCAGAATTTGAACGAAAAGAGTCTCCTAAAATGATGGGTACTTGGTTTGGGTTTGTCAACCATCCATCCATCACCAGCTTCTGCAGTTACCAACTCCTAGCCAATGTTGTTTCATTTACACTCTGCCTTCCTCCCCTCCCCTTTAAAAAAAAAAAAAAGCTGAATTTTTTAGGAAACCTATCCCCAAAGTGTATATTATCCAAAAGTATTTCATTATACATTATTAGTGTATCTCTAAGACAAGGAGCTACCCATGGTTTTTACACCATTATTATGCCTAAAATACAATGATAATTCCTTAATTTTTTTTTCAAATATTCAGTCATGGTTAAATGTCCCTGATTGTCTCATTATTTTTTTATAGTTGTTTGTTCAAACTGGGATCCAGATAAAGTCTGCATATGGCATTTGATTGAAGTGTCTCTATTGTCTCTTAAATTTATATGTGCTTACTCTGTTTTGTAATTTATCTGTTCAAACAACTGTCATTTATCCTGTAGGGGTTCCCATATGCTGGCTTTTGCTCATCACACAGTGTGTTTGAGACCTTTTGACTCTGGTGGCTGGCTTTGAAGGAGTCACACCTGTATATCTTTTCAGTGAAGAAGTTGTGTTGGAACTGCCAAGGCTCATTCAAAAGTGAGCCCCAAACCGTGAACTCTGAGGGCTGTCAGGGACCTATAGGGCCACACAGTGCAAGACCCTCCTCCTCCCTCTGTGTCATGTGGTCCAGATTTTCCATGTGGAACAGAGAGGAGATTCTTACCCTTGGCCTCCAGGAGGATGAAGATGTTTTGCTCCTTGTCTCTTTACAGACCTCCTTCTCTCACACTGACGTTGCACCCTCTGCTCACAGGCTGTTCACAATTATGGGGGCCTCGACCCAGTGCTCTTCTTTCTTTGCACATTACTCTTGGGGTGCCTTCTGCCTTCCCTTTGTAGGTAATTCCCAAATCTGTTTTCAAGTTAAGTTCACTCAAGCTTCACGCCCACTGCTTCCAGCTGTCTGCTGTACATTTCTTCTTGATTGCTTGATTATCCCTTATATTTAAGTGTCTGCAGCTCAACTCACTATCTTCTCAGCTGTTTCTGACTTCATGAACAAAGCATCCTTGTTCTGACTTGTGAAGACTCAGTATCTGACTCATCCCTCTAATTTGATTCCCTGAATCAGGGATTCTGAAGATAGGGTCCATAGTTGCGCACTCCACAAATTGTATGCAGAGTTCAGTGAGGCTGTGAATTTTCAGGAGAGTCCCACAGTTGTCTCAGATTCTCTAGGGGGTCTGTTGCTCCCTCAAGGGTTAAGGACATCTATCAAGTCCTGCTTCTTTACCTTCTCCCCCTCCTTCCTTGGTTGTTCTGTGTAGGCTGGGCAGGGCAGCTGGCTCTGTGGGTGCAGTGGAGAAGACAGGAGACCCTGTGGGCACATGTATGCCACTGAGTAGGGGAGGTTACATTAAAGAGGTCCGAGACAGGTGTCTGGAGATAGCAGTCCTGTTGTCTTGGTGACCCTAGAACCTGAGGGCTGTCAGGACGTTTTCCCACCACCCCCTGCCCAGCAGTTGAAGTCAGAGCCTTTCTGAAGCCAGGTTTTTCCTTGTCTCTCTGCCTGGTTAATTTTCCTAACGTAAAATGTCTCCACCATACTCCAGAATCCAGTGGCTCACATACTTTATAGGTTGGGTCAGAGTGAAACAATGGGTGCGATCTTTTAAAATCTATGCTCCCAGCAATTCTACTTCTAGGACTTTTTCGTACAGAAATACTTCACATGTGTGCAAAGACAGATACTAGGATGCTCACTGCATTATTATGGTAAGAAAAAAGTTGGAAATAGTATCAGTAGGGAAGTCGATAAATACATTATGATTTTGTGTGACTATTATACAGCCTTTAAAAAGGCTCATATATAGACAAATGTAGCAAGATGTCTAAGTCATATAGTTTAGTTGGGGGAGAAATGGCAAAACAGAGGACAACTATTGAATGATTCTACTTATATGGGAAACTGGAGTACTCAAATTAGAGACAGCAAGTTGAATGGTGGTTACCAGGGGCTGGGGAGTAGGGAGAGTGGGGATTTATTATTTAATGTGTATATTTGCAGTTTGAGATGATGAAAAAGTTCTGGAGATAGTGGTGATTATTGCACAACAGTGTGACTGTACTTCATGCCACAGAACTGTACACCCCAAAATAGTTAAAATGGTAAATTTTATATTGTGAGTATTTTATCACTATTTTTTAAAAGTTAGGTGAGAAAACTAAAGCTGATTTTACTTGGGGAAAAAAAGGCAAAACAACACATATAGCCTGATCCTATTTGTGGAAAGAATAGAAAAATGCACTGAAGAAAATCTGTAGGATAAAGAGACCCCAAACTAATAATGGTGGTCATTTTATCACACTTGTAACCAGTTTAAAAATGTCTTTTTTTAAGAGCTAAGCAGGATGTCCCTTGGTACTCCATTCTTCTACCTGTTGCGGAAGCCCCGTTTCTTCATCTGCCTCACAAAAGTGCAGGCTTAACATGCCCTCATCCACTTATACTGTCAAGTTCACCGTCTGGCCTCCATCTTCCATTGGACTTTTTGTAGGAACTGGAATGGTGGACAGAGGACAGCTCACGTTTGAGGAGTGCGTTGCATGTAAGCCAGGCAGTAGGCTAGATTTTTAAATCTTGTTCCCACGTTATGGCACCTACATAAAACTACCATGACTAGTTTACAGATGAAGGCAGGCACCAAGAATAGATAAAACACCATTTATACCCAAGTATAAGGCAGGCCTCAATTTGTCAGGGAGATTTTATTTTATTTTGTTTTATTTTATTTTTTAATTTATTATTTATTTTACTTATTTTTGGCTGTGTTGAGTCTTAGTTGCGGCACGTGGGATCTTTCCTTGTGGCGTGCGGGCTTCTCTAGTTGTGGCATGCAAGCTCCAGGGTGCATGGGCTCTGTAGTTGTGGCACGCGGGTTCCGGAGCGCGTGGGCTCTGTAGTTTGCAGCACGCAGGCGTTAGCTGAGGCGTGCGAGCTCAGTAGTTGTGGTGCGTGAGTTTAGTAGTTGTGGTGCGCGGGCTTAGTTGCCCTGCAGCATGTGGGATCTTAGTTTCCTGACCAGGGATTGAACCCATGCCCCCTGCATTGGAAGCACACAGTCTTAACCACTGGGCCACCAGGGAAATCCAAGAGTTTTTGTTCTTTATGCCAACAAGATGCCCCTTGGTTAAGACTGAAATCGTTGGGAGGATGATAACTTCTAAATGTGGTATCCAGGTCAGAACAGGTAGCAAAATAAGCACCTGGTAACAACAGAAAAGTCATGCCTTGATTTGATTTTGTGCTAATGAAATGTAGCCATTGTAGAAGTGATGTGGTCAACACCTACAGCACCCACCCACAAAAAATAAAAATGATAGGAGCTACGGCTGCCTTGCCTAACACCCTCACTGTGCTACGTCTTTTACCTGTGTTCTTTTCATTCCTGGCCACTCTGCAAGGTGGTCAGAAGTCTCATCCCACTCTGGACTGAAGGATTTCAGGCTTTGGGTTTTCTTGAAACCTTTCTGACTTGGAGACAGGCCTCCAGTACCTGCTTTCACAAGCCCCTTTTGGCAACTGGAGTCAGCCTGGGCCTCTTCTGCTTGCTCTCTGTCGTGGCAAATTCACAAAACTTTCTTTGCACTGCTGGATTTTTTTTAACTCGTCTTGTGAATGTATTTAACTGAAACTCATGATTGATCAAATGGGAGATCATTTAGTATTACCTGTATTCTCTGTGTATCCATCTGTTTACCTTACTTGAGACATATACTTGTAGAAATTGAGTGTCCAATCCCAAGCCTAAGGAAGAGTAGAACTTTTCTTTTAATGGAATAAGATGTGTTAGAGACCAGGAGGCATAACACTTGGTTCTAGTGTTGTTATTTCTGCACTTAGTTTTCAAGAATGTGCCCGCTCGATACCTGAGCTGGATCCCAAAGGCAAACCCCCCAAGCCACATCAGTCTGTCTTAACCCCACCACAGCCCCTTGCCTTGAGCCTTGTTCATCTTTAAGATGGGCTGCTCCAGGGCCACAGGGCTTTCCTATCCACGGCTGCACACTCAGAAATGAGGTGGCCCCATGGGCTGGGTGTGCTTGTCATACTCTCTTGGGGAATGCAGAAATCTTGCATCGCCCTGCAATGTTTGTTTTATAGGAATAATAGAACATTTTTGTTTTACAAGTATAAAACTAACATTGGATATGCATTTTTACTATAACCTTCCCTCCTTCTCATCTGTCCCAGTCTCTGATTGAGATCCCAGGTCATGTCTAAACAAATTCAGTGTTTTTGCTGAGGCTGCAGCAACATTTGTCTTGGGATTAACCTAAGTCCAAGCCTGCCAGCTTTCACTTTGATACGCATTTGCTTAATGTGCTTTAAACTTGGTATGTGTGGACTGTGCCTTACTCCTCCTTCCCCTCTCATGAGCGAGAGTTCACAGTTCAGCTTCTTCTACAGGGTGCCTGTGGAGGTGTGTGGACCCTATATCTGTTGGCTCTAGTGCTAAACATAATCATACTGTTTCCTTGAGAGATTGCCTGAGTAAGCAACAAAGGAATAAGAGAGATGGATGAAGTATACCAGGCCAAAGAATGTATGTTTTTATGAGCTTGAGCAACCTGACAGGAAAAACATACACCAGTAACTGTTAAAGCACTTACTTGCACATTGCTGAGATTACTGTCTACCTAAGTTAGGTTTTGTTTTTTTTTAATTTATTTTATTTATTTTTATTTTTGGCTGCATTGGGTCTTTGTTGCTGTGCACAGGCTTTCTCTAGTTGCAACGAGCAGGGGCTACTTTTCCTTGTGCGCTGGCTTCTCATTGTGGTGGCTTCTCTTGCTGCGGAGCATGGGCTCTAGGCGTGCGGGCTTCAGTAGCTGTGGCTCACGGGCTCAGTAGTTGTGGCTCACGGGCTCTAGAGCGCAGGCTCAGTAGTTGTGGCACACGGGCTTAGTTGCTCCACGGCATGTGGGATCTTCCCGGACCAGGGCTCGAACACATGTCTCCTGCATTGGCAGGCAGATTCTTAACCACTGCACCATCAGGGAAGCCCAGTTAGTTGGTTCTTGTTGAACATTTTCAGTTTTTCTTCTGTTATGAATAGAGGTTTTACATATAAGGCAGTGAAAGATGTCCTTTCAAGAACAGTGTCTGTTCTCCAAGGTGAGTGCCTCTAGAGAGACAGCTGAGGTGCTTGCCAACCCCCTGCTGAAGGTGTGGGTTTTTCTTGCTCTGTTTCCTTATCGGAGCATGAGAACACACGTATCTCTCCCTTAGGTTCTTTGAGTTGCCTCTGCCCTTTGTAGAACCTGTGCTGGGTTTTATTGGTGGCTTGGGATGCTGCACCTACATCGGGAGGCCAGAGGAGGACGGTAAGCCCAGGATGCAGGCATTTGGAACATTGGACCTTGCAGAGATGCCAGCTGCCACCTGACAGACTCTGGGCCCTGAAAAACTGATGGATATGGCCAACACATCTGGGGCAGATGAAGGCTGGGAAAGGAAGGAACAGGCTACCCCTCTCCCAGGAATGATTTATCTCGCTCTCAAAGAGTGTTTTTACTTTGGAAATACCTTAGGCTCTTTGTATAGAGCCAAAGAAAGGGAACAGTGGTAAAATATCAAAAGTGGAAGTGCCCCGTTGGCCTTCCCTCCCAATCCTCACGTCTGTTGACTGACTGAAGTCATTGCCCTTCTCGCAAGCTGCGTGATTCCAAAGGAGTCAGTGTGTAGTTTGCTTCAGAACTATGGGTGCAGTTGAACTTGATTTCCCTAAAGAAGTTTTTAATATTTTGCTGTGCCTTATTTTGGAAAGAAGTCCCAGGACTCATAGAGGATGACTGACGAATGGTCATTTGTTAAGATATAGTGCTGTGGGGCTTCCCTGGTGGCACAGTGGTTGAGAGTTCGCCTGCCGATGGAGGGGACGAAGTTTTTTGAAAACTAAACCATATGAAGCGGTTACAACATGAATCGTTGCTTGAGGTTTATCTATAAAGTTTACCCTACAAATCCATTCCACGGGTACTTACAACACAGGGTGGTCAGGACTGTATCGCCAAAAAAAAAAAAAAAAAAAAAGATATAGTGCTGTGACCTATGTGGTGTCAGGAATTTTCTCACTCCCATATCTCGTTCTTTTCCTGGCTGGTCATGGAGGAGCACTGACTGTACTTAGAGTAGTTGGGTGATCAAAGCTGCCATGTTGATGCTGTTAGCCTGGGATGCTTAGCAGACCCCTGAGGGGAGTATTTACCTGAGTGAGGTGTTGTGAGGACCCAGAGGAAGTTGTGCCCTCTGGGCACAGGATCTGGTGTAGTGCAGGGCACACGTGTCCCTCTACCAGCAGGTACAGCCCTCATTGTGCTGGCCTGGGCGGGTCAGGGCTGCCTGGGTTCTGTGGCTGGCCATGAGGACTGAATCATTTTTGGCACCACTAGTTTCAGAGGATGAGTTCATGTGTCATCTGGTTTGGGAACTGGCTGAGAAATGAGCAGGGGTAAACATTGACCACAGGCAGGGAGCATATAATCTTTTTTTTTTTTTTTTTTTTTTTTTGGTACGCGGGCCTCTCACTGTTGTGGCCTCTCCCGTTGCGGAGCACAGGCTCTGGACGCGC
>NW_006770548.1:951489-953887 GCF_000442215.2 Lipotes vexillifer | reverse complement strand
CCCGCGTCTCCTGCATCGGCAGGCGGACTCTCAAGCACTGCGCCACCAGGGAAGCCCAGGGAGCATATAATCTTGCCTGAAGCTAATGGACTGTTACTTAACTGGCACATGAGAGAACCATGACTAAGGTAGGAGAGTCCCCCATAGATCGAGACCTCAGAACAATTTTGGCCATAGTCTTCAAGGGTCACTTCTGCATGTTCCTGTTGTGTATGTTTCCCACATGATGGTGGGAATTGTAGTCTGCGTCAGGAGGAGGAGACTGGAGATGGAAAATTGCCCTTGAAGAGGGGAAACAGGCTTTTTAAGGAGGACTGATAATTCTTGGTGTGTGTATGGAATACATTTAGGTATTTATAAGTAAATTTGATATTCTGATAAAGGGGACATGTGACACCTTAGAATCAATAATTTAGATTTTCTTGAAGGAGTAGTGCTCTACTTTTAGCTAGAAAAACTTTTTAAATTGCTAAAACTCTGTAATTCAAGCATTGTAACTGAGGAACATATTTCTAGGTAGGCTGAAAGCTCCTTCTCCCTGTCCCCCTCCATATTGGGACTGTCTAGTCTTTCATTCCAGAAATCTGGTCTGATGAGGCAAAGAGATGTGGCAGTGTGATCATGCTGCTGGTTCGACAGAGAAGCCTCTGAGAATGTGCTGTTTCATTTGTCCCTCAGAATTGGTGGAAGGATCTGCATTGTTGTGACTTTTCTTGAAATACTTGCACTTACAACTTACAACTTGTAGTTCCTCCCTTATTAAAACTAGAATAAAGGGACTTCCCTGTGGTCCTGTGGCTAAGACTCCATGCTCCCAATGCAGGGGGCCCAGGTTCCATCCCTGGTCAGGGAGCTAGATCCCGCACACCTCAACTAAGAGTTTGCATGCTGCAACTAAAAAAGATACCGCGTGCCGCAAGGAAGAACCTGCACGCAGCAATGAAGATCCTATCCTGCGTGCTGCAACTAAGATCTGGTGCAGCCAAATAAATTTTAAAAAAACAAACAAACAAGAATAAAATGCTGATGAGGGGGGAAATGAACACCTGGTGTTGGACCCCAGGCATTTGTGTCAAGTTAATAGAAGACTTCTGTGTCTTGTCTGTCTGGCCCTGCTGCATGCTTTGATGGAGCCAGTGCCTGCTATGACATGGGGGTGACCTTTCCAGCCTTCTTAGCAGTGACTCTTTCATCTCAAAGTACCTGTCATTTTCCATGATGAGGCCTAGGTGATCTGGTGCCTCAGTGCACCCATCTGTAGTGGGAGTGATCCTAGTATCTACTCCAGAAGGCTGTGGTAGGAGGGAGGGAGTTACAGAACAGACTAACAGCTTGGTAAACGGTAGCTCTTTTCTCTGACATGGTTGTATCCCATTGTCACTGAAGATTGAGTTGGTCACTTCCTCCGCTGACCTTTGAGCACCTTGTACACATTTCAGGGACAGGATGTGTTGGGGTGATTATCCTCCCTTGTTTACATGTGGTCGGTCTCCCAGGGTCTCCATCATGGAGTGGAACTCTGAGCATGCAGTGTGGGTTGCATCAGGGTTTTTTGGCGGATGAGTTTAAAACCTTCAAGAGCTGAGTAGCCATCTGGGTTTCTTATTTCAGTCGTAGTGAATTATTTTTCCCTGTAATATTTTCACTCCCAATTATAAAGGTAACAAACACATGCTCTGAGTTCGAGAAAATTTCAAGAAGTTTGGAACATTCAGAAAACTGAAGAGATGGGAATAACAATCATACCACTTAGTACTGGGCAGATCTGGCTTTTGTGGTGGCTAAAGTTTATATAGTGTAACAAATATATATAATTGATTTATATAAATATATAATTATAAGTACCATCTTTAAACAAAAGAATTTACAATTATGAAAACAATAAGATAAGAAAGTGAACTTATCTACAAAACAGAAATAGAGTTACAGATGTAGAAAACAAACTTATGGTTACCAGGGATAAGGGGAGGGGAGTGATAAACTGGGAGATTGGGATTGACATATATATACTTCTATATATAAAATAGATAAATAATAAAGACCTACTGTATAGCACAGGGAACTCTACTCAATACTCTGTAATGGTCTATATGGGAAAAGAATCTAAAAAAAGAGTGGATATATGTATATGTATAACTGATTCACTTTGCTGTACACCTGAAACTAACACAACATTGTAAATCAACTATACTCCAATAAAAATTTTTTTAAAAAAAGGGCTTCCCTGGTGGAGCAGTGGTTGAGAGTCCACCTGCCAATGCAGGGGACACGGGTTTGTGCCCTGGTCCGGGAAGATCCCACATGCCGCGGAGCGGCTGGGCCCGTGAGCCGTGGCCGCTGAGCCTGTGCGTCTGGAGCCTGTGCTCCGCAACGGGAGAGGCCACAACAGTGAGAGGCC
>NW_006770548.1:925700-951378 GCF_000442215.2 Lipotes vexillifer | reverse complement strand
TCCCTACATTTCTGAGCAGCATATTGACTGCCTCATTCTATGACAGCAGTGTCATAATTTTTCTATAAAAAGGTCACATAGGGACTTCCCTGGCGGTCCAGTGGTTAGGACTCTGCGCTTCCATTGCAAGGGACACAGGTTCGATCCCTGGTCAGGGAACTAATATCCCGCATGCCGCACATCGCAGCCAAAAAATTTTAAAATAAAATAAATAATAAAATAAAAAGGTCACATAGTCACTACTCTAGGGTGGTTAATTGTCATCTGCTTTCCATAAATTTATTTCATTTGTTAGCTGTCATTTAAATTTATTGTAGGATAACACCTGTTACAATTTTTTAAATTTATTTTTTTTTAAATATTTATATATTTATTTATTTATTTGTCTGTATCAGGTCTTAGTTGCGGCATGCAGGATCTTAGTTAACCAACCAGGGATTGAACCCCTTTACCTGCATTGGAAGGCAGATTCTTTTTTTTTTTTTTTTAATTAATTAATTAATTTGGCTGCGTTGGGTCTTCATTGCTGCGTGGGCTTTCTCGTTGTGGCGAGCAGGGGCTACTCTTCATTGTGGTGCATGGGCTTCTCATTCTCTTGTTGTGGAGCACAGGCTCTAGGCTCACGGGCTCAGTAGTTGTGGCTCCTGGGCTCTAGAGTGCAGGCTCAGTAGTTGTGGCGCACGGGTTTCGTTGCTCTGCGGCATGTGGGATCTTCCCGGACCAGGGCTCAAACCGATGTCCCCTGCACTGACAGGTGGATTCTTAACCACCGCACCACCAGGGAAGTCTTGGAAGGCGGATTCATAATCACTGGACCACCAGGGAAGTCCCATCTGCTTTCTGTTATTGACAACTTAGAACAGTTTCTTTCAGCCTCACAGTTCATCATATGTCATGTAAATTTTTAGGGTTGTCATCAAATTTGGGAAACGTGTGTCAAGTTTTTTTCATATATCAACTGTGAGACTTCAAGACATTCAACATTTTTTTTATACAGTGACTCCAGGGCCTTGGGAGGGGGTGGGCAGCCATGACCCCTGTGAGTAGCTGGTATTTTTGTTTTTAGGGTTTTTCGGTGCATAGTAAAATGAACATAACATAAAATTTACCATTTTAACCACTTCTGAGTGTACAATTTAGTGGCAAAGCTGGAACTTTTTGCCAGTCTTTTCCTCTGTAAGTCTTATGACATAGTTCAGCTAATATCATAGATTATACAATTTTGTATCTTCCTTTTTTTTTTGGCTGCCCCACATGGCTTGCAGGATCTTAGTTCCCTGACCAGGGATCCAACCTGGGCCCCGGCAGTAAAAGCATGGAGTCCTAACCACTGGACCACTGGACCACTAGGGAATTCCCTAGTGGAATTCTTTTAATTTTAGTGCTTCTTTTAATTGAAGAGCATATCAGATTGTTTTAAAAATGTAAAAGTGATAAACAGTGTTTTCTAGTATCCTAATAGTCTATCATAACACTTTCGTATTGCTGGATGTGGAGGTGAGTGCGTTCATGTTGGGGTATAAGAGATGTCCTGCCAGGACCTGATTTTTATGGAGCAGTGGTGGGAGTTTTCCTGGGGTTGGTGGTAGTTTGATGCCATATACCCATGACCCAAATGGGTCAGTCTGGTCAGCCACCTTCCTTGGTGCCTCCCACAAGGCAAACATTAATAGCTTTCTTCTTCCTTCCTGGCTTTATTTTGCTAAATCTCCTTTTGGTGTATTCATTTTGTCACCAGGGATTGTGCCTTATCTGTTGCCCAGCTTTTCTAGAAGTCTAGACAATGGAGGGGATAATTTTTCTCCTGCACTGTCTTGCAGAGATACCTTGTTTGAAGCTGGATGGCAGACCCACCAGCATTGCTGAAAAGGCCTTCAGCAAATACTCAGCACCAACCCCATGGCCTTTCTTTGCTTTGCCTGCAAAAGATGGGGATAATTCTCTTTCAGTGATAACTTAGCAACCTGAAAGCCTTGGGTGTTTGGGATGTCAACTCAATACTAACACAGAATTTCTGAATGCTAACTAGTATATTTGTTTTAAACTATGATAGGATTTTAATCTTCTCGTATCCACATTTTAAAAGTTTATTCTTCAGTGACCATTCTTCTGCCTGATTTTCTACAAGAGAGAATTTTCCAAGAGGTTGGTTGTCATTAGATTAAGAGTTTAGGCTTTGTTTACATGAAATGTTTCCACACCAGCAGGACCCAGATGAGTATTCAGGTGCAGGGTCCTTCATTTATACTCCCCAGTTAGTGCAGAGTTAATAAAGTGGGAGATTATAAATGCAAAATTAATACCCAGCCGATGCTCAGAATGCATTTTGTAAAGTGTGTGGCATGCCGCTTTTTAACGATTGTACTCCCTGTGCAGTTGGTGTGGGTTTGGATAATTGCAGTGGGTGCCTTTTGAGTTCTCTGTTGATCTGTGTGCAGCAGGTATTCATAACACAGTAGTGATTTGAGGCACATCCTGTGGAGTGCTTACTCGGTGCTGGTGCTCCTCTGGGCTCTGGAGATTCAGCAGTAAACAGAGCAGTCAGAAATGTCTGACCGGGGGCTTCCCTGGTGGCGCGGTGGTTGAGAGTCCGCCTGCCTATGCAGGGGACACGGGTTCGTGCCCTGGTCCGGGAAGATTCCACGTGCCGCAGAGTGGCTGGGCCCGTGAGCCATGGCCGCGGAGCCTGTGTGTCCGGAGCCTGTGCTCCGCGGCGGGAGGGGCCGCAGCGGTGAGAGGCCCGTGTACCGCAAACAAACAAACAAACAACAACAACAAAAAATGTCTGACCTTACGGACTTTTTTTTTCTGGTGGGGCAGGGTGGAGGAGACAGAAAATAAACAGGACAAATAAAACGTATAGTATGTTAGGTGGTGATAAGTGCTGAGGAGAAAATAAAGCATGGTTGTGTAAGGAATGTGGATGGGGAGATATGGCACTTTTAGATGGGGTGGCTAAAGAAGACTTCATTAAAGGTGATATTTGCATAGAGCTGAAGGAGGTACAAGAGTGAGCCCGGGAGATATCTGGGGAAAAGTGCACCAAGCAGAGGGAATGGCAAGGACAGAGACCCTAAGGTAGGTATGTTTCAAGCATGTTTGAGAAATAACAAGAAAGCCAGTATAATTGGAGCAGATTTGCTGTTGATTTTTCTTTTGTGATGGGTGTTTTACTGAAAGGCTTATTGGACCATTATGCTTCTGTTCTTCTCCTTTGTGTGTAAAGTATGCTTTTGCTTTGGCTTTACAAGAATTTTAAAAGATAACTGGAACTTCGCTGGTGGAGCAGTGGTTAAGAATCTGCCTGCCAATGCAGGGGACATGGGTTTGAGCCCTGGTCCGGGAAGATCCCACATGCCGCGGAGCAAATAAGCCCTCAAGCCACAACTGCTGAGCCCGTGTGCCACAACTACTGAAGCCTGCGTGCCTAGAGCCCATGCTCTGCAACAATAGAAGCCCCCACAATGAGAAGCCCGCACAGCACAATGCAGAGTAGCCCCCGCTCGCCGCAACTAGAGAAAGCCCGCGTGCAGGAATGAAGACCCAACACAGCCAAAAATAAATAAATAAAATAAATTTATTTTTTAAAAAACCCTATTTAACAGCTAATATGATCTTTTAATTACAGTCTTTTCTGATTATTAAAATAATTTGTACTTATGAAACTTTTGTAAATTAAAGAAAAAATTCAAGCTGTTTATTGAAATATAATTTGTATACAATAAGATTCATTGATTTTACTTATTTATTTTAATTAATTTATTTGTTTTTTATTTTTGGCTGTGTTGCGTCGTCATTGCTGTGCGCGGGCTTTCTCTAGTTATGAGCAGGGGTTACTTTTCTTTGCGGTGCACGGGCTTATTGTCGTGGCTTCTCTTGTTGCGGAGCATGGGCTCCAGGCGTGCAGGCTTCAATAGTTGTGGTACGTGGGCTCAGTAGTGTGGCTTGAGGCCTCAGTAGTTGTGGCTTGCGGGCTCTAGAGCACAGGCTCAGTAGTTTTGGCACACGGGCTTAGTTGCTCTGCGACATGTGGGATCTTCCCAGGCCAGGGCTCAAACCCATGTCCCTTGCATTGGCAGGTGGCTTCTTAACCACTGCGCTACCAGGGAAGCCCCAAGATTTATTGATTTTAAGTCTATAATTTGATGAGTTTTGACAAATTTATGCAGCCATGTAATCACTGTTCCAGTCACAGCATAGAACATTTTCATTATCCCTAAAGTTCTCTTGGACCTCTTTGCAGTCAGTCCTATTCCCCTACCTCTGCCCCCTGGCAACTGCTTATCTACCTTCTGCTATTACAGTTTTGCTTTTTCTTGAATGTCGTATAAATGGAATCACACAGTATATAGTCTTTTGTGATTGGCTTTTTTCAATTAACATAATGTGGTTTTTTTTGGTTTTTTTTTTGCGGTACGCGGGCTTCTCACCGCTGTGGCCTCTCCTGTTGTGGAGCACAGGCTCCGGACGTGCAGACTCAGCGGCCATGGCCCACGGGCCCAGCCGCTCCACAGCATGTGGGATCTTCCCGGACCAGGGCACGAACCCGCGTCCCCTGCATTGGCAGTCGGACTCTCAACCACTGCGCCACCAGGGAAGCCCAACGTAATGCTTTTGTGATTAATCTTCGTTGTTGCTATATACATACATTCCTTTTATTGCTGAATAATATTCCATTATATGGATACACCACAGTTTGTTTATTCATTCACCCATTTGATGGACATTTGGGTTGTTCCCACCTTTTGGCTATGGTGAATAGTGCTGCTGTGAACATTTGTGTACAAGTCTTTATGTGGACATTTGTTTTCATTTCTTTTAGGTAAATACCTGTGAGTAGGATTACTGGGTCATATAATAAGTATATGTCTAACTTAATAAGAAACTGCCAAACTGTTTTCCAAGATGGCTGTACTTCTTTTATTCATACCAGCAACGTTTGAGAATTCCAGTGACGGACCCTGGTGGTATAGTCATGGGTTGTGTATGGATGTGTGCAGATGTGGGCAGTGGCTCTGGGCTCATGGAGAGGAGGTGCAGATGGTCAAGGTTATTCATCCACCATTGGGCTAGTGTGCTTCACACCATCTCCTGTGACTGCCCAACCCTGGGGCTTTTCTTGAGGCAGAGTAAGTAGCCCCAGCAGAGCCCATTTGTAGCCTCATTAACCACATTCTAGATGTGTGAGCTAAGGGCCCAGGGCTTTTCGTGAGTCATAGTTGTTTTATTTGCAATATTTTGTAAGTTAAGACTATTAAGGCATTGTTTCCAGCAGATCCTTAAACTAATTTGATAGATTTAGGGGGATGGGCTATGGGGGAAATCTGTGTCTTGTCCTAGGATGAATCATGTTCTGTGTTTCTTACCTATCAATAGTTTCATGGACAAACGTGAGGCAATTTGGAAAGCTAAAATAGATGCTAAATCTGAAGCCAGTGTTTTATGGTTATTCCCTATCTCACTAGATTCAGGGTCCACACATCACATGGACTTCTCAGTAACCATTAATATTCTAGGATTCCTGGGAAACTGAGCCTTAGGCCTCAGATGTTTAAAAACCTTTAAGAGATCCAACTGCTCAAACCACATGTGGAACAGAAAAAGAGTAGCAGTGAAACAGAGCAGGTGCTTTGGGCATTTTTCTTTCTTCTGACCAGGCTGAAGCCACTAGAGAAGAAGCTGATCTGGGGTGTAATCCTTGGGAAGTTGATCCTTCATTTTACCACAGGGATAGGGTCTGTAAGGGACCCTAGAACAAAAGCTGCATTTCTTTGTCTGAAGCCCCAAATGTAAGAAGTATGTTGTATAGAGAAGCCATAGTTATCTTCACATTGAGAGATTGAACATAATTGAAATCAAAGAATCACAAAACAGGACTTAACCTTATTATGTGCAATGCAATGATTTTTACTGTTTTTTCCTATTTGATTAAAACAAACTGCTGGTTACTACTCACTAATTTGATTACACCACCCACAGAGTAGAGATCTACCCCAGGCCTCTCCTCCTCATTTTACAGACCAGAAAACTGGAACCCAAAGGGAGCAGGGACTTGGAATCTTCCTCCAAGCAATTGAATGGCAGAACTGGGACTAGAATCTGGCTCCACCTCACTACAGGATCAGTTTTCTCCCTAATTCTACCATTTAGGAGTTTCCTCTGTCAACAGGCTTGGCACAGGCGAGAAAGGGCCTTATTTTCCTTACCTAAGATGATTCTTCTCCGGGGAGCAATGTCCTATGGACTGCCAGAGTTGGGTGCTGGTGGGAGGGTTGGCAAGGTTCCGTGTCAAGGTTCCAGCAGCTAATGAACACACGGGAGACCTGGGAGAAGGAGGTATAGACCCTCACTAGGCACCAGCACCTCCTTCTCCTCTTGGCTCTCAACCACTGTGCCATCAGGGAAGCCCTGTCCCATATACTTCTAAGTGCTATACCAAGGCAGATGTGCCAGAGACCTTGGGCCCCAGAGGCAGCCGTGTGGGGGCATCCAACAGATTGAGGTTCATTTGGAAACTGTGGCTTCTTGTCCCTAGCCCTGGATGAGTTTCCTCAGCTCCCAGAATCAGCTTCATTGTTTCCAACAGGGAGAGAGGTGTCTACCTCATAGAAAGTATCCTGAGGACCATATGAAGTAAGTTCCTATAGTGAGCCTAGCATAGACTGGTGTGCTTTACCCACCTTAGAGGACAGTGGGCAAATCTCCAGCCAACCCATTCTCACCACCACCATCTCAGTTGGAGTCATGGGAGTTGGAGGAGTTCCCAGTAAGAAACCTGTACAGATACTGAAATGTAGCCCAAGCCCCGTTAGTAGTGCTAGTGGCAACTGTGTAGTCTGTAAATTATAGACAGAAAACAGAAGGAGGTTCACAGACCCTGAAACGGTCCACAGGCGCATAGAGGTGTGCTTTGCTGAGATCCAGTGTGCTTGGGGATCTGAAGTCAGGTCTAAGTTTCTGGATCTCAGTGAATGAGACCCCTGAGTGCCCCAAGAATGCAGCTTTGGTTTAAAGGTGTGCCCCAGCTTTTGGAGATCTGGATAGAATGGATAAAAATAGTTGGTGACCTAGAACACTGTGTATCTTTTTAAAAGGAGTTAGCCAGCCTCGATCAGTTGTTTTTCGATACAGACGTTAATCATTAAAGCTAGGCCCAAGCTCCACTGCTAATAAGGTTAATGGGGCTTGTCTTTGGCCTTGAGCAGGGAAGTGTGTGCACCCTGGGGGAGTAAATCTTACTAGATGGTATGTAAGTAGGTTTTCCCTTTAAACGCATTTTATAAAAACATAATTAACGGGGCATCCCTGGTGGCGCAGTGGTTGAGAGTCCACCTGCTGATGCAGGGGACACGGGTTCGTGCCCCGGTCCCGGAAGATCCCACATGCTGTGGAGTGGCTAGGCCGGTGAGCCATGGCTGCTGAGCCTGTGCGTCCGGAGCCTGTGCTCCGCAACGGGAGAGGCCACAACAGTGAGAGGCCCGCATACCGCAAAAAAAAAAAATTAACGACCAAGAGTGAACCCTAATGTAAACTGTGGTGCTGTATCAGTTTAGATTCATCATCATATGTAACAAGTGTACCACTCTGATGGATATTGATAATGGAGGAGGCTGTCCATGCATATGTGGGGCAGATGGGAAATTTCTGTATTTTCTCAATTTTGCCATGAACCTAAAACTGCTCTAAAAAAATAAAGTCTATTAAAATATATTTATATAATTAATGGAGGGACTTGGATATAAATTACTGTAAGTTTAACAATTTTATTAGAAAATGGTAAGATTTAATCAGAATATTAGGTTTGAAATTGTGATTTTACCTAAAATCACAATTTCGTCGTCGTGGCTTCGCGGTAGTGGCTTTCTAACGCCTGGTGGGGTGACTGGGGCTGTTTAGGGGTCCCGCAACCAGCCCCTGCCAGTCGGCTTCGGCCCGCGGGGGAGAGCTCTGGCTGCTTGTTTCTGTGGGAGGAGGCGGGGCCGAAGTGGGCGGCGTGGGCGGGACCCCGCGGGAGCTCAGGCTGTTTTGTCTTTATGCTGGAAGAGGAGGGCTAGCGCCTCAGAGGCGGTTCCTGGCCCTTTCCAACTCCGTTGTTACTCTTTGCTTCCGGCAGAGCGTCCTGGCCCACGCAACCGAGGAGCTGAGGCCAGACAGACGGACGCACGGGCAGACGACAGAGGACGCGCTGGCCGCTGCACCCCGCTGCCTCCCCCTTCTCCCTGCTGCCTGCACCTGGAGGATGAGCCCAGCCTTCAGGGCTATGGACGTGGAGCCCCGCGCCAAGGGCATCCTGCTGGAGCCCTTTGTCCACCAGGTCGGGGGGCACTCGTGCGTGCTCCGCTTCAACGAGACGACCCTGTGCAAGCCTCTGGTCCCGAGGGAGCACCAGTTCTACGAGACCCTCCCTGCGGAGATGCGCAAATTCACTCCCCAGTACAAAGGTGAGCCCCCAGCTGCTGTAGGGGTCGCCAGCGCCTGGCAAGGACATGCAAGGCGTCGCGGCCAAGGAAAGCCCAGGCAGCCATCCCCGGAGCCCTCACCCCTCCCACTCACTCTGTGTTTTCCCTCCTCTTGGCCCTCCGCCCAGCACCTCACACCCTCAGTTTTCAAGTCCCGGTAAGATTGCTCAATTCTGTTTTGTTTTGTGGGTTTGTTTTGAGTTTATTTTTGGTGGAAGTGTAGTTGTGTTTTATGTTCAGGTGTCTCTTTATCTCGGTAACCCATAGTCCCCCATGAGGAGACATCCGGGGAAGACTGGGAGAATTTTACCCAGAATACTTGCCGCCTCCTTTTTGTCCTCCGGGAAACCAGAAGCCCTGTTGATTAGGTAGGCTGGGAGCAGAGTTGAGTCAGATGGAATGCAGGAGTGGGAGGCTTGTGCTGATTAGCTGAAGCCCTTTGCTATTACGGAATGTCCCCGAAATGGCTATATTACGGCAACCCTTTGATTCACATGTGGTGACTCTTTCTTCCTTTTTATAATGCATTTTGGTGGGGGTGGGGGGGAATCAGCAGCCAACAGCATGGTGTGGTCTTTCCTGGGGAGGGCGGAGATCCTTTGTAAATCAGGAAGAATCCATTAAGGAAATTAATTTTAAAGTTGCATTACCTGGTTATGCAAAAGACTCTTGAACAACTTGGGTTCTTCTGGAACTGTTGAAACATGCTCTTTGAAGACAGAATGTACTGGGCGTCTCTCTTTGCACTCTGAATATGCATGTGTGTTGCGGTCGGGGTGGGGGAGTCGGGGGCCCTCACTTGGTCCTTCTCTGTTGTTTTTTCCAGGACAAAGCCAAAGGCCCCTTGTTAGCTGGCTGCCCTGCCCCCATTTTTTCCCCTGGTTCTTTTCCCATGGCCACAGGAAAATGTGGTCCCCTGAATTCCCCACCCCGGCTCCTCTGCGCCCAGAGCCAGGTACCACCTCAGAAGTGTCGTCTCTCTGAGCACGCATTCCCCTGCAGCAAGGACTGAGCAAATTGAGTGATCCCAGGCCACAGAGGCTTGGGAGGAAAGGTGTTCAGCCAGTCGGCTGTAAGGCGCTCGTCGGCACCTGCTGAAACACTCTCACCTGACAGCCCCCTCCTCAAAGACTGTCTAATTACACATGGCAGGTTCTAGAGACTCGGGGAAAGCTGCTTTCAAGGCCACTACGCATCTGTGCTCCCAGCCCAACCCTATTTGCCTTGTGTTCATTTTGTTCTTTTGTGACATGAGACTGCAAAGACCAATAAAGCAATATATTCAAGAAGGGCAAAAGGCTTGGGGTGCCCAGTGGGGGGCGCTGCAAGAAGCCTTTGCTAGGGTGTCTTTTGTGCTGTGTGGTTTGTTTCGTTTGCTCCTTTATTTTGTTTTGCTTGCCCAGTCTTCCCGTTGGATGCTTCTTACCCCTCAGGCAAATCTCTGTTCAGGCTCTGCTTTAAAGCAAGCCTCAAGGCTGTTGGAATTTCTGTTTAGGGCCTTAAAAATTCCCACAAGATATAAAGAGCAAATGTTTTTACGTCTCTCTTAGGATTAGAAGAATTACATAAAAATTAATAAACATTTTCAATGATGGAAAAATGTGTCTTGTAATTCTTTGGCTTTTGCCTTGTTGAGTGCATCAGAGAGGAAGACTCTCAGCCATGTTTGCTCCTTAATTGCTTGTCTTGTATGGTGTCATCTTTTCTAGATGTTTTGATGTTTGTTAGGTTTGCAGATGAGTTTGGGGCCTCTGGCAACATAGAGACTAAGGAACAGGGTAAGAAAAAAATAAATGTTACAATCATGTTATTTGTAACACATCTTCCTGTGGAATTAAAAGTCCTCTCTGTTCCTCACCCTTCTTCCAGGTGTGGTATCTGTGCGCTTTGAAGAAGATGAAGACAGGAACTTGTGTTTAATAGCATATCCATTAAAAGGGGACCATGGAACTATGGACAGTGTAGATAACTCAGACTGTGAACCAAAAAGTAAGCTGCTAAGGTGGACGAACAAAAAACATCACGTCCTAGAAACAGAAAAGATCCCTAAGGACTGGGTGCGGCAGCACCGGAAGGAGGAGAAGATGAAGAGGTGGGTATAGACTGAGAGGAGACTGAGCTCCGTGGGAGAGGAGGGATCTCAGTTACAGCCCAGTCCCCTAGGGCTAAGGACTCACACTATGGACTTATTAGTAGGTACCTCGTCACTCAGTCGTCAGTTCCCACATGGTGTGCCCAGCTTCTCTTTAATTGACTCTGAGTTATGTCATGCCATTTCGGGTAAAACACTGTAGTGGCAGCTGTAAAAAAGTTCCAGTCACTCACTCCTCCTTCATCTGCCCTGTGCCAGGCCATATGTGGCATCCTGGGGATGTAGCAGTGACCCAGACAGAAGCCATTCCATCACCTCAGGTTGTTCACTGATAGTGGGAGACAGAATGGTCAGTTGGGCATCCCCAAATCTTGGGGATCCCCGTAGGCAGAGCGCTCCAAGTGCCACACCTTGGCAGAGCTTGTGAAAAGATAAATTATATATATATTAAAAACGTAGCTAAGTAGGTTGACTTATTCTCATGGAATTTCAGTCTCCAGCATTCTGAGTCAGGGAACCTGGATGTTCCAGAAGCCAGGGGGTGTACTGCCTAGAAGAAGAGGGCAGTGAAGGCTGCCTTGCAGGGTGCAGGCTGGGGGCAGAGGTTGTTCTTTCATCGAAGGTTTTCCTTACTGTAGAAAAACAGTGAGCTGACACCACCACCCCCTTTTTTTTTTTTTTTTTTTCCTTGCGTTATGCGGGCCTCTCACTGTTGTGGCCTCTCCCATTTGCGGAGCACAGGCTCCGGACGCGCAGGCTCAGCGGCCATGGCTCACGGGCCCAGCCGCTCCGCGGCATGTGGGATCTTCCTGAAACGGGGCACGAACCCGCGTCTCCTGCATCGGCAGGCGGACTCTCAAGCACTGCGCCACCAGGGAAGCCCACCCCCTTTTTTTTTAAATCAGCGGTCTTGGGACTTCTCTGGGGGTTCAGTGGTTAAGACTCTGCACTCCCAATGCACGGGTTTGATCCCTGGTTGGGGAACTAAGATTCTGCATGCTGCGCAGCCTAAAACGTTAAAAAAAAAAAGAAAATAAATAAAGATTAAAGTTTCTAAATCAATCAATCAACTGTTGAGGTATAATATACTATGGTAAATGAAGTGTTTACTGTGTACACTAAAACAACCACCACATCAAGGTATGAAACTTCCTATCACTCCAGAAAGTTCCTTCATGCCTTTTTGCCCCTGAGTTTTGATAAGACATTATGATTTACTGGCTCCTTGTCTCTTTATAGCCATAAGTTAGAAGAAGAATTTGAGTGGCTGAAGAAATCTGAAGTCTTGTACTACAGTGTAGAGAAAAAGGGGAATGTCAGTTCCCAGCTTAAACACTACAACCCTTGGAGCATGAAGTGTCACCAGCAACAGTTACAGAGAATGAAGGAGAATGCAAAACATCGGAACCAGTACAGTATCCTTTGTTCATAGGGCATCTCTGCCTTGGGGAGAAGGGAGGGCAAGTGAGAGGAGACCCTACGAGCTTGGAGAGAGAAATTGAATTTTTTTTTAGTCATGGTTGTGCTAGGACACCCTACGTGGTAACTGTGGGCAGATATTACTTCCCTCAGGGCCAAAGCCTGGTCTGGGAGTGCAGGTGCTGGGGAGGGAGTCTGATGGGTTCCTGGGGGTCTGGGGCACCTCATGGAGGGACCAACCTGCACCCGGGGGGCTTTAGCCTGGAGTGCAAGGATCTGGTTCGTGTTTTCAGACTTCTACAGAAGTCCCCAAATAGTGCTTAACTGCCAGGGTCTGCGGTGGGGTAGGACTGACCTTTCAGGCTGGTTCACCAGGTTAGCACATGAAGAAAACACAGGGTCCTTTCTTTTTTTTGGAGTCAGGGAACCTGGATGTACCAGATAGAATAATGCATTGAGCCTCGAAGTACCAGTCACCAAGGCTCAGCAGTTGGTTAACCCAGTCGTGTCAGTCTTCTGTCATGACTGTCTCTATACACCCAGCAGCCCCCAGCTGAACACTCTCTGAAGCAAGTGTCAGATATTTCATTTCATCTGTATACACCTCAGCATGTATCTCTGAAAGATAAAGGTATTTTAAAACATTAATACCATTATTACTCCTTGAAAAGTGGACAGTAATTCCTTACTATCAAATATCTAATCTGTGACCCCATTTTCCTAATTGTCTCATAAATATTTTTGTTGATAATTTGCTTGAATGGGGCTCCAAATGAGGTTCACACATTGCATTTCGTTGAAATGTTTAAGTCTTTTAAAATACCCTTTCTGGTTTTTCTTCTTGGAAATTTCTTGTCAAAGAAACTGGGTCTTCTAGAGTTTCCCACCATCTGGATTTTACTGAATACATCCTGTGGTGTCTTTTATACGTTTCTCTTTCCCCTCTGTTTCCATTGAGTTGATAATTTTATCTACAAGCTTGATCAGATTCAGGTTCAGTTTTGGGGGGGTGGGGGCAGGAATCCCTCAGAGATGGTATTGTAGCTGTCCATTGGGAAGCACAGTGTTTTGTTGTCTTTCTCTTTTGTATTGCAGTTGCCTTAGAGCCATTTTTTCATTAGGTGATTTTCTTATTTTGTCATTCCTTTTTCATTCATTAGCTGGAATCCTTCTGTAAAGAGAAACTCTTCCTCATCAACTATATGCTTATCCTGAGGTATAGTTCATATAGGAAAGGCAGGTTAAGAGTTTATTTTCCTTTGTTTACTAGATTTAGAATAAAGAGATGGTTTCTTAACACCCTCCAAAGGTGACCAGTGAGGTTTTCAGCATTGTTATGAACCCATGAATTTAAACATATTTGACGTGTTTTAGTCCATTGCAGTTATCTTTACTGATGCTCAAATTGTCCCATGCTTGGCAAGTGGGAGCCTTTCAAAATAGGCTCCTGAGTCATTTTGACACAATCACAATAGTCTCTGATGGCTGTCTTTCCCATATGAAGAACTGGTACAGGCTCGTGTATATTTCATACTCCAGATGTGAATTCAGTCATTCTTCTACACCAGGGGTTGCAAACTTTTTCAGTAAACGGCCAGTGAATATTTTACGCTTTGCAGGCCGTACACTGACTGCATCACAACTCTGCCATTTGTACCCTGAAAGCAGCCATAGATGATAATGTAAATGAATGAATGTGGCTGTATTCCAATAAAACTCTATTTATGGTCACTGAGATTTGAATTTCATTCAATTTTCATGTGTCATGAAGTATTACATACAGTTTTTTTTTAATTCTTATTTTTACTATGATTTTTTTAACATCTTTATTGGAGTATAATTGCTTTACAATGGTGTGTTAGTTTCTGCTTTATAACAGTGAATCAGCTATACATATACATATATCCCCATATTTCCTCTCTCTTGCATCTCCCTCCCACTCTCCCTGTCCCACCCCATACAGTTTTTGACCTCTTAGAAATATAAGAATAGGGCTTCCCTCGTAGTGCAGTGGTTAAGAATCCGCCTGACAATGCAGGGGACATGGGTTCAAGCCCTGGTCCAGGAAGGTCCCGCATGCCACGGAGCAACTAAGCCCGTGTGCTACAACTACTGAGCCTGTGCTCTAGAGCCCACAAGCCGCAACTACTGAGCCTACATGCCACAACTACCAAAGCCCACATGCCACAACTACCAAAGCCCACGCACCTAGATCCCGTGCTCCGCAACAAGAGAAGGTGCTGCAGTGAGAAGCTGGTGCACAACAACAAAAAGTAGCCCCCATTAGCCACAACTAGAGAAAGCCTGTGCACAGCAACAAAGACCCAACACAGCCATAAATAAGTAAATAAGTAAATGAATGAATGAATGAATGAATTAAAAAATATATAAGGGCTTCCCTGGTGGCGCAGTGGTTGAGAGTCCGCCTGCCGATGCAGGGGACACGGGTTCGTGCTCCGGTCCGGGAAGATCCCACGTGCCGCGGAGCGGCTAGGCGCGTGAGCCATGGCCGCTGAGCCTGCGCGTCCGGAGCCTGTGCTCTGCAATGGGAGAGGCCACAACAGTGAGAGGCCCGCGAACCGCGCGTGCGTGCACACTCACACACACACACACACACAAAATATATATATATATATGTAAGAACCAATGGACCTCCCTGGTGGCACAGTGGTTAAAAATCTGCCTGCCAATGCAGCGGGCACGGGTTCGAGCCCTGGTCCGGGAAGATGCCACACAGCACGGAGCAACTAAGCCCGTGCACCACAGCTACTGAGCCTGTGGTCTAGAGCCTGTGAGGCCCAACTACTGAGCCCTTGTGCCACAACGACTAAAGCCCATGCGCCTAGAGCCTGTGCTCCGCAACAAGAGAAGCCACTGCAATGAGAAGCCCACGCGCCGCAGCAAAGAGTAGCCCCCGCTCACCGCAACTAGAGAAAGCCTGCACGCAGCAGCAAAGACACAACACGGCCAAAAAAAAAGATGTAAGAACCATTCATTCCTAGCTTACAGGTTATACAACAGTGAGTGAGCAGGGGGTCATGGTTCACTGGCCCTGCTCTAGGAGCACTGGTCTGGGCACTAGGGGAGCTCATACATCCGGTCATTGTTTCTAGATCTTTTCAGTGCCCATGTCTGGGAAATACATACTTATTTTAAAGAGAAAACTTTTCATGAGTTCATACTGATATTTCTAGTTCATATTTAAGACTAGGATTTACTGAATTTATTTGATGTTCTGTTTGTAATTTAGGACATTTCTGTTTTTGTTTTGTTTTGCTATTTGTGTCACTTTAAAATATTTATTTATGGATGCTTTGGGTCTTAGTTGCAGCATGTGGGATCTTTTTAGTTGTGGCATGCGAACCCTAAGTTGCCGCATGTGGAATCTAGTTCCCTGACCAGGGATCGAACCTGGGCCCCCTGCATTGGGAGTGCTGAGTCTTAGCCACTGGACCACCGGGGAAGTCCCTAGGACAGTATGTTTTGGACCGTGGTCCCACACCTTGCTGAGTTCAGGGAATGATGTGTGTGTCTCCCAGGCTGTTCTCAGGCCAGTTCCCTGACAAGAATTGAAGGTGTCTTTCAGCCTTCTAGCCTGGGCTGCCTGCATGGGAGATATAGCAGGATCTCTGGGGCACTGTGTGCAGGCCTTGTACCCTGGGAATGCCAAGGCCCCGTGGAGCAGCATCTTTTCATTAGAGGGGCATTGTCCTTAACCACTCAGAATTTATCTTACTGGAGAACCTGACTTCCCGTTATGAGGTGCCTTGTGTCCTGGACCTCAAGATGGGTACGCGCCAGCATGGTGACGATGCTTCAGAGGAGAAGGCAGCCAACCAGATCCGCAAATGCCAGCAGAGCACGTCTGCTGTCATTGGTGTGCGCGTATGTGGCATGCAGGTGAGAGGAGTGCAGGTGCGTGGTGTGGGCTGGCTGGGGCATCCAGGAGCTGCCATTCTCCCATCGTGGCATAGTCCCATTTTCTCAAAAGATTCCAGATTTGAATGAACCTGCCACTTTCTGGTTAGAAAAGGAAGCATGCATGCATGGGTAATCGTCTCTGGGGCTGGCCTGGTTGGCTGAGTCCAGAGGCTGTGGACAGGAGGGGGAGAAAGGCAAAAAAGTTAGGCCCTCTCCACCAACACATACATTGAGCAGGGGGCTGGTGATGGAACCCGGGTTAGAGGGCTGTATCCTGAGTGGGTGTTGATTGGCAAGGACAGTGTCTCTTGTGATACTTAACAAGTTAAAGGATCTGATCCAGGGCTGTTATATCGCTGCCACTCCCCAGGGTCTAGGCCCTGAGATGGCTGTCAGCATCTTACCTGCTGGTCTCCCTCCCACAGGTATACCAGGCAGGCAGTGGGCAGCTCATGTTCATGAACAAGTACCACGGCCGGAAGCTGTCCGTGCAGGGCTTCAAGGAGGCACTTTTCCAGTTTTTCCACAACGGGCGGTACCTGCGCCGCGAGCTCCTGGGCCCTGTGCTTAGGAAGCTGACTGAACTCAAGTCCGTGTTGGAGCGACAAGAATCCTACCGCTTCTATTCAAGCTCCCTGCTGGTCATTTATGATGGCAAGGAGCGGCCTGAAGTGGCCCTGGACTCAGATGCTGAGGACTTGGAGGACCTGTCAGAGGAGTCAGCTGACGAGTCGGCTGGTGCCTATGCCTACAAGCCCATCGGCACCAGCTCGGTGGACGTGCGCATGATCGATTTCGCACACACCACTTGCAGGCTGTATGGTGAGGACAGTGTGGTACATGAGGGCCAGGATGCTGGCTATATCTTTGGGCTCCAGAGCCTGATAGACATTGTCACAGAGATAAGTGAGGAAAGTGGGGAGTGAACTTGCTGGCTGCAGCAGTACCTGAGAGACTCTCTGTGTCCCAGGCACAGCTGTGCTGCGTCGGGGAGGAGGCCAGTATGGCCAGGCGGTGGCCCCTGCAGCCTGGAGCTGATGCGCAGAGGCCTCCATGAGTCCCAGCCTGAGCCAGCCCCAACCACTCTCGGAGTCTTTATTTATTTTAACTCTCTCTCCAACATTCCACATTTGATGATGCAGATACCTCTTTCTTCCCTGAGTGTAAATGTTCTAATACAAATCTTTTTGTTAATTGTACACAGTGCTGCTGTCGTTCTTGCCCAAGGATAGGCAGCCAGCCCCCCTTCCAAACCTCAGAAACATCACATATGCCATGACCTCCACCCTGGCCCAGCAATGTATTCCTTCCAGTGACCCCATCCCATGGACCGTAAAGTCACCATAGCCTCTTGGCTTAGTCCTCAGTCCCTTAACCGAGCACCCACACACATAACCGTAAATGGGTCCCTCTGGGATCTGTGCTGGTCTGTCCCAGCACCCCTTATGCAGAGAACTATACTTGACTGTTGATACAGGTCTTTCCCTGCCCTCGTGTAGCTTAAGCCAAAGTTGGGCAGCAGGTGTGCCAAACCTTGGGTCCAGCTCCTGTGCCACTGGTAGCAGCTAATTGGCTGGACATTGTGATGTCAGACATCCTGGAGTCAATACTGGGGCCTCAGGAAGCCACCAGGCTTTGGTCTGTTGGCAGCCATTGGCTCTGTGGTCAAGGTCTTAGGAGGTCCCAGAAGGTGGGTGGCTTGATGGGAGGGGTTGTTCAGAGCAGTGTGGTCCTCTTGGCCACACCACCTGTCACCACTCCTACCCAGCCCTGGACCCCACTGCAACCACGCTAGTGTCATCCTTCATGTGGCTTCAGCCAGGGCAGCCCCTAAGAGAGCTACTTGTGCTCTGTGCTAGGACGGTTTCACGGAGAGGTGTGGCAAGAGGTCTTGAACTGCAGACCCAGACACCAGGGAGAAGGACACAGAACCAGTGCTAAGAAGGTAGGGTCTGGATGTCCAGTTTTAGCAGCCCCACCCCTTGCCTTGCCTGAACCTCCTAGCACCTCCTCTCCAAGGTCCACTATGCCTGTATCCACTACGTCCAAAAACAGGCCAACTGCATACACTGGCCTGGTTGTGCCTACAGCCCCTTCTCCCTGGGCCCAGGCTTCCAGAGGGGAATGTGGCTGGAGCAGCCCCTGGACAGGAATGGGAGGTCTCCAGGACCCTTAGGATCTCTCCCCGGGGTTTCTCCCTTCCCTCCTAGGACTTCAAAGACCTCACCAAGTCAGGGCTGACCGGAAGGTGGGCCAAACAAGCTCTTAAGGCCACATGGTGCCCCACTCCCCATCCTCCACCAGCCCTTCTGTCTGCTCTCAGAAGGAAGCATGAGAAATAAGATAACCTGGAGTTGTAAGTCCCCAAAGGCAACAGAACAGAGTGATGTGATAGCGATTGATAGGGGTGGGTGCCTGCGGACTTTATACTGTGAGGAAGGGAAGTGTGTCCCAGGCAGAGGAAACTATGCAAAGACCCACGTTACAGAGGACGAGAGAAGCTAGTAGCCGAAAAGAGGAGGTGGGGTGGGGAGCAAGGATGGGAGGACTTTGGACAGAGAAATGGCCCCCCGTGGTTTTTGTTTTTACCGTCCCCCCCTCACTCTTGCTCCCCGTTGCCCACCACTGGGGCGGTAAGCGGGGTCAGGAGGCCTAGAGACACCGAGCAGACCTGGGCCCCGCGGGCGCCTCCAAGTGTCTCAAGATCCAACAACGGGACTACCCTCACGGGGTCTCTGTCCTTATGTTAGTAGGTCAGGTCCCACTCCCCTGGGGTGGCAAGGACGCATGGGACTGTCAGCACAGGACAGAGGCTCTGTCTTTGGGCTGCGGGCGGAGCGCTCCTTCAGGAAGTAGGATGGGCCGCAGCACTAGGGCTTGGGCGGGTAAAGGGAGTGGAGGGCCGGGCGGGAAAGCTGGGTCTGGGGCTCTAGGTAGGGTGCTGGGGCAGGGAGTCGGGAGCTTGAAGACGCAGGAGTCCACGGAAGGGGCGGAAAGGGCAGCGGGTTCTCGGAGGCCGCGCCGGGCCGCACAGCCTGTGGACACCAGGGGGCGCCGCGCTTCTGCGCAGGAGCCGACACATCCTGGGGCGGGGCTGCGGCGGGCGGGCGGGCGCGCGCGCGCGCACGCACCGTGTGTCACGGGGCAGGGCGAGCGCGGTGAGGCGCTCCCGGCCTGGCGTCCCGGTTCCGCAGACCCTGCTGTCTCTCCTGACGCGGCCCGACTCACCCTCATGTACCGCGCGCTGTACGCGTTCCGCTCGGCGGAGCCCAACGCGCTGGCTTTCGCCGCGGGCGAGACATTCCTGGTTCTGGAGCGCAGCAGCGCGCACTGGTGGCTGGCGGCGCGGGCGCGCAGTGGCGAGACGGGCTACGTGCCGCCCGCCTACCTGCGCCGCCTGCAGGTGAGTGTGCCCCTCCCCGGCCCGGCCTCAGCCGTCCCTAGACTGAGCTCCAACATAGGCTCGCAGGACAGACCCCGGCACCCCAGGCCCGCCGGGACTTCCAGCAGATAAGTTTGAGAACCTGACCGTGAAACCCCAGAAGGACTGGGACCCTAAGAGCCCGCGCCCCCACCAAACACCAGGGCCTTGACAGCCAACTCTGAGGACTCAGATCTACCAAAAGCCCAGCTCTGGAACTGAGACTCCTCGGGATCCCAGAGCCATTGGGCCGCAACATCTGAACCTCCATCCGAATAGAATTAAAGAGTCAGTCCTGAGATTCCAGCACACCAAATTCTGAGCAGTTCCCCAGATCATTGAGACCCCAGAATTAATTGGCCCCTTCCTTGGATCACCAGGATCCCACACTTTTGCCTCCTTTTCCTCAGCTTCCACCACTGAGACCCGGGCAACCCTGGACACTGCCTGTTTCCCCACCATCTTCCATGCGTTTACACCCCCTCTCCCATTTGGACCTGAGAGCCATGGACACCCCCCTCCCCTAAATGACCCCCCAAGCCCTGAGACCTCAGTATCTTTTACTCTCCTGTACTCAGTCACCCCCTAAGCCTTTCCTAAGACACCTTCGTCAGTTCACTTTGAACCAGGGATCCCAGGCCCTGCTCACACTCCCTGGCACTACTCTCTTTCACAAGCCTCAGGCCCTGACTTTTCAGACTTTCTTTCTCTGAAGATGAGGGAGCTCCATCCCTCCTTGGCCCCCAGCCTGGGGTGGGGGCTGCTCCCATTGCAAGGAAATGAGACCTCCCCATGGCGTCCCCTGGTCTGGCTTTGGCCCCATTTCCTTCCAGTGGAGTCTGCAGCCCCAGTTCCTGTTTCCCCAAGAATAGTCCTGGTATGGGGGCTGGGATGTGTTGTCTCCAGCTGGTCTATTCTGATCAGAGGGGGAAGGAGGGCCTGGAGCCTCCAGGTCTGCCCTGTGCCAGACACCCCCGCCCCATCCTAGTCCATAGCCTTTAGGAAACATCCGTCCTAGCCCAGTTCAGGACAGAAATAACAGGATAAATTTGGAGATGTCATCTGGTCTTACCAGAGGGGATGGGCCCTGGTCCCTAAACCCTTGGCCTCATGGCATCTAGGACTGTCTGGGTAAGAGTGAGAGCCCTGGACACCAGGGCTGCTGGGTCCAGGGTGAGCATGTCAGACCCAGCCTCTCTGGAGCTGGGAGATTGTTGGAGGCCTCTGAGAAAAGTCCTGCCTCTTCCCCGAGGGCCCAAGAGGCCCCTCCCCTGCCTGGGCCACTGGGGCTGGGTGTTTGGGGAGGGCAGAGAGGCTACCATCTTGTCTATCTGTTGGTTTCTTGCTGCATATCTCTCTCTGCCTTCGTCTCCGTGGCTCTCTCTGTATCTCGGTGTCATTCTGACTCTCGGCTTGTGTGTGTTTCTTCCTCCGACTCTCTTTCCTTCTCTGTCTCCAAATCTCAATTTCTTTCTGCGTGTCTCCCTCTGCTTCTCTCTCTCTCCCTCCCTCCCTCTCTCTCTCTCTCTCTCCATCTTTCTTGCTTTCTGTGTATCATCTGTCTTTCTCTGTCCCCCTTTCTGTCTGCTGTCTCCTGCACTCTGACACGCCCCGTGCTACCTGGAGGGCTTTGTTCACCTCTGAGTCCATCTGTCTGTCCCCATCAGAGAAGCTTCTCAAACCCACTCTGGTGTGATGTCACCTTGGTTCTGAGGCTCCTATGCCTGATGGACCATGTGTGCCAGGGGCAGCGAAGGGTGGGAGTGGCTGGTCCCACAGCTGCCACCCCCTACTCTGTACCCCATGCCAGCCAGGCTGGGTAGATTGGACCCCTGTGTTGCTGCAGATGGCAACACAGAATCTGGGGCAGGGGCCAGGTCCTGCGCTCATGTCTGTCTTTTGCCACAGACACAGAACTGCTGCTTCCCAGTGCAGGTCTGGAGGATTCCTGGAACAGCTTGAGGGGATGGGGGCTGGCAGCAGGGGTGGAGAGAGGAGATCCCTTTGGCCTGTCCTCAGCTACCAGGGCCTACAGAAGGCTCTCTGAAGACAGGACCGTCCTGGAGTGTGACCTTGGTTTTGTGAAGGATCAGCGAGATCCAGAGTGATTTGTTAAGACTTCCAGACACTAGAGGCTCCCTGCTTGGCATCTCAGCCTGGGAGCTGAGCCAAGCCTGGGGATAGACTAAGTGTGTACTCCTGGCCTCAAACTGAGGGTCCATGGGCTGTGGTATTGCTCTAGACCCCAGGTTTTCGGCGACATCTTAGCTGAGAGCCTCACTGTGAGGTAAAATCCTGCGCGGGGCCCCAATATATAAAGCAGCAGCATGGGCCCTCCCCGTGGCCCAGCTCCCTGAGTGACGCAGTTTGAGAAGCCCATTTCATATTCTAGTTCAGCTTGCTGTGTTCACATCTGGCATTACAGGCTTTAGCTGTAGTGGTCCTTTGTCTGCCCCGGGCTCCATCCTGGGCTGGCTCTGGGCTCAGTACCTTACTTGGCCCCCAGGCCTAACTGCCCACCCCTGCCCCCACAGGGCCTGGAGCAGGATGTCCTCCAAGCCATTGACAGGGCCATTGAGGCTGTGCACAATGCAGCCATGCGGGATGGTGGCAAGTACAGCCTGGAGCAGCGCGGGATCCTCCAGTGAGTGGGGCGGGAGAACCGCCCAGTAAGCACCGTGGGGTGGGGTCCTTCAGTGAGTACTGGGGATGCCAGAGAGCAGTGTTGGTAGTGCAGAGTGGGGCGGAGCATGAGAGCGGTGGGAGGTTGGGGAGCCTGGGCTAGGGTGGGCCGCATCCCACGAGGAGCATGTGAGGACTTCGGGAGTCGTAAGGTAACTCCCCCAATAACCTCCCTGTCCCTCTCTCAGGAAGCTGATCCACCACCGGAAAGAGACCCTGTCCCGCAGAGGCCCCTCAGCCCCCAACCCTGCAGCTATGACCCCGTCCACCAGTGACCACCACCTGGATGCTGCTGCTGCCAGGCAGCCCAATGGGGTGTGTAGAGCTGGATTCGAGCGGCAGCACAGCCTGCCCAGTTCTGAGTATCTTGGGGCAGATGGAGGCCTCTACCAGGTACATGGTGAGAACATCCTGGGAAAGGGAGGTGGGTGGAGCTTAAGGCTTTGTCCAGAGGCGCCAGGGGTCCACTGGGGTCAGCGATGCCGCCCGGAACCATAGTCCTGCCCATGCCAAGCTCAGGGCTAGCCAGGTCATACCCTCAGATCCCACTTCTGTCCTCCCAGATCCCACCACAGCCTCGCCGAGCAGCACCCGCCACGCCACCCCCACCTGTGAAGCGCCGAGACCGCGAGGCCTTAGTGGCCTCGGGGAGTGGTGAGAAGGCGGGGTTGGGGGACTGGGGGGGCACCCTGTACTTGGAATGGTTACTCTGCCTATGTCAGGGAACTGGGGGCTCCAGGCTTGGGGGGAAGACAGGGCACGTGTCGGGGCAATTGGGGGTTCTGGGCTTGGTGGGAGGGTCTGGCATAGGAACTAGGCCCTGTACTGGGGGGCGGGGGCTCTGGGCTTGGAGGGGTTGGGGCCCCCAGGGGGCTGCCCTGGCACAGCATCCCCTCTCTGCCTACAGGCGGCTGCAACACCACACCCTCTGGGGGCAGTTCTGTGTCCAGCGGCTCCTCTGTCAGCAGCACCTCCCTTGACACACTCTATACCGGCTCCAGCTCATCGGAGCCAGGCCCCAGCTGCTCACCCACGCCCCCACCTGTGCCCCGCCGAGGCACGCATACCACTGTGTCCCAAGCTCAGCCCCCTCCCTCCAAGGTGCTAAACTCGGAGCCCCCTACAGAGGAGGTAGCAGTTGATACAGCCCCAGCCCCTGATGAGCTGGAAGCCCTGGGTGCACTGAGCCTGGGGACCACAGAAGAGAAGGCGCTGGCTGAGACTGCTGTGCCCAGGACCATTGGGGCAGAGCTGATGGAGCTCGTGCGGAGGAACACCGGCCTGAGCCACGAGCTGTGCCGAGTGGCCATTGGCGTCGTGGTGGGTCACATCCAGGCCTCAGTGCCGGCCAGCTCACCTATCATGGAGCAGGTCCTCCTCTCACTGGTAGAGGGCAAGGTGAGGGTGGGCAACAGGGCCAGGGGCCTCCCCATCCTGGGGCCGCCCTACAGCCCCTGCCCCTTCCCCACCCTCACACTGTGTCCAGCCTTTACCTCACAGGTCTTTGTTGAGCTCTAGCTCTTGGCTTCCTTGTGCTGGGTGCTGGGGACATTTGGGCTGATCCCTGAAGGAGAAAGGGAGGAAGAGTATTCCAGGCAGAGGCTCAGGCTGGACGGGGGCCACGAGGCAGGACTGAGCTTGGCTCACAGGAAGAAGTGGAACAAGGCCAGCATGGCTGGAACACAGAGGGTGAGGGAGGGAGCAAGTGGTGTGGTTGGAGGTGAGACCTGGGGCAGGTGACAGATGAGACAGCCGTGGGTGGCCAGGAGTTCTCTCAGGCTGCAGGGAAGGAATGGACATAAGGCATGAGAGAGGGCAGTGCCATGCTGGCCTTGTCAGTGGAGAGCAGTGGGTGCTTCGAGAGCTATGATGGAGGCCTGAGTGCTGACTGAGATGTGAATGAGGGGTGTGTGGATCATGGGCGGGTGGGATCCTTTGCCAAGGTTGGGGCACTGGTCAGGGAGCAGGATTGGGGGGCATGAGCCAAGTCTACACGGTGGGAGCCAGATGGGCCAGAGGTCTCTCCTTAGGGCTCCATGGCTCCTGCAGCTCTGGTTTGGGGTGTGGGGAGCAGTGAGTCAGTGGGCTTGCCTATGCTGGGACACTGGATCAAGAGGAACACAGCAGGTGGGTAGATGACAGGCCTGTCCCACTTTGTGTAGAATCAGGGCGTGGAGTCTCAGTCACATTCAGGTGGTGAGGAGTTGGTGGCCTTCCTCATGGAGGATGTTTATCCAGGTCTGGGACAGGAGGCAAGTTGTTGGAGAACACCCCACGGATGTGTCTCATGCAGAATCCTGTCCCAGACGGTTGTTAAGACTTGGGGGCAGTGGACTTAACTTGGGGAGGGGGTATAGAACTGGGTCAGTGTCCCTGGCGGCCTCGATGTTGGGGGATGGGCTGTGGGAGCAGGTCTTTTGTGGGAGCTTGATGGGAGCAGTGGGGAGGAGGGAAGAGAACTGGGGGCTGGTCCCCTCACCCTTCCTGGGACGACACTGGCTCCAGGCAGCTCTGGTAGGTGAGGCTGGGGCCCCCTGCCTGACACTGGCCTGGAGCTCATGCCATGACCTCAGGGTCTAGGTTGAACTCCAGGCCTTGTGGGCCTCCTGGAGATGGTGTGGGGCAAATGTGCTGAGCCAGACCTCTTCCTCCAGGACCTGAGCACTGCCCTGCCCTCAGGGCAGGTCTGCCACGACCAGCAGCGGCTGGAGGTGATCTTTGCAGACCTGGCCCGGCGGAAGGATGACGCACAGCAGCGCAGCTGGGCCCTGTATGAGGACGAGGGTGTCATCCGCTGCTACCTGGAGGAGCTGCTGCACATTCTGGTGCGGGCTGGGTGCCCCCAGGTGTCCCCCACCCCTGCCCCATCCCTCCCCAGTGCTCGGGAGTCTCCCCTGCTCGTCCTCAGCTCACTCACATGTGGCCACCTCACACTGAGTGACTCCATCACACTTCGTCCTCCCCACAGACGGATGCAGACCCTGAAGTTTGCAAGAAAATGTGCAAGAGGAATGAGTTCGAGTCTGTCCTGGCCTTGGTGGCCTATTACCAAATGGTGTGTGGGAAACAGAGGGGAGGGGGCACAGAGGGACCTGGGTAGAGGTGGGGGTTCCAGGCATTGAGCACACAGGGTCCCCTGCCAGGAGCACCGGGTGTCGCTGCGGCTGCTGCTCCTCAAATGCTTCGGTGCCATGTGCAGCCTGGACGCAGCCATCATCTCCACACTAGTGTCATCTGTGCTGCCTGTGGAGCTGGCGCGGGACATGCAGACAGACACGCAGGGTGAGTGAGGGGCAGCTTCCTGCCAGCTGGGGAGGTTCCCGCCATCTGGGGGGGCTCTGACCGCCTGCTTTGCTCCCCCGCAGACCATCAGAAACTCTGTTACTCCGCCCTCATTCTGGCCATGGTCTTCTCCATGGGGGAGGCAGTGCCCTATGCACACTATGGTAAGAAGGCAGGTCACTGACCAGCGGACCACAGGGAGCCCACAGCCCGCTGGAGGTGGGGCCCATGGCCCAAGGGGCTGGGCACCCACTGACCGTAGTCTGACTGAATGTCTCCAGGGCTCACAGAAACCCAGGGAGGCTGGTGGTGTGGGGGGGTGTGACGGGGTCTGGGGGCTGCAGACTTCCACGTGCCCCTCTCCCAGAGCACTTGGGCACACCCTTCGCCCAGTTCCTGCTG
>NW_006770548.1:918532-925460 GCF_000442215.2 Lipotes vexillifer | reverse complement strand
CCTGCTGAGCATTGTTGAGGACGGGCTGCCCTTGGACACCACCGAGCAACTGCCGGATCTCTGCATGAATCTACTTCTGGCTCTCAATTTGCACCTACCAGGTGGGGGCAGGGCCTGACGGGGGTGGCTGACTCGCCGTAGGGGGGAGGAGGGGGGCTCTCCAGGCTTAGCACCTGTGCTGTTGTCTACCCCCGTGTCCTTCCTCAGCCCCTGACCAGAACTTCATCATGGCCGCTCTGAGCAAACACGCCAATGTCAAGGTCTTCTCCGAGAAGCTACTGTTGCTCCTGAACAGAGGGGGTGAGGGCCCAGGAATCTGTGCGGGGCCCCTTCGATGTCCTGTGATTCCATGACCCCTGTAACTCGCTGGGGTGACTCTGGGCCCCCTCGAGGACTGCCCTGACCCCCTCTTCCCCCTGCCTTCTAGATGACCCCGTGCGCATCTTTAAGCATGAACCTCAGCCGCCACACTCCGTCCTCAAGTTCCTGCAGGACGTGTTCGCCAGCCCCGCCACAGCTGCCATCTTCTACCACACGGATATGATGGCGCTCATCGACATCACCGTGCGGCACATCGCGGACCTGTCCCCTGGAGATAAGGTGCCTGGGGATGGCAGCTGTGTAGAAACTAACAAAAGGGGGGGACCTGACACTGAATGGAGACTAGGGAGAGGGGCACTGCTGGAGCCGGTTAAGTGTGGGAGGTCACTCAGCCATGACAGGTGTGGCTGTCAAGGCCCAAGGGAGCCCTCCATGAGGTGATCAGGGGTGGGCTGTCTGAAGAAAGCAGGGGTGGAGGGAGTTGTGGGAGGTGAGGAGGAGGAAGTAGAGTTTAAACAAAGCCTTGGAGGCTGCGGCGGGAGGTTGTCACCTCTTCTCAGGGGCAGGGGAAGTGATCCGATTACCATCCTGAATGAAACGGAGACTGTGAAAGCACAGCAGGAGCAGGAGGCTGGTGAGGAGGCGGCTGCAGCTGTCCACGTGGCACGAATAGGGTGGGAGAGGAGGTCAGGCCGGGGTGTGTTGGAGGTGGGTTGGCAGGGCTTGCTGCTGGATTGGTCTGGAGCAACCAGGTGGATGAAGTGCCGATTGCTCAGGTGGGGAAGAACCTTTGAATAGAGTTGTGTTTTGACGTGTCAAGACTGAGAAGGTACCTGTTGGACATCCAGGTACAGAGGACCTGGGGTGTGAGTTGGGACTGGAAAGAGACACTTTGGAGTTGGCTGTGCATAGATGTGCTGGGAAGCCTGTGACAGTGCGGTCACCTAGGGTGTGGGATGGATGGGACAGAGGGAAGCGCAGGCCTCAGCCCAGGGCACAGTCGGGGCACATAGGGAGACACCCAGGAGGAAAAGCAAGAGAGCAGGAGCCCAAAGCCACGTATATGGAGGAGGAGGGGGATGAGCCGTCTCCACAGTTAGGAGCCCGAGTGAGATGAGGCCTGAGAATGAGCAACGGGATTCGCCACATGGAGATGAGGCGTGATTCACAAGCAGCGTCCATGGACTGGAGGGAAGAGAGTCCGAATGGGAAGTTGAAGAGAGGATTTGAAGTTGGAGGGGAGTGGGAAGGGGGAAGGTGGGAGCAGTGAATGGAGACAACCTTCATGTGTCTTTAAGTGAAGGGGAGCAGAAAAAGGTGGGGGATCACTGGAGGGAGACATGGGGTCAGGGAAAGTCTTTTAAAGGTGGGAGATGCTGCTGCATGTCTGAGCCAGAGGGAATGATCCAGCACGCCAATCATGGAGAAACGGCTGATGTGTCGGGAGAGTCAGCCGCTGCAGGTGTCAAGTAGGTCAGGCAGCGGGGGAGGGTCCAGGCCCCCCTGGAGGGATGGCCTCCGGCAGGAGCCAGGACAGTTCATTCACTGGGGACAGGTGAGGTGTGGGTGCCAGGGGAAGACCAGGCGTTTCTGAAAGTTTGCTTGTTTTCTGCATGAAGCACAAAGCCAACTGATCAGGCAGTTTAGGTTTGGAAAATGGAGAGAAGGTGGGCAGTGGTCCTTTCAGGAACAGTGAACGTGGCAGAGGAAAGTGGCAGGGGTGCCAGGCAGTGAGGTTTGTGGTGGGGAATGCCGTTCAAGCCTGCACAAGACTCTGTAATTGTCTGCTACTTAGCTTCTAGGATTTGATTGGCAGGTGCTTTTTGGTCTGACCAGGGGTGGGAGTTAGCAGGGTGATGCTGCCTAAAGAAGGTTTGAGTATTGACTCCTCTAATCAGAGGTAAAGAGAGAAATGAGAGATGGTGAGGGGAGGAAATGGAGGAAAAAGTGCTGGCGCCAGGTCAATGGATCAGGGTCTCAGTGAGGATAAGGAGCAGCTGGGGTGTCAGATTGGAGTGGTTCTTGGAGCCGTTAAAGCCAGAGGTGCTGGGAGGGTGGGTTGGCGGGGAGTGTTGGAGATGGATTCAGGGCACACGTAGAAGGTAAGACGGCCGGGTCTTACTGGGACGGATTGGATTCGGGGTGTGGGGAGAAAGGAACCGGAGGGGACACGTGCAGTTTTGGCTCGAGCACTTGAATGGACAGCAGTGCTCTTTATTAAAATAAAGAACACGAGAAAGCCTTCAGCTTTGGGAAGATGGGGAAGATCACGAGTTTGATGGTTGTTATGTGAGTTTGAGTTCTCTCTGAGATAAGCAGGAGGTGACAAGTGGGCAGTTGGATTTTCTCATCTGCAGCTCACCGGAGCATCTCTGCAAGAGGTTTGAGTGGGGGTCACTATTTGAAGCTGTGGGTGTGAATGAGATCTTCCAGGGTGAGAGGATAGAGTGAGAAGCAGAGGGCCTCCAACAGACAGACAGCAGCCCCACAGGGGCCCAGCATTACAGGAGGGATGGGGGCTCGCTGCTTCCCCTCGGCACCTCTCTGAGGCAGGACTTCCCTGGGCCGGCCGTGTTCTGGGACTGTGTGTGTCTCAGATGATTTATTTATTCACTTACTTATTCAACGACTATCAAAGGCCAGTTCTGTGCCAGGTCCACTCTGGGTGCTGGGGATGCAACCTTGATCTTCAGTGGTCTGAGGTGGACCACAGCCCTGGGGTCCGTGTGGCTGCCAGGAGGCAGTAGTGGTCTGTCTCTGTCTGATGGCAGTCTCAGTGCCTCCCTGGGGTCCCTGAGCTTGCCTGGTCTCCCCACAGCTTCGCATGGAGTACCTCTCCCTGATGCACGCTGTGATCCGCTCCACACCCTACCTACAGCACCGCCACCGGCTTCCCGACCTGCAGGCCACACTGCGACGCATCCTAACCGAGGAGGAAGCCTCGCCCCAGTGTCAGATGGACCGCATGATTGTCCAAGAGATGTGCAAGGAATTCCCGGTGCTGGGCGAGGCCCCCAGCTAGCACCTTCTTTTCCTCCCTTCCCTGCAGCCCTGGGTAGGGTGCAGGGGACTCAGAGGCTTGGCCCTAAGGATGTTTTGCACTGACAGTGTGAGGGGAGGTGATGGTGGAAGGGACCTAAGCAGGGGCCCCCACCTGAAATAGAGCTAATGAGAGGGGCCAAGCGCAGGATTAGGGACCATGCGCTGGGAGCTATGCTGGGGCAGGGGGAGTGTGAACTGAAGCCCCTCCATCTCCCGCTGGGCTGCCTCTTCAGCATGTCTCCCCACCCCATACACATGCACACTCAAGAGTCCTGCTGCTGCTCCAGGCTGGGCCAGAGCCCTCATCCCCTGCGCCCACCTGGTCTGTGTCCTGGGCTTCAGCAAGCCGTGTCCCTGGGGTGAGAGGAGGCACCTTCCGCCAGCTCCGTTCTTTGCCTTAGCTTCGCAGTGAGTGCTGCTCATGTGCTCTGTCCCCCCAGCTGCCACCCCGTGGGGGTCTCTGCCCCTCACTTCAACCCCCAGAGGTCTTGGCCAAGCTGCTTCTTTGAAAGCAGAGTCTTAGAGACAGGCCATCCACCCTGGAGCCTCACAGAATGAGGTGATGGCACTGATAAAGCCAATGACAGAATCTATTTTCTCTGTAAAAACGTAGACTGAAAAGCCATGTGTATTTTCCTATGTGCTGCAGCTCAGCTTGGAAATAAATCACAGGCATCTGGAAACAGGCTTCCCTGTATGATCCTGAGTGGTGGTGGGAGAGGATGGTCAGGGGCACTGGGGCCTCAGGACCTCGTCACTAGCTTGCCCTGTCCTCTCCAGCCTGAGGAGGTGATAGTCCCTAACAGGCCTCTCCATCGACGTCCCTTGAGCCCTGTTCCAGCCTCTCTTCCCTGGGTTCCCACTTCTCCTGGGCCACAGCCACAGCCAGAGAGCCCCATGGTCCATTTGCAGGTGACTGCCCCTCCAGGCTTCACTTACATCTTTCTTTGCCTTGAATGCTGTGTCTGTCTCCCCTGTTGAAACCCTATATCCTTTACACCTGTCTCAAATGAAGCGGCTCCTATCCAAGCCCTGGCCTCCCTGAACTCCTAGGCCTGCCCAACTGTTTCCCTTCCTTATTTGTCTTCCTCTGGATCCAGTGAGGTTCCCTCATTTTGCAGCCTTAGCGGAGATTTGGTAATTACGGTAGGACAAAAAGAATATCTCAACAAGTGTGGGGTTAGTTGTGCACTGTTTGAGGGGAATCAGAGGCCAACGTTGGTCAAAAAACTTTTTCCTCGTGGGCTCCCCAGTTAACGAAGGCTGACACCATAAGTTGGGGAAGAGAGTCAGAACCTGTAGGCAGACACCAGGCAGCAGTGGTTTCCATCAGTTCCCTTCAGTTTGTTACCCAAGACGATTCTCATCAGATTCCACACATCCAGAATCACTGATACTGTGACTTCTCGCCACGACTTTTCCTTTCTTAATGGGGTGCTGAAGGCAGAGGGCTCTTACTCTCCCAGCAGAACGGAATACGGCAAGAAGCCCAGCAAGGCCGGTCCAGGGGTGGGGTCCCAGGGAAACAGGTCCATGGGAGCAAAGCACAGGAGGCCAGCAGGGAGATGTCCTTCCTGACCTGTTGACTCTTCCAGAAGTTTAAGTACACAGGCTCACCTGGACCTGAGGAGGAGCTGACACAGTTGTCTGCAAGAAAGCTCTGTGTGGTACAACCTGGTCACTTCATCCTGGAGGCCTCTGCCTCCCTTCCACAGACGGAATCAACAACGCTGACTTCCAGGTACAGCTCCTTTCTCATTGAAGTGCTGAAGGCGGAGAACCATGGTTCTTCTCCTGAGAGCGAGTAACTCAGTGATAAGCACAGGTCCTCAGGAAGCTGAGGCAGGAACATTTGATAGCCTCTGTGCCTTGCTCTGTTTGCTGTTAGGCTGCACACACTGACCTCGTGGGAAAAGCAGAGCAGTGCTGTGCCATCTGTCCTAGTGCTGGCCCCCGTGAGAAACAAAGTGCAGCCCCGTGGCTGGAAGATCAGAGCCCCTGCCCATTTCTGCATGATTGTCCAAGGGGCCCTTGCATGTGTTTGTAAGGAGACACTCAGAAGGGCCAGGACTCCAGGACCGTCAATAAACACCTTGATGGTGTCTCACCGCACAGAATTAAAGCTACCAAGGACAATGACTAGCCAGAGAATTCCTCAGGGAAGGAACTTTCTGAGAGAATACCTCTGACTGGAAGGATGTGGATGTGGTTAGGCAGGGGAAAGGGCAAAGAGAGGGAAAACTAAGGCACTCAAAGAAGGGAGTGATAGGGTGGGGCTGAGGAAAACTCAAATTTTGAGGGGCAGTGAGCGCTGGGCGTTTGGGCCAACCTCTGGGCTAGAAGTGGGTCCCTACAGGTGTGGCACCATGTCTGTGGGACATGTCTGAGTACAACATGCTACACGTGCATAAGACAACTCCAGGGTAAGGGGTTGGGTGAAGACCACCTGCCTGCTCAGTCCCCAAAAGATACAGACTGAGTCTCCAAGTATGTGAGGATAACCTTTTCTTTTTCTCTCTTATTTAATGGAAGAATAACATACTATGAAAACTACAGTATGCAAAGAGTACAGCTTAATGAATTATGACAGAAGATGCTAATGTAGTCACCACCCAGTGTCACTAGTTCCCAAAGCCCACTGTGCACCCCTCTCATCACCAACTCCTTCCTTCTTCCCAGACCTCTTCCCTAGACGTAATTACTGATAAGTTTTGCCTGTTTTTGAACTTTATATAAATAGAACCATATAGACACTGGCTTCTTCACTCACCAAGTTTTTGAGGTTTGTCTGTGTCATAGTATGTGATTGCAGTTCATTCCCAGTGTCGTGTGGGTTACACCCTCATTTATTTATCCACAGTTAATGATTGTGGATAAATTTCAGTTTCCAATTTTTGTCTATTACAAATCGTGCTGTCAGGAGCACTGTTGTACATGTCTTCTTGTTGCTCATATGCCTTGCACCAGGAGGTATACTCTCAAGAGTGGAATTGCAGGGTCACAGGCAGAAACTGCCAAATAGTTTCCCAAAGTAGTTGTACCAGTTTACTCTCCTCCACTGGTGCCTGAGTTCCAACTGCTCTATATCTTTCCCAAAACCTGGTATTGTCAGTCATTTTCATTTTAGTCGTTCTGGTGCAGTATAGTAGTATTCACTTTTACACTTGCGTTTCCCTGACGACTAAAGAGGTTGAGCGCCTTTTCATTAGTTTACTGGCTATTTGGATCTTCTCTTGTGAAGCACCTGTTCACATCTCTTGCACATTCATCGACTGGGTTGTCTATCTTTTGTTGGTTTGTAGTATGTATTCAGGATATGAGTCCTTGGGTTGTATATCTTACAGTATCTTCTCCCATTCTTAACATCTTTTGATGAAAGGAAGTTCTTAATTGTAATGTAATCCAATTTTTCAGTATTTTACTTTATGGTTAGTACATTTTGTATCCTATTTAAAAAATATATATTTGCGGGCTTCCCTGGTGGCGCAGTGGTTGAGAGTCCGCCTGCCGATGCAGGGAACACGGGTTTGTGCCCCAGTCTGGGAAGATCCCACATGCCGCGGAG
>NW_006770548.1:901027-918390 GCF_000442215.2 Lipotes vexillifer | reverse complement strand
CCCGCCAAAAAAAAATATATATATATATTTGCTTATAGTCGTGAAGAACTTCTGTGTTCTCTTCTAAAAGCTGCATTGTCTTTCCTTTCATCTTCACATGTCAAATCTGCAATTGATTATGAAGGTAGTATGAAGTAGGGGTCTCATGTAATTTTTTTCTGCATGGATGTCCAACTGACCCAGCACCATTTATTGGAAAGCCCATACTTTGTGGCTCTCTTAAGAGCCACCCTTGTCAAAATTCAAGTCTCCACACATCTTTAGGCCCCTCTCTGGATTTTGTTCCATTCATCTGTCTATTCCTGCACCAGCACCATACAGTCTTGGTTTCTGTAGCTGTAGCTTTCTTGATCTCCTATAGACGAAGCTGTTCTCCTACTTGGGTTTTCTTCGGACTGTCTTGGGTATTCCTGGCCCTCGTACGTTTTAGAATCCAGTTTGTCAGTTTACACACACACACACACACACACACACTACACAGTATCTGCTGGGATTTCTATCGGAGTTGCATTGAATCCATTCTTTGGGAAGAATTAGCATGTGTGCAATACAGGCATACCTCATTTTGTTGCACTTCACAGATAAACTGCATCTGTTACAAATTGAAAGGTGTTGAAGGTTTGTGGCAAACCCTGTGTCAAGCAAGTCTAATTGTTGCCAACTTTCCAACAGCATTTGCTCACTTCATGTCTCTGTGTCACATTTTGGTAATTCTCATAATACTTCAGACTTTATCATTATTATATTTGTTATGATGATCTGTGATCAGTGATCTTTAATGTTGTTTTTCTTTTTTTTTTTGGCCACGCCATGCAGCATGCGGGATCTTAGTTCCCCCACCAGGGATCGAACCCGTACCCCCTGCAGTGGAAGTGCTGAGTCCTAACCACTGGACCACCAGGGAATTCCCTGGTGTTACTTTTCAAAAAGATTACAACTCGCTGAAGGCTCAGGTGATGGTTAGCATTTTTTAGCAATAAGGTATTTTTTTTAAAATTTTGTGGTCCCCCCATCTTTTTAGGTTTTGATTTTCTCTTTTTTAAAAAAATATTTATTTATTTATTTGGTTGCACTGGGTCTTAGTTGCGGCAGGTGGGCTCCTTAGTTGTGGCTCATGGGCTCCTTAATTGCGGCAGGCAACCTCCTTAGTTGTGGCATGCGAACTCTTAGTTGCCGCACGCATGTGGGATCTAGTTCCCTGGCCAGGGATCGACCCCAGCCCCCTTGCATTGGGAGCACAGAGTCTTAACCACTGCGCCACCACGGAAGTCCCAGCAATAAGGTATTTTTAATTAAGGTATGTGCATTTTTTTTAGGCATAATGTTGTTATTGCACACTTATTGCACACTCTAGTCTAAACATAACTTTCATCTGCCCTGGGAAACCAGAAAATTTGTGTAACTCACTTTATTGTGATATTTGCTTTATTGCGGTGGTCTGAAACTGAACCCACAGTATCTCTGAGGTATGCCTGTATTTAATCTTTCAGTCTTTGAACATAGTTTTCCACTCCATTTATGTCTTTATTTCTCTCAATAATGTTTTTTTCTTCCAGTGTTTCTTGAGATATAATTGACATATAGCACTATATAGGTTTAAGGTATACAGCCTATTGATTTGACTTACATACATCATGAAATGATTATCACAGTGTTTAGTGTCAATAATGTTTTATTGTGTGTGTGTGTATGTGTGTGTGAAGAGTCATTGCACATATTTCATTATATTTATTCCAGCATTTTACCTTACATGATGCTACTGTAAATCACATCATGAAAAAAATTTTTCTCACTTGTTGATGTATAGAAATTACAACTGATTTTTATATATTGACCTTGCAGCCAATGACTGCTAAACTCTAACAACTTATCTATACGTTCTTTTGGATTTTTTACATACACATTCCTGTTGCCTGTGAATAAGGTTTCTTTTTTCCTTTCCAATCCTTGTACTTTTTTACTGTTTTTCTTGCCTTACTGTGCTGGCAAAGCCCTCCAATATAATATTAAGGCTTGTTGTCAAGAATGTGAAATGTTTTCCTCTAGCAATGCTCTGCTGCTCCAGAGGTGAGGAATTCACAAGTAGTCTATTTTTTTTTCACAATTCACAACATTTTATTCAAGTTAATACATTTCATTCAGTAATCAGCCATATTATCCTTGGCACCATTAATAACCCCTTAATCACAAGAGAAACAGAGGGAAAGACTGAGATTTATGTGTAGAAGTTGATCTCCACCAAAACTAATTCATAGTCCATTATCTTTCATGGTTGTGCTTTTACTTGAGGCCTCATTTTGGGGGCGAGGGGGCTGTTTCTCATAAGTGTTTGCTTAAAACAAATAACGTGACCTACGTGGAAGGAAAATAAGGTCTAGTCCCTAGTGAAAAAGCAGGGGGTCCTCCAGGAAAGGAGCCCTAAAGGCTCCTGGAGGTGACAGTAACCCTCCTGCCCCAACCAGTCAGTAGTAAGTTATAACCAGGTGAGTGAGAGAGGTAGTAACTAGCTGGAGAACCCATGGTCTAGACTCTCTAGAACAGGAATGGCTGAGTGAGTCAGAACTGGAGGGAGACATCTACAGTGTCTGGAAAAAGTGACCAAGAATAGGAAAGTGTGAAAAAGATACAGGTTTCCCACCAGGGGACCCACAGAAAGATGGTGGTACCAGTCAAGGGCAGTCCTGTGCTTTTCTCTGACACAAGGTTACACTGAATGGGTTCTGCAATTTTCAGATAAAAATTGGAATGATGCTGAACAAGTCAAAGTGAAATCAGAGTTTCCCTCCTTTGTTCAGTAAACACTGATAGAACACCTGTGTGTGAAGCGATGGGACAGGTGCTAGAGGAAAAAAATGAAGCTGTCTTAAGATGTGGTCCTGACTTGAAGGTGGCCATCAGACCCTGCACATACAGAGCACTATGTTGGAGGGTCCGAGTGGAGGGAAGCATCACTTCTGGCTGGCAGCAGCAGAGAAAGCATTGCCCAGTCGTTCCTTCTTGGTTCCCAGGATGTCCTCTGTGCCTCTCTGTCACCGCTTCGCCCGCCCCATTCCAGGCACTTGCTTGTCTTCCTTATCTTTCTCCATAATGTGAAATAGAAGCCTGGGAGGAGAAGATCCCGCCTCACAGGTGTCTAACAAATGCGGGTGGAATTGATGTGTTACGGAAGTGTCACTCAATTTTGGTCCAGGTGGGTGGAAAAAAATTGGGGGAAAGGAGAGCTAATAAGATGGTGGTCGTAAGGGTAAGGTGTTATAATCAGAAGGTGGGAGCAATGATATCCCAACAAGCAAACTTAGTATGTGGCTTAAACCAGGTGATAGAACGCCAACACAGCCAAGGACCGCAAGAAGGTAGCTGGAAGCCCTCTGCCGAATAGGTTAGTCTGCAGAACTGGAAAGCTAAAATCTTTTCCTACTATCTACTCAAGTTTAACCAGAGCAGATAAATAATGAATAACTAGAGGGTCGTAACTTTCTAGAAAGATCAAGTAAACACAGCACCCCCCAAAAAAGGTGAGGCTGAATGTCAAAGTGTAGAGGAAGCTTTTGAAAATCTTTTTTTTTTCTCCTAGGAACTTTATATGCTGTATTTTCTCTCTTTTTAAAATCGAAGTATAGTTGGTTTACAATATTAGTTCCAGGTGTACAAAATAGTGATTCAGTTTTTTTGCATATCTTTTTTTAAGTTTGTTTTTGGCATCTTGGTCTGTAAGCAATCAAGTAATAGATGCCATCCCAAAAAGGAATGTTTGCAGGAACCAGAGTAGTTGAGTCCAACTATGCGTGATGCCTTTAGACTTGAACAATACAATGGCATACAAGGACTCTCCCACGTGAATCAGCCAGGCAAGCCAATACCAACTGTGCACGAGGGTGTGATCATGCTCCAGCAAGTACTGAGTGAAGGGGCCCAGCGGCCCTAGGCTCTGATAAGGAATAGTCTCATGCTAGAAGATCATCCAGTTTTCAAGCAGAAACCTTAGGAGCCCACCGATCTTGCGCTTACGCCAATAACCTAGGCAAGCGCCAGGCGCGCAAGAGCAAGACCCCCCCGCCCCAAGTAACCTATTTTAAGGAGTTCGATTTTAGCCCAGTGAGTTTATCTAAGAAGAGCAGGGCAGGAGAGTTGTTATAAGACTGGCTAATGGTTAAGGTAAGGGGCTGAGAGGAGGTGAGAAATGACAGATTGGAGGTCTTAGTGAGATGAAAGAACTGTTGGATAATTGAGCTGGATGGGTTGGCCAGGTTTCCTGGTCTGCTCTCCCAGCAAGGTGCCCCTGAATTGGAGGAAGGAGGGGACAAACACAAGGTAGGGAGGAAAAGGCACGAGGAGAGGGGTTGAGATGTCCTAGAGGGCAGTGGAAAGAGGACGTGGAAAAAGGAACTACACTTGGTTTGTCTTTACAGGGAGCTTTAGAAGCTGCCACTTGGGCTGGGGCACAGAGGTGAGTGCAGATGGAGAGGGAGAGGCTTCCATGGAACAGCAGCCACAAAGAGGACTACGGTGGAGGCAGAACAGCAGGGAGTGACACGGAGAGTCATCTGCAGTCAACAGAGGTGTCAAGGAGAGCTCTAGGTCTTGCTCTCCACAAGGAGCATCAGTTGAGGGCAGTGCTAACCCTAGTGGAGGGAGCAGGGCGTAACTTCCTTTGGCCATGGTCCCTTTAAGCGTCAGCACATTTGTCCACACAGCCTCCAAGACCTAGGGTGGCTCCTCCATCTCTTGGTTATTCAGAGCTCTGCACGGGCATCTTCTTCAGATAGCTTTCCCAGATCGCTACATTGGCTCAGGTGCCTCTTCTGGGACCCCAGCATCCCTCTCCCTAGCGTTCCACCTGTCTCCCTCCTTCGTTAAAGTTTTCTGCCCTCCATTCGCTAGACTGTGGACCCGGAGGGTGGGTGTGCGATCAGAACCATGTCTTTGGCTTCCCTCCTCCAGGCTCTACGCCGACTGAGCCCCCATCCAACCGAGTTCCGCCTTAGGCGCCTCTGCAGATGCTTCATGCTCACGCCCATAGGAACCCAGACCGTACATCCGGATCTGACCTTAGGTGGTCCTCAGATTCGGAGAAACCAGAGGGCACCACTGGAGCCCACCCACCCGCTCTCCATAGTCACTTGAGGCGCTTGAAGGAGAAACCCACGGGAACCCCGCCTCCTGGAAGCGAAGAAGTCGGGGGGGGGGCGGCTAGGAATGCGCCATTTGATTGGTTGGTGGTGATGTCATAGGTACCGTTTGGGGCGGGCCAGGGGCCTTAGCCGGGGGATCTCCGCTGGTTCCAAGCAGGAACCGCAACCCTTGGAGCGTTCCGTGTCCCAGCCCTAAACCCCTCCTCGGTCCAGGGACGCCTGCGTCCTCTGCTCGTGGCGCTGCAGCCCACTGTCGCTGCTGCCTTTGCAGGCTGGCCCGTAGAGCTGCTCCTGGATTGTCTCTCCGGGCTATTCTGGAACCGGAGGAGCCTCCTCCCCCAGACAATGAGTCTGCCATGGGGGCGGAGCCACCCATTGTGCCAATAGAAACAGTGGCTTTCTGATTGGAACGCTCCTCGTTCACCACTCCCCCGCCCCCGCCCATCCTCTGTGACGTCTGTTCCGCGGCGTCTGCCCATTGGCTAGCCTGGGTCGACTTGCGCCGAATAGCATAGCGCGGGCAAAACTGAGATTCCGTTAGTCCCTACAAGGGGTTAAGGGACGCAGTCTTAGCGGGCGAGGGGCGGGGACCCTAGGAGGCCGGGCCGCAGCCGTGCAGCAATGCCGGGTTCCACGTGGCATTCCAGAGCACTCCAGAGACCCGCGGCCTGGAGGCGGGAGTGTAGCTTCCAGTGGAAGAGCCCCCAACCTGGAAGACTGCTGGCGGCCAGCAAGGCAGGGAAGTTTGCTGCGTTGGGGCCCTCCAAACAGATGGTCGCGACATGTTTCATGAGTTAAAGCTCGCTGATTGGGACCTCCCTGGTGGTCCAGTGGTTAGTACTCCGCGCTTCCACTGCAGGGGGCACGAGTTGGATCCCTGGTCAGGGAACTAAGATCCGGCATGCCAGCGCAGCCGAAAAAACCAAAAACAAAAAACAAACAAAGCAAAGTTTTGATCGAACAGTTAAGGCTGTTGTTTGGCCTGCTGGCACCCCAGGCCCCATCCAGCCATCGTACCCTCCGACCCCAGGATTCCACATGGTATCCCCGCCCAAGAGTCATGAGAACGCTTTCTCTGCACATCATGGGCACCAAATTTTCAGACCAAAATCCGGGACCGGGTTCGAAACTAGTGCTCAGGAAGGGAGACGAGATCCGCAAGCAGAAAGCTGGAAGACGGAGCTGAGACAGCGCCCTAGGGGGAGGGATGCTGGTGAGGGCGGTGGCCACGAGGAGGGTGGAACCAGGGACAGTGAAGCACCAAGCCCGGTTCAGGACCGCGGGCAGCACTTAGGCTCCGCCCTCAATAAAGATGGCGGCAGTAACTTCGATATCGAGAGCTGCCATGCGCAACAGCCTGTACCATCGGATTTGGGGCTTCGGGGCGGAGGTGGAACGAACCATCGCAGCGGCCGGGAGCCATGTTGGAGCGGCGGGAGGCGGCAGCAGCGTCGGGGATGCTGTGGTGGGGGCGGCAAAAGCCAGGGCCGCTCCCCAAAGGGACTCTGGCCGCGGAGTAGATGGTGCCCAGAGGGTGGCGGCGGCGCGGAGCGACAGGCCTAGAGGCGGGGGACCAGGGCGGCGGCAGGGCCCCGGGTGGGGGCCCGAGCAGCGAGGCGGGCCCAAGGCCTGGACCCAGGCGGAGGACAGTGGAGGCCGTGTGGGGAAGTAGGGGGTGATGGCGAGGCGGCAGCCGTGGTGGGGTCTGAGGGGGCCGACCACCCCGCTACTCCTGCTCCTTCTCCTCCTCTCTTTGTTCCCTCCTACCCGGGAGGAGCTGGGGGGCGGCGGGGGCCAAGGTTGGGACCCGGGGGTAGCTGCTGCTACGGGGCCAGGGGCGCGGATCGGCGGCGGAGCCTTAGCTCTTTGTCCCGAGTCGCCCGGGGTCCGAGAGGATGGAAAGCCTGGCCTGGGAGTCAGGGAACCTGTCTTCGTGGGGCTCCGAGGGGGAAGGCAAAGCGACCAAAGCGGTCGAGGGCCCCCTAAGCAGCCGGGGTTGGGAGCGGAATATGGAGTCAAGACATTTGGCAGCCGCGGGCAGGAGACAGGACAAGGACCAGGGTCACTGTTATGCTGGCGTCCAGAGGTCTCCTCTTGCGGGCGGGCAGGGCCGTTGCAAAGAGATAGTCTGTCGCCAGAACGCCTTTCCCCAGGGGTCCCGGGCCCAGAGAACAGCTCTCCCTTCCCTTCGGACCTTCGGATTCGGCCCCGTGGTTCCCAGCCGGTGTTCTCCCGGAGGAATACTGGGACAGGCGCCCCCCAAAAAGTGGGAACCACGCGCTGCTGCGAGGAATTGTGGGCGCCGGGGCGCAGGGGTCAGAGCGAGAGAACCGCGACATCCCAAGCGAGGAGGACAGGGCCTCGGCCGGATCGCCCTCCCGGGGCCGTGGGATCCGGCCCCGGGCTGGATTCAGCACCTCTCAAGGAGAGGACAGCTTCCGCATCTGTTTCAGCACTGCGAGAGTCTCGGACAGCTCCCGAGCCAACGCCCGAGCGCATGCGCTCCCGCGTCCTCTTCCGCCGCCGCTTCCTCCCTCAGCGCCCGAGGCCGCGCCCCACTGGGGGCCCGACCGAGCATGGAGCCTGGAGATTACCCCCAGCGAGCCGGGCCCGCCCCCGTCGCGCCGCGAACCGCCACCCACAGTTTCCGCAGTACAACTACCAGGCACTGGTGCCCGAGAATGAGGCGGCGGGGACCGCGGTGCTACGCGTAGTGGCGCAGGATCCGGACATCGGCGAGGCAGGACGCCTAGTCTACTCGCTGGCTGCGCTCATGAACAGCCGCTCGCTGGAGCTGTTCAGCATCGACCCGCAGAGCGGCCTTATTCGCACAGAGGCTGCTCTGGACCGCGAGAGCATGGATCGCCACTACCTGCGCGTGACGGCGCAGGATCATGGCTCGCCGCGCCTCTCGGCCACCACCATGGTGGCCGTGACAGTGGCCGACCGCAACGACCACGCGCCGGTATTTGAGCAGGCGCAGTACCGGGAGACGCTTCGCGAGAACGTGGAGGAGGGCTACCCCATCCTGCAGTTGCGTGCCACAGACGGTGACGCGCCCCCCAACGCCAACCTGCGTTACCGCTTTGTGGGGCCGCCAGCTGAGCGAACCGCCGCCTCTGCCGCCTTCGAAATTGATCCGCGCTCAGGGCTCATCAGCACCAGCGGTCGCGTGGACCGCGAGCACATGGAAAGTTACGAGCTGGTGGTGGAGGCCAGCGACCAGGGACAAGAGCCCGGGCCGCGCTCTGCCACTGTACGTGTGCACATAACCGTGCTGGACGAGAACGACAATGCGCCCCAGTTTAGCGAGAAACGCTACGTGGCGCAGGTGCGCGAGGATGTGCGCCCCCATACGGTGGTGCTACGCGTCTCGGCTACCGACAGGGACAAGGACGCCAACGGACTGGTGCACTACAACATCATCAGTGGCAACAGCCGCGGCCACTTTGCCATCGACAGCCTCACGGGCGAGATCCAGGTGGTGGCACCTCTGGACTTTGAGGCAGAGCGAGAGTATGCCTTGCGCATCCGGGCTCAGGATGCAGGCCGCCCACCGCTGTCCAACAACACAGGCCTGGCCAGCATCCAGGTGGTCGACATCAATGACCATATTCCTATCTTTGTCAGCACGCCCTTCCAGGTCTCTGTCCTGGAAAACGCGCCCCTGGGCCACTCAGTCATCCACATTCAGGCAGTGGATGCAGACCATGGAGAGAATGCCAGATTGGAGTATTCCCTAACTGGTGTGGCATCTGATACACCCTTTGTGATAAACAGTGCCACTGGCTGGGTCTCTGTGAGTGGTCCCCTGGACCGTGAGTCTGTGGAGCATTACTTCTTTGGTGTGGAGGCCCGAGACCATGGCTCACCCCCACTCTCAGCTTCAGCCAGCGTCACAGTGACTGTGCTGGATGTTAATGACAATCGCCCTGAGTTCACTATGAAGGAGTACCACCTACGACTGAATGAGGATGCAACCGTGGGCACCAGTGTGGTGAGTGTGACTGCTGTAGATCGTGATGCCAACAGTGCCATCAGCTACCAGATCACAGGAGGCAACACTCGGAATCGCTTTGCCATCAGCTCCCAAGGGGGTGTAGGTCTGGTGACACTGGCTCTGCCACTGGACTACAAGCAGGAACGCTACTTCAAGTTGGTGCTAACTGCATCTGACCGTGCCCTTCATGATCACTGCTACGTGCACATCAACATTACAGATGCCAACACTCACCGGCCTGTCTTTCAAAGTGCCCACTACTCAGTGAGTGTGAATGAGGATCGGCCAGTGGGTAGCACCGTGGTGGTCATCAGTGCCTCTGACGATGATGTGGGTGAGAATGCTCGTATCACTTATTTCCTGGAGGACAACCTGCCCCAGTTCCGCATTGATGCAGACTCAGGGGCCATTACACTGCAGGCCTCACTGGACTATGAGGACCAGATGACCTACACACTGGCTATTACAGCTAGGGACAATGGCATCCCACAGAAGGCAGACACTACTTATGTGGAGGTGATGGTCAATGATGTGAATGATAACCCTCCACAGTTTGTGGCCTCCCACTACAGAGGGCTGGTTTCTGAGGATGCCCCACCTTTCACCAGTATCCTGCAGATCTCAGCTACTGACCGGGATGCTCATGCCAATGGCCGGGTCCAGTACACTTTCCAGAATGGGGAAGATGGGGATGGAGATTTTACCATTGAGCCCACCTCTGGCATTGTCCGCACAGTGAGGCGGCTAGATCGGGAGGCGGTACCAGTGTATGAACTGACTGCTTATGCAGTGGACCGAGGTGTGCCCCCACTTCGGACTCCAGTCAGCATCCAGGTGATGGTGCAGGATGTTAATGACAATGCACCGGTCTTCCCAGCTGAGGAGTTTGAGGTGCGAGTGAAGGAGAACAGCATTGTGGGCTCGGTGGTAGCCCAGATCACTGCAGAGGACCCTGATGAAGGCCCCAATGCTCATATAATGTACCAGATTGTGGAGGGGAACATCCCTGAGCTGTTCCAAATGGATATCTTCTCTGGAGAGTTGACAGCACTCATTGACCTGGACTATGAAGCTCGCCAGGAATATGTGATTGTTGTGCAGGCCACATCAGCCCCTCTGGTCAGTCGGGCCACTGTGCACATCCGCCTAGTTGACCAGAATGACAACAGCCCTGTGCTCAACAACTTCCAGATCCTCTTCAACAACTATGTGTCCAACCGCTCAGACACTTTCCCCTCAGGCATCATTGGGCGCATCCCTGCTTACGATCCTGATGTCTCTGACCACCTCTTCTACTCCTTTGAGCGGGGCAATGAGCTGCAGCTGCTGGTGGTCAACCAGACCAGCGGGGAGCTTCGACTCAGCCGCAAGCTAGACAACAACCGCCCACTGGTGGCCTCCATGTTGGTGACTGTTACAGGTGAGGGGGGGGGTTAATCAAGTGAGCCAGTGACCTCAGCCTGTCAGGTCCTCAGGGGCCCCACAAGGCACTTCAAACCAACGAGGGATTTTTCAAGCCTTCCAAGAATCCCTTAAGCTCTGGGTTCCTGCACCCCACAGGATCTGCCTCACAGGTTAGGGTCATATAGTCTCTGTTTAGGGTCTTGGGCAGTCTCCACAGAACCCCAAACATTCTAGGGCATTAGCAGACCCCATAAAGACTGTAAAGAACTGTCTGCTTGTTAATCTAGGGATAGCTCCCCTCCCTCTGAAAGGCTAGAGGTCCTGGGGTAATGCTCTGGAGGTCCCAGGAAAAGCCAGCATAGACCAGTCAGCCCACACCACATCCCTGTTCAGATGAACGGTTACTTTGGGTCTGGTGTGACCCTCAGCCCATCTGTGGAGGAGAGGGAGGCCAGTAGTTTAGTGGTTGGGAACAGCAGTTTACTCTGGCAGCCTCAGGCAGAGAACAGACCTGGCTGCTATTAAAGGGGCTGACTAAGGCTCTGCCCTTTGGGGAAATGTCCAGAGGCCCACCTGCCTCTTTTCTGCAGCCATGTCCCCAGGCCTTCACAAGCTGTTCCCTCACAGGAGAGCGCAGGCAGGAGAAGCTCTTGCAGTCCTGAATACTGGAGGCTGACGGGGTTGGGAGAGACTTTACCAGTGCTTATTACCCAATTCTGGAGTATGGACTCCTGGCACTGCCAACGAAGGCACATTCATCCCTCAATTCACTGGACAACCATCGCTGTTGGCCACTAGGGTCTGGAGACAAGGCATATAAGCACCTCATGCTCATTTCTGGGGGTGGGCACTGAAATCACAGGACCCAGGTCTGGGGTGATGGGCAGCTTGCTGATTTCAAGGATGCTGAGGAGGAGGCCAGAGTCCAAGGCCCTCCTGGAGAGAGGGAGCTTGCTGACCCAGGGTTCTGGGGGATGAGGTTGAGTGGTCACAGGGTTAGGGACCCTTCTAGTGCCTTGGGAAAGCAGTTGACTGACCAGAGATAGGGGATGGGTGATCCCTGACCTAGAGGGATATTTTTGGAGGGCATGTTTTGCTGGTTCTGCAATGCCGGGGGATGAGGGGAAGGAAAGTCGGTGGTCAGTGGCCTTGGTTCCTCTTTCTGTCCTGATTGGCCTGCTGACTATGATTACTTGGGGAAGGGTGGGTTACTGATCACTTAGGGACCTTCTTGTGTGCTGTTGGAGGAATGACTTGCTGACCCATGGGCACTGTTGGGGCAGGGGGGGGTTGGTTGGTCCCTGGCTCAGGCCCTTCCTGTGTTGGAGGGAGGCAAGAGGAAGCAGCAACCTGTTGACACCTTGATGCTGAGAGAGTTGGTGATCACAAGCTTCAGACCTCCTTGTGTCCTGGCATGGTCAGCCTGCTAACACAGAGGTGCTGGGGGACTGAGCAGTCACTGGCCCCAGCCCTCTTATGTCCCAGGGAGGAACAGCCGCTGACCCCAGACTGACCACTTCCCCCACTTCCGCCTGCAGATGGGCTACATAGTGTGACGGCACAGTGTGTGCTGCGCGTGATCATCATCACGGAGGAGTTGCTGGCCAACAGCCTGACCGTGCGCCTTGAGAACATGTGGCAGGAACGCTTCCTTTCGCCACTGCTAGGCCACTTCCTGGAAGGCGTGGCCGCAGTACTTGCCACACCCGCCGAGGACGTCTTCATCTTCAACATCCAGAACGACACAGACGTGGGGGGCACCGTACTCAACGTGAGCTTCTCAGCGCTGGCGCCACGCGGGGCCGGGGCTGGATCTGCAGGTCCCTGGTTCAGCTCCGAGGAGCTGCAGGAGCAGCTGTACGTGCGCCGAGCCGCACTTGCCGCCCGCTCTCTCCTGGACGTGTTGCCCTTCGACGACAACGTATGCCTGCGTGAGCCCTGTGAGAACTACATGAAATGTGTGTCCGTGCTGCGCTTTGATTCCTCTGCGCCCTTCCTGGCCTCCGCCTCCACGCTCTTCAGACCCATCCAGCCCATCGCAGGCCTGCGCTGCCGCTGCCCCCCAGGCTTCACGGGAGACTTCTGCGAGACGGAGCTCGATCTCTGCTACTCCAACCCTTGCCGCAATGGCGGCGCCTGCGCGCGGCGCGAGGGCGGCTACACCTGCGTCTGCCGCCCGCGCTTCACAGGTGAGCAGGGCACGGGGCTGGGTGAACCTGCAGTGCCAGTGAGGATTGGGCATCACTCTTGAGCCAACCGGGGTCGATTTGGGCGCCGTTAGTCCAGAAGCTGTAGAACCTGGCCCAGAGAGAGCCTAAGGCCGCGAAGAAATAGGTTTTGGTGGGGCCGAGGTAGCGAAGGAGGCGTGGCCCTGGGCAGAGGCGGGGCCCTGAGGTCCGCGGTAGTGGGCAGGGCGGGACCATGGGAGGGGCGTGGTCGCAGCCAGGCGGGGAGGGAGGGTGGGGTCAGGTATAACTAGGGGCTGCCCACTTGAGGGAGCTGGACTTTTCAGAGGTCTTGGCGCTCCCCTGGAGCGCGTGGCCTTCGGAGGGGCGGGGCCCGCTGGCGCTTTGGCGGGCGCGGTCTTGCCCGCCTCTGACCGCGGCTTGACCCCTAGGCGAAGACTGCGAGCTAGACACGGAGGCCGGACGCTGCGTGCCCGGCGTCTGCCGCAACGGGGGCACCTGCGCCAACGGGCCCGACGGCGGCTTTCGCTGCCAGTGCCCGGCGGGCGGCGCCTTCGAGGGTCCGCGCTGCGAAGTGGCGGCTCGATCCTTCCCGCCCAGTTCTTTCGTCATGTTCCGCGGCCTGCGGCAGCGCTTCCACCTCACGCTGTCCCTCTCGTAGGTTCCCGCCCGCATCTGCGCGCCTGCACGCGGTCCCCACTACCTTCAAGACCCAGATTCCTGACGGCCCCACCCTGGCGTCCCATAGGACACCGCCCCCTCCCCTCCCTCTCTCACCACTTCCTCTCTCACCCTAGCCAGGGTGAGCTCCCTCAAACCTTCTTGTCACAGGGATGGTGGGTGTGAGGAGGGGTCCGGCTTGTGACGCGCCCCACCCCCACCCCCCAGGTTCGCCACAGTGCAGCCCAGTGGGCTGCTCTTCTACAACGGGCGCCTGAACGAGAAGCATGACTTCCTGGCCCTGGAGCTCGTGGCTGGGCAAGTGAGACTCACATATTCCACCGGTGGGTGCCCCCGCAGACTAGTGTGGGCGCGAGTGGGTGCATGTATGGGTGAGATGGCTGAGGGGTGCAAGCCCCACGGCCACACCCGAACACACACCTCCACACCCAACAGACAACAGTGAGGACCATTTTCCCTATGGGAAAGCCCATCTCTCCACGAAGTGTGTGCTTCTCCTACCTGCCCAAAGGCACTCTGGTCCAGCCAGTGTGGCCACCAGTGGGGAGAGTTATCTGATGCATCCAAGGTCACCCTGGGAGTAGCTGTGCCTGCACGACTGGGTGGGAGGAGGAGGGGGACTTAGCAGCTCCAGACAAGCCTCCACACACATCCACCCCACAGGTGAGTCCAACACAGTGGTCAGCCCCACAGTTCCAGGGGGCCTGAATGACGGGCAGTGGCACACAGTGCATCTGAGATACTACAACAAGGTGGGCACCACCCTTGGCATGGGAGTATGGGGGGAGCTGGGATGCCAGGTTCTGCCCCCTCAGGGGTCACCCTGGGGGTCCTGTTGAGTGGTGTGCCTGGGTCTCTAGCCCCGGACAGATGCCCTGGGGGGTGCTCAGGGCCCCTCCAAGGACAAGGTGGCTGTGCTGAGCGTGGATGACTGCGACATGGCTGTGGCTCTGCAGTTCGGTGCTGAGATTGGCAACTACGCATGCGCGGCTGCTGGCACACAAACAAGCTCCAAGAAGTGAGGCCCCCAGCCCCTGATCCTCAAGCCCTCTGCCTGCCAAAGCCCACTCCAAGCCTTCCGATACTGCCTACCAAACTCCCCATCCTTCCCCAAACCACCGTATTTCCCTCTCCCCACTAGGATGCTGAAACCCCATCTCACCTTAACCTCCCTCTCTGTGTTCTGCCCAGACTGCCCACTCCCACACAGTCCCCAGACACCCACTCCCCCAAAGATTCCACTCCCCCAAAGGTTCCACTCTCTCTAATGCCCCACAGCCCACCTGACCCCCATCCCCTCCCCCAGCCACCCAAATGCCTCCCTTTTTCATCCTCATCCTCAACCCCAGCCTCTTCCACCTTTCCCCAGACCATCTGCCCATCATAAACTCTCCTTTGCACCCCCGCAACTGAAGTAAGTCTCCAGTTCCTTCCTCAGCCTGATCTTACCCTCCCCGCTCAGTCACCATACCCTCTGAGTCCTACCCCTTCCATTTCCTATGCCCCCCACCAGGAGCAAACCTACCCTGGCCCCAGTCCCACCAATGACCTGGACCTCTGACCCCCAGGTCCCTGGACCTCACAGGCCCTCTGCTCCTGGGGGGTGTCCCCAACCTTCCCGAGAACTTCCCCGTGTCCCACAAGGACTTTGTTGGCTGCATGCGGGACCTGCATATTGATGGCCGCCAAGTGGACATGGCATCCTTTGTCGCAAACAACGGCACCATGGCAGGTAGGCCATGTCCTCATCATAGGGAAAGGGTGGAAAGCTATGTAGATTAACTCAAAATCTGACCTCCTCCTTGTCTCCTTTCCTGGCAAGCAGAACGCTGCAGCCTAGCCTTTAGGACCTGAGTCCTACCAATTCTACCCCCTGAGAGAACATGGGGCTAAGATCATGGCCACTTTCAGCCCCCCGGACCTCTGTGTTTTGCCCCCACCACTGCCTTGTGTTCTTACCTCCTCTATGTACCTTCCTCTCCCAGGCTGCCAGGCCAAGCTGCACTTTTGTGACTCAGGCCCCTGCAAGAACAGCGGCTTCTGCTCAGAGCGCTGGGGTGGCTTCAGCTGTGACTGCCCTGTGGGCTTTGGAGGCAAAGACTGTCGGCTCAGTGAGTGGGCAGCCTGGGGCAGGAGGAGCCTGCAGGGTAAATTCTGTTCTTGAGGTGAGGACTGTGACCCTCCTTCTTTTATCCCACCAGCTATGGCCCATCCCCACCATTTCCGTGGCAACGGCACACTGAGCTGGGACTTTGGAAATGACATGGCTGTATCTGTGCCGTGGTACCTGGGGCTGGCATTTCGGACACGGGCGAAGCAGGGGGTCCTGATGCAAGTCCAGGCTGGGCCACATAGCACACTCCTCTGTCAGGTGTGTCTGTCCTCCTGACCCCTCCCTAGACCCTCAGCTCTCAATCTCTAATGCACCAGCAACATTCCTGTGGTTTCAGGCCTGGTCACACAGCATACTTCTCTGCCAGGTGTACTGACTATACTTGACCCTGCTCTGGACCCAGGCCCTTGACCCTCTTCCCCACTATCATATCCTCTGCAGGTGCAGCATACCAGCATAGCTCTCTTGTGCCACCTGCACTAATCCATGACCCCTCGTCCTGACCTCTGCCCCCTAACTTCACTCTCTGCTGCATAGTGTCCCTGGGCACAGTGCCCTATGTGCCAAATATAGCCTTGTCCCTGCTGTACTGACCTCTGATATTCTTGACCTCTGAGCCCTCTGATCTCACCTCCTGATACTCCTAGCCCCAGCCAAACTTGGGGCTCTGACCCCAGGGCTGTGCCTCTCTACCCGCAGCTGGATCGGGGGTTGCTGTCTGTGACAGTGACCAGGGGCTCGGGCCGTGCTGCCCACCTCCTCCTGGACCAGGTGACTGTCAGTGATGGCCGATGGCATGATCTGCGGCTGGAGTTGCAGGAGGAGCCAGGTGGCCGGCGGGGCCACCACGTCCTCATGGTCTCATTGGACTTTAGCCTCTTCCAGGTCTGACCTCTAACCCTGGGGTGGTCCATTCTCAGCCTCCGACTAGACCCACCTCATTTGACCCCACCTCTAGTCCTCTCACTTCCCTCCACTGCACATAGTCTGATATTCTCCCCCGAGTCCCCCTCCTCATGTTCTCGCTCTGAGCCCACTCTGCTACACCCTCCTCATGTAAAGGAGGCTATGCAGATTTCTGGCCTATTCTTGGGGTACCTCTGCAGCTAGCACTTTGCCAAACTTCTGGAAACCTCTTCTGGTCTCCTGATATTCCCAGCTTAAAGTCATGGAATTTTAGGGTCTGTTCTGGGTCCAGGAGAGAAGGCCCAGTCTGAGCCCAGCTCTGGACTGAAAACTTCCTGTCACCCGTCCCCCATGCTCCAACAGGTCCTCCATACTCGGGAGCATTTCATTTCCAGACCAGTCCTCTGGGCCAGAGGGACAGAGCATGGTGGTGCAGGATAAGGCCTAGGATAAAGCCAAAACTGACACTGGGGTAGGGCAGGGGTCCGTCAGGTCCCCCCCACACCCCTAGTGCTGACTGTCCCCTTCCTCCAGGACACCTTGGCGGTGGGGAGTGAGCTGCAGGGCCTGCAGGTAAAGCGACTCCATGTGGGAGGCCTGCCCCCCAGCAGCGAAGAGGAGGCTCCTAAGGGTCTGGTTGGCTGTATTCAGGTGAGGGTCAGCATGCGAACATGATATGGGGCAGTAGGGTGAGTGGTTAGAGATCAGAGGTGCCTTGGGACCTAAAATGCTTCATTCACATGGGGGTTGGCATAGGGGTAGTGGTGACCCAGAGCCATCAGAGACAGATCAAGCCTCTCTGTGCTGTTGGAGGTGAGAGTCTAGCTTAGATTATCAAGGGTCATTAGAGGCCTGTGTCAGGGACAGCAATGAGGGGTCCCATCATGGGGCCACAGAATTGGGACCCTTGGGTCAGGGGCTAGGGTTTGTAGGGGAATTGC
>NW_006770548.1:885321-900858 GCF_000442215.2 Lipotes vexillifer | reverse complement strand
GTAGGGAAATTGCGTGTCAGGGGTCATCAGACCAGGTGGCTGGCTCTGCTGGACTTGGGGCTAAGGTGCTTTGGCATGGGTCTCACCCCTTGCTGGCTGTGTCCATAGGGAGTATGGCTTGGTTCCACGCCTTCGGGCTCCCCAGCCCTGCTTCCCCCGAGCCACCGAGTGAACGTGGAACCTGGCTGTGTCGTGACCAACGCCTGTGCATCTGGGCCCTGCCCACCCCATGCTGACTGCCGAGACCTCTGGCAGACCTTTTCCTGTACCTGCTGGCCAGGTGGGGCCTGGGTGGGGGCAGGGTGATTTGGGGCTCGTGGTGAAGATTGGGGGACCTGGAGAGCCTGGAGGAGGCAGGGACTGAGAAGGACAGGTGCCTGCTTCCTCCCATGCTCTGTGGCCAGTGTCCTGAGCTCCCTGACCCAACCTGCAGGTTACTATGGCCCGGGCTGTGTGGACGCCTGCCTCTTGAACCCCTGTCAGAATCAGGGGTCATGCCGGCACCTCCCTGGGGCCCCCCATGGCTATACCTGCGACTGTGTAGGTGGCTATTTTGGGCACCACTGTGAGCACAGGTAAGGGGCTGGGGGCTGAGATGATGGAAAGAGCTGGTGGGAGTTAGGGAGGGTCACTGAGATGTGATGGAGGCGTCTCACGTGGCTGTCCACCCCAGGATGGACCAACAGTGCCCACGGGGCTGGTGGGGGAGCCCAACGTGTGGCCCCTGCAACTGCGACGTTCATAAGGGCTTTGACCCCAACTGCAACAAGACAAATGGGCAGTGTCACTGCAAGGTGCGCCTGTCCCCTGTCCCCTGACCTTTTAACTCTTCTGTAGACATGTTTTGTGATTCTTATTCAGCTTGCTAACCTCTGCCACCTGATTCAGCCCCTGACCTCTTACCCCTATGCCGTGACCTAACTGCCATCTCTTGTCCTTGACATCTAACCCCTCTCTTATGTTTCATTTGAGGCCAGTCTTCCTTCTGGCCTGTGAGCACTGTTCTCCAGATCCTTTGCCCTTGATTCCACTCATTCCCCAAGCCCTGACCTGAGACCCCTACATTAAGCCCTGACCTCTGACCTCAGGCCCCTGACCCATTCTCAAACAGGAATTCCATTACCGACCGCGGGGCAGCGACTCATGCCTCCCATGTGACTGCTACCCTGTGGGCTCCACCTCACGTTCATGCGCCCCCCACAGCGGGCAGTGCCCCTGTCGCCCAGGAGCCCTTGGCCGCCAGTGCAACAGCTGTGACAGTCCTTTTGCAGAGGTGACAGCCAGCGGCTGCCGGGGTGAGCAGGCTCCACCAGCTCCACATATAGAGGGCTGGCTTTGGCACGCTGTCACCAAGTCCCATGGCATGCTTGGCTTCTTGGGTAGGGGCTCCGGGAGGCTTCTCTGAGGGAGACCACTTACACCCAGGCACTCCCACATTTGCCCCAAGTATTTTGAGGACCTGTCACAGAATCTGATGGGCCAGCTCCCATGAGGCCAGCAGCAGAGTGGTAGGCAGTGGGCCTGGGGTAGGTGGGGGGGCAGTGGATGTAGCTGTCCTTTGCTCCAGCCCCTGGCTGCCTGGCTCAGTGCCTCCTTCCTCCCTAGTGCTCTATGACGCCTGCCCCAAGTCCCTGAGATCTGGTGTGTGGTGGCCTCAGACCAAGTTTGGTGTCTTGGCCTCAGTGCCCTGTCCTCGGGGGGCTCTGGGTGAGTACCTGGGGGACAGGCAAATAGCTGAGGGTCGGGGTAGGCCTGACCTCTGACTTGCTGGAGCCACCTCTTTTCCTGAGTTGGTTGGCCTTGTTCCTACAAAGAGGTGGGAGTGGGGTAGGGGTCGATGTGGGCCCCTCCCTACCTCTTAGGGGCTCTGGGTTCCTCCCCACATCCTCATTGAGCCTCCATCTGTTTCTCTTGGCTTCTGGGCAGGATTGCGGGGTGCAGGTAAGGGGTACGTGTTTGCTCAGGTGCGCTGCCCCCTCCCACTGCCAGAGCTTTTGCAGATCCCTCTTGCTGCCTGAAGTCCCTGCAGACCCTTCCCCACTGCCTGAGGTCTCTAAAAGCTACTCCCAGCTTCTTGAAGCCCCTGGAGGCCCCTTCCTACTGTCTGAGGACCCTGGAGGCCCTTCTCTGATGCCTAAAGTCCTCAGAGACCACTCCCCACTGCCTGAGGACACCCCCTCCCCACACACACACTTCCTAAGGTCCTTGTAGACCCCTTCTCAGTTCCTGAGGTTCCTGCAGGCCTCTCCCTACTACCTGAGGTCCTGAAAGACCCCTGCCCTCTGTTTGAGGACCCCACAGACTCCTCTCTGTTGCCTGAGGTCCTCACAGAACCCTTCCCGCTGCTTGAGGTCTCTGCAGTGGCTGGACAGAGACTGTCTGCGTGTGCATGCTCTTGTGCGTGTCTTTCTGTGCCTGTGCACGCGTCTGTGTCTGTCTTTTGGGGAGGAGGTTCTGTGTTTAAGTCAGGGGGCCTCTTGCTGGTGGCTACAAGCTCTCTTAAGGCCCAGGTCAATTCTCATTCAACTCTAATTCCAATCTCACAGATAAGGGAGAGATGGCAGCAAAGTCACTACTGGGGCAGTTAAAATTTGTGTGAGAACTTTCACCCCCACCTCATTTCGGTCACAAAATTCTCCTGGGGGTGCACTGTGTATCTGTGTTCTTGCCCTGGGCCACATGTCTGTGAAGGTCTCCTGGCCTGTGTGTGTGTGTCTGGGTGCACATGCACACACACAGTCCTGCCCTTATGTTCTTCTTTATGTCATGGTGGTTCGAAATGGTCCACAGACCCCTCAGGAATTGACTGACAAGCGCCGGGGGCCCATCTGGGCTGGGGGCTGGGGCTTTTCTATCCAGGGGTCCAGCCGTGGATGCCTACTACCTGGTCTCTGCTTCAGAGCTCCCCCTGGGGTAGGGGAGGGTGCTGTGGTCACCTCCTCAATGAAGGTGTCCAGGCCCCAGGCCTGACAAGGGGTCAACTGCCTTCAGGAGCTGCCGTGAGGCTATGCGACGAGGACCAGGGTTGGCTGGAGCCTGACCTCTTCAACTGTACCTCCCCTGCCTTTCGAGAACTCAGTCTGCTGGTGAGACTGCCCAGACCTTGCCCTGCACTCAAGACCAGCCCTGGCTCTGGCCCTGGCCTCAGTCTCCCTAGGCCTGTGCTGGGCCCCAGACATCATGCCCCAGCCCTTGACCTCCTGGGCTTTTCCCAGTTGCCCTTTAATCCAAATTCTTCTTCTTGTGAGGCTTTTGAGAAAGGCCTAAGGGACCACAGAGCGACCATCCCCATCTTTGTCCTGGCAGCTGGATGGCCTAGAGCTGAACAAGACAGTCCTGGATACAGTGGAGGCTAAGAAGCTGGCTCAGAGGCTACGGGAGGTGACTGGCCACACTGACCACTACTTCAGCCAAGATGTCCGAGTCACTGCCCGCCTGCTGGCCCACCTGTTGGCCTTTGAGAGTCACCAGCAGGGCTTCGGGCTGACAGCCACACAAGACGCCCACTTCAATGAGGTGGGGCTCCACCTTGGGCTCCCGATCCCCTGGCCCTGACCCCCGCCCCTCTGCTCAGGCCCCTCCCGACCCCGGGGAAGTGAAGGCCCTGGATTCTCTCTCTCTCCCCTTGTCCCATCCAGAGCCATACCCTACTGGGACCTCTCTGAGCACCTGGCCAGACCCCTCAGGCATGCCCTGTCCCCTCACACATCCTCACTTGGCTGGGCCCACTTTCACCTCCCTCCTCCCAGAATCTGCTGTGGGCCGGCTCTGCACTGCTTGCTCCAGAGACTGGGGACTTGTGGGCAGCGCTGGGGCAGCGGGCCCCTGGGGGTTCCCCAGGCAGCGCCGGGCTGGTGCAGCACCTGGAGGAGTATGCGGCCACGCTCGCGAGGAATATGGAACTCACGTACCTGAATCCCGTGGGGCTGGTGACACCCAACATCAGTATGTGGAGGGTAGGGTGGGGCGGGGCAGGGGGCCGTGAAAGGGCAAGGACCTGGAGGTCTGAGGGGCTGGGGGCTATTGATGTCAACACTAGTGGCAGGAGGCTGTGCTGCCACCCTCAGCGCTTTGCAGGGACAGGCTCTGCGCTGGTAGCAAGGAGGCTATGGGTTGTGAAACTTGGGTACAGGATGGGAGGAGGAGGGAGTGGGACCCTCAGCACAGGGAGGAAATCCTTGATGGGTCTCACCCCTCTTCCTCCTGGGCAGTGCTCAGCATTGACCGCATGGAGCACCCCAGTCCCAGCCGGGGGACCCGTCGCTACCCTCGTTACCACAGCAACCTTTTCCGGGGCCAGGATGCCTGGGATCCTCACACACACGTGCTGCTCCCTTCCCAGGCCCCACGGCTGTCCCCACCTGAAGGTAAGAGCCCTGGGGTGACCCATGGGCCAGATCCTGTTTCCTTCCCCCCCAAGCCAGATGCCATGTCGCCCTCCTGTCAATTCTCTCCTTCCCAGACCCTCCCCCTCACTGCAGGTGACCTCACCCAGGCCTTGATAGTCAGGATCCAGCGCTGGGGGGACCCATGTGTCCTTCATGGGCTTCTGCTCTCTGCACCCACCCTGGTTCTGGAACTGCAAAGGGAAGAGATTCCCATGCTTGATGCTGGGTTGGGTTCAGAGCTGCGTTTGTGGGTGCTTGGGGTCAGGGGTCACGGACAGTGACTCCTCCCCCTCCTCTGGCAGCTCTGTCCACAAGTGGCAGCAGCATGGAGAACTCCACCACCTCGAGTGTGGCCCCCCCGCCGGCCCCCCCAGAGCCCGAGCCTGAGCCTGGGATCTCCATCGTCATCCTCCTGGTTTACCGCACCTTAGGGGGGCTGCTCCCTGCCCAGTTCCAGGCCGAGCGCCGGGGTGCCAGGTATGAGTAGAGTTACTCCCAGGCTCCTCACCTTTGGGCTTCCCGCAAGCTTCTCCCCAGCCTAGCACCCCCTTTTTTGGTGGACAAATGAGCAGGTTCACAATCACACAGAGAGGCTCCTGCCCATGACTCTGGGAGCCTTGTCCATGCTGGGCTCCATGTGAATCATGTCCTGGGCAGTTGTGCAAATGAAGAGATAGACACAGAGCCACAGCTGGGGCCAGGCACATAAAGGATACAGGAGCCAGACAGACAGGCAAACTGGCCGATGGAGATAGGCAAAGACTGGCTGACTGAAGGAGGTCAGCTGGGGGTGGAAGGGAGGGCACTGAGAGGCAAAGTCTGTAGCTGCTTGGGCTTCAGACTCCAGTGTGGGGAGTGGGTCTGAAGCCTCTCAGCTGCATTTCTGCAGAACCAGGCCATGGACTCCCGGTCTTGAAGCAGCCCAACAGAGGCTAAAAGGGTTCTCAGAAACAGCATCCACTCTAGGGCATCTCAGACTCTGGGTGGGCCATGGCAAGTGACATGAAGACAGTGAGGTGGGCAGCCAGAGCCTGGGGAGATCAGCAGTGCCCAAGCCCAGGTGGGATGTCTCCTCAGGCTTCCCCAGAACCCTGTTATGAACTCCCCGGTGGTCAGTGTGGCTGTGTTCCATGGACGCAACTTCCTAAGGGGTGTCCTAGAGTCCCCGATCAGCCTGGAGTTCCGCCTGCTACAGACAGCGAATCGCAGCAAGGCCATCTGTGTGCAGTGGGACCCGCCTGGCCCGTGAGGACCTCCACTCTGGAAACCCTTGGTCCCCCCTGGTAGCCCCTGGGAGGCCAAGCCTGCCCCTGGGGCCCCCACCAATGCCCCTGTGCACCCAGACCCATGAGGAGTGCTGCTCCCCAACTCCAGGCACCCTCGGCCCCTCCCACTGCCTCTCACAAACCCCTGCCTGGCGATGGGGCACTCCCCAGAGGGGATGGTAGGTCTGACTGCCCTGTGGCCACAGGGCGGACCAGCACGGCATGTGGACAGCACGGGATTGTGAGCTGGTGCACAGGAACGGGTCCCACGCACGGTGTCGCTGCAGCCGGACGGGCACCTTTGGGGTCCTCATGGATGCCTCTCCCCGTGAGGTGGGGCTGTGTTCAGAGTCCTGAGGAAGTGGGAGGGTCAAAGGGCAGGAGTGCCCAATACCCCAGTGACCATCCCTGTCCCCACAGCGGCTGGAGGGTGACTTGGAGCTGCTGGCTGTGTTCACTCATGTGGTCATAGCAGTGTCTGTGGCTGCCCTGCTGCTGACCGCAGCCGTCTTGCTGAGCCTGCGCAGCCTCAAGTCCAACACGCGTGGGATCCATGCCAATGTGGCTGCTGCCCTGGGAGTGGCAGAGCTCCTCTTCCTGCTGGGGATCCACAGGACCCAAAACCAGGTGCAGGGTCAGGGCCAGGGGACCTGTGTCCTGATGACCTCACCTGGCCCAGGAAGGCCTGGGGCCAGAGTTCAGGATCAGAGACCCGGGGTGCTCAGGTTGGGGCCAGGGTTTGGGGCAGGATCCTGGGGTAAGGTGCAGTGGTTTAGGGGTCAGAGGTGGGGCGTGGCAGGAAAGGTCCTGACGCCCCCCAACCCTGCCTTCAGCTGCTGTGCACCGTGGTTGCCATCCTCCTGCACTACTTCTTCCTCAGCACCTTCGCGTGGCTCCTTGTGCAGGGACTGCACCTCTACCGCATGCAGGTCGAGCTGCGCAATGTGGACCGCGGCGCCATGCGCTTCTACCACGCCCTGGGCTGGGGCATCCCCGCTGTGCTGCTGGGTGAGGGCCCTGCTCACTGGCCTCAACCAGGCCTGTGACCCCTGACCTCCATCCATCACATGGCCTGACCCCTGCCCCTGCCCCCAGTCCTGATCATGACCCCAACCTCAATCTCCCTTGCCATCTGCTCAGGGAGGAGTCTCCTCTGCCCCCACCCCAGCTTCTCCCCATACGTGAGAGAGTCAGCAGCTCTAGAATACATCCCCTCTGTCCTATCTCTTCTCCCCAACAGGCCTGGCTGTCGGCCTGGATCCTGAGGGCTACGGGAACCCTGACTTCTGCTGGATCTCGATCCACGAGCCCCTCATCTGGAGTTTTGCAGGCCCTGTCATCCTTGTCATCATGGTGAGTGCCCTCCACTCAGTGCCACCTTGCACTCCCCTTGGTGCGGGGTCGCGGGAGGCGGCCCTGCAGCAGGTGTGGTGGTATCAGCTGAAGGGTGCCAGGTGGCAGTCTGCAGGCTTCCTGGGCTTAGCCTCCATTTCTGTTCCTGCCCAACTGGCATGGAGGTGGGAGGTGTGGGGTCAGAGACTCAGCTTCCTCTCCCCACCTCTGTCTCTCTCCACCTCCATCTTTCAGTCCCTCTCTGGTTCCCTATCTCTGACTTTTTCTATGATTCTAAGCTCCTCTGTTTCTCTCTCTCTTTTTTTTAATATATTTGTTTATTTGGTTGCACTGGGTTTAGTTGCAGCAGGCGGGCTCCTTAGTTGCAGCTCGCTGGCTCCTTTAGTTGTGGCACATGGGCTCCTTAGTTGCAGCTTGCAGGCTCCTTCGTTGTGGCATGCTAACTCTTAGTTGCGGCATGCATGTGGGATATAGTTCCCTGATCAAGGATCGAACCCAGACCCCCTGCATTGGGAGCACAGAGTCTTAACCACTGCGCCACCAGGGAAGTCCCCCTCTTCTGTTTCTCTTTGTTTTTGATCTATGTATTGTGTGTGTGTGTGTGTGTGTGTGTGTGTGTGTGTGTCTGCGTATGTTTCTCACTGGTTCTGCCTCTCTCTCTGAGTCTTAGTGTCTCTCTGTCCCTGTCTCTCTCACTATCTCTGTCTCTCTCTGCCCTGCCCCTGTTCCACATGTCTGGCCACGGGTCCAGATGAATGGGACAATGTTTCTCCTCGCTGCCCGAACATCCTGCTCCTCTGGACAGAGGGAGGCCAAGAAGACCTCTGCGTTGTGAGTTGGCTGGCTGGAGGAAGTGGGGGATCTCAGAATGGCAGCCCTCTGCTGGGTGGGGTTTGGGGGTTCCCAGAGCATCCCTGGTGCAGGCTGGGCTCCAGATACTGGGTAGGGGGATGAAGTCACATCTGCCCTGGCCTGAAGTCCCTCTCTGGCACCCTTGCCTTACTCTGGCTCCACAGGTCTGTCTGTGCCCTGCTGTCTCTCCAGTATCTCCCAAGGCCTGGGTGGCTCACTTTGCCCTTTGCCCCGTGCATTTCCACCTACTTTCCAGGCTTTCTCTTATGCCCCACCCCCCGCTTTCAGTCTGCTTTCCCCATGTCCCCTCATGGTTCCCTGAGTACTCCCCTGGTTCTTTCTGTGACTTCCAGACTCCCCTAGTGCCCTCCTGAGACCTCCATGTTTCTGTGTGAGTTTCTTTCCCTCCACGTCCCCTGAGACCTCCATGTCTCATGTTTCTGTTTCTGTGTGAGTTTCTTTCCCTCCACATCCCCTGGGTGTCCTCTTCATGACCCTGCGTGTCCTCCCATGTCTCCCCTGTGTGAGCCCTGCGTGACCCTCACATGTCCTGTGTCCTTTCACGTTCCCGCGGCAGGACCCTTCGCAGCTCATTTCTGCTCCTTCTACTGGTCAGTGCCTCCTGGCTCTTTGGCCTCCTGGCAGTCAACCACAGCATCCTGGCCTTCCACTACCTCCACGCCGGACTCTGTGGGCTCCAGGTAACTCTGACGCCCCTCCCTCACCCTGGACCAGATGGGGCTTCAGTAGGGTGGGACCCAGGGCCTTGACCCCAGACCTAGAGCTGACTCCCACCTGATGACTGACACCAGACTACTGCTGATCCTGGATTGACCTTCACCAGTGCTGAGGCTCCTGGCCGCTTGCTGGTCCACATCGACCTTCACTGACCCCGGTCACTCATGCCACTCTGACCTCTCACTGCGTCTGCTGACTTTCCCTGATTCCCTTACTGGGTCCCCCCTTGGGCTTCTCACTGCCTCACTCTAATCTGCAATGGCCGATCCCACTTGCTGACCCACAGTGACTTACACCAGCCCTAGCTGACCCCCTTGTGGCCCTACTCTGACCTCTGCCTCGTTTCTGACCTCTCACTGACCTTTACTATCCCCTCAATGATCCTTGCTGACCCACAGGGCCTGGCGGTGCTGCTGCTCTTCTGTGTCCTGAACGCAGATGCTCGGGCTGCCTGGACACCAGCCTGTCTGGGCAGGAAGGCAGCGCCCGAGGAGGCCAGGCCAGCGCCTGGGACGGTGAGGGGCTCTCAGGGCCAGGGAGTCAGGGTGGGGGCCCCGGGAGGCCAGGGTGTGAGGCTTCTCCAGGCTGGCTCACACTCCTGTCCTCACCACCTCCCCAGGGCCCTGGGGCCTACAACAACACGGCCCTCTTCGAGGAGAGCGGCCTCATCCGCATCACTCTGGGCGCCTCCACCATCTCCTCAGTGAGCAGTGCCCGCTCTGGCCGGACCCAGGACCAAGACAGCCAGCGGGGCCGCAGCTACCTCAGGTGAGGGGAGGGGCCTCCTCGTGAGGGGGCACACAGCTCAGACCAGCCCCACTTTACCAGGTCCTTGGGGTGGCTCCACCCATCTTGGCCATCTGGGCCTCTGCTGCTGCCTCTGCCCCAGATACCTCCTGCCACACACCCAGGGGTGCCTTCAGAGCCATTCCACATGCACCTGTTTACTCACGGACACACCTGTGTCCAAAGCAGCCCATCACATCCCTCTTTGATGGGGGGGGCTCCTGCATTTCCAGGGACAATGTCCTGGTTCGACATGGCTCGGCTGCCGACCACACTGACCACGGCCTCCAGGCTCACGCTGGCCCCACTGACCTGGATGTGGCCATATTCCATCGAGATGCTGGTGGAGGTGGGAGCCTGGCCCAAGGAGGAGGGAGGTAGAGGGTCTCTCCCCCATTCCTCATTCTTCTGCCCCAAATTGGGAGCAGCAGCTGACTATGCTGGGGTGAGCTCCCCTGAGGTCACAGCCCCAGGAAGCATCTGCCCACCCAGGCCTGGTTCTCCTGGCAAGTCCAAGCCCTTCTGTCCCTACCCCCACTCCAAGCTCTCTCCCCAAGGCCCCAGCCCCCTTGCCATAGCCTTCCTCGAGACCCCCAAGTCCCTCACCTCCCCTGGCCACCACTGTGTCTTCCTCCTGATCTCCCAACTCCCGGTGCAGACTCTGACTCTGACAGTGACCTGTCCTTGGAGGAGGAGAGAAGTCTGTCCATCCCATCCTCAGAAAGTGAGGACAATGGCCGGACGCGAGGGCGTTTCCAGCGTCCACTCCGCCGGGCAGCCCAGAGTGAGAGGCTCCTTACACAGCCCAAAGGTGATGGGGCCCTCTGACCCCATGGGCGACCAAGAGATACCCCATATTCCATTTGGTGTGACTCAGAAAGCCTGCTATCCCCTGAAGATTCCTGGGACCGACCTACTGGGAACCTGGGGTCATCACTGGTCCCCCACATACCTCTCCCCATCCAGCCTCCCAGCAGAGTTCTGCTGGCTAGAGAACCAGGAGTGGCCCAGGCAACAGAAGAACAAGGTCAGGGATGTTATAGGGTGACATGTCATCTCTCCAGCCCCTCCTCTTCCCTGAGGGCTGGGGTTCAGCCTGGTCTTCCTGACCCCTCAGCCGTCAGGTTCCCCCACCTCCAGGCTCTATCCACCTCCAGTCAAGAGTAGGGGGAGCTTATCAGTATCCCCCGCGCTGGATGATTCCATTGATCTCTGAGACACACTCTCCTATTCCTACCTCTGCTTCATGAGAAAGACCCAGATTTCAGGAGTCATTAGGGTTAGGGGGCCACTGAGTCTGGATCACAGGGGTTGTGAGTCACTGGGGTGACTCCTATTATCTGCCCTGGCTCCACAGATGTGGATGGCAATGATCTCTTGTCCTACTGGCCAGCCCTGGGGGGATGTGAGGCTGCTCCCTGTGCTCTGCAGACCTGGGGCTCTGAAAGGCGCCTGGGACTGGACACCAGCAAGGACGCAGCCGACAGCAACCAGCCGGACCTGGCCCTGACCAGTGGAGATGAAACCTCCTTGGGTCGGGCCCAGCGCCAGAGAAAAGGTATGGATCCCTGACTTTGGCCTGTGCCTCAAGGACCCTGGGGACTGCCCATGCCCTGAGCCAGGGGATTTCATCCTCCTAATCCAAATAGCCTCACAGGGATCCTGAGAGCTTCTCTCGCTCTGATATGGGCGTTTCTGTTCCTCTGAGCTCCTTCACAGTCCCAGGGGACTGCCTTATCCTGACCTGAGAATTGACTGCCCTGCATACCCTGGCCTGCACCACGGAGACCCCAGAGGCCACTCCTGCCTCAACCTGGGGGATTCCTCCCCCTCCCCCAACCCCAGTCTGCTTTGCAGGGACCATAGGGGCTGCTCTGCCCCAGATCTCAGAACTTTTGCTCTAACCTGGAAGGTTTTTGCCACCTTATCCTGCTTTACAGGGGCCCCAAGGGGTTGTCCCTGTCCCAACTCAAGGGGTTTCTCCCTTCACCCCTGCATCACAGGGACTGCTCTTGCCCCAACCCTGGGGATTCCTGCCTCTTTGACCCTGGCCTGCATTACCAGGACCTGTGGGCTGCCCCTCCTCTGACCTTGGGGGGAGGTTTGCCCCTACCCCTGCACCACGGGGACTGCCTCTGTCCTGACCCCGGGGATTACTGCCTCACTCTTACCCCTATCCTGCAGCCTCTCTGGGATTCCCAGGAACGGCCTCTGTACCCCCTCCCCAAAGGGTTTCTGCCCCCAACCCTGTGTCACAGGGATTCCAGAGGCTGCTGCATCCCTAGACCCAGGAAGTTCCTGGCCCCCATACACACACTGTCCCTCGTTTGTTCCTCCCACAGGCATCCTGAAGAACCGATTGCAGTACCCGCTGGTGCCACAGACCCGGGGCACCCCTGAATTGTCCTGGTGCCGTGCAGCCACCTTGGGCCACCGTGCTGTGCCAGCTGCCTCCTATGGTCGCATCTATGCCGGAGGGGGCACTGGCAGCCTTTCGCAGCCAGCCAGCCGCTACGCCTCCCGAGAACAGCTGGACTTGCTCCTCAGGCGGCAGCTGAGCCGTGAACGATTGGAGGAGGCCCCTGCCCCTGTTTTGCGTCCCCTGAGTCGGCCAGGTTCCCAGGAACGCCTGGATGCCGTGCCAGGCCATCTGGAGCCCAGGGATCGGGGCAGCACCCTACCACGGAGGCAGCCACCCAGGGACTACCCTGGTGCCGTGGCTGGCCGCTTTGGGTCACGGGATGCGCTGGACCTAGGGGCGCCCTGCGAGTGGTTGAGCACCTTGCCCCCGCCCCATGGTGCCCGGGACCTTGACCCACCGCCCCCACCTCTGCCCCTGTCTCCCCAGCGGCAACTCTCAAGGGACCTCCTCTTGCCGTCCCGGCCCCTGGACTCTCTGTCCAAGAGCTCGAACTCAGGGGAGCGGCTGGACCATGTGCCTAGCCGGCACCCCTCGCGAGAAGGCCTTGGGCCACCCCCGCAGCTGCTCAGAGTTAGGGGAGACCCAGCCAGTGGCCCTAGCCACGGCCCCTCCACAGAACAGCTGGACATTCTCTCCTCCATCCTCGCCTCCTTCAACTCCTCAGCTCTCTCCTCCGCCGTGCAGTCCTCAAGCACACCCTCGGGCCCTCACACCACTGCCACACCTTCTGCCACAGCCTCTGCGCTTGGGCCCTCCACGCCATGCTCTGCCACATCCCACAGCATCTCGGAGCTGTCACCCGACTCAGAGTAAGCAGGGTCCGGCCACCTGCTCAGACCCCCATCAGTTTAGGGCAACCTCCCACGCACCCTGCCCTGTATTCTGCCACAGAATGGGGTGGGGTTTGGCAGAGAGCGTGGGCTCCCCTAGGCGCTGCGCAGCCAGGGCGCCACAGCCTGAGGGCAGAAATCTGGCAGCGAATGGGGTGATTAGCAAGAACTTGCTGGCTGTATGACTGGGGCCTGCACCTCCTGGACTAAGGAGGAGAGTGAGGAGCCTTCCAAAGGGCTTGAGCTAGTGGAGGGGGGAAGGCAGGAGCCAAGGCCTAGAAGCGGGAGGTAGCCTGGTATGTGGAAGGGGCAGAGAGGTGAGGAGGCTTTGCTTAGGGTGTAGTATGGGATAAGGAGGGACCAGAAGTAGTGCCAGGATGTAGGTGCCTTACATGCCAGGCTGAAGAACTTACTTTGAGAGGAAATCATTCATTCACCTACGCCTTCAGTCAATGTTAAGTTCCTCCTGCCTATGGGCACTGTGGGGTAGGACACACAGGAATTGAGTTGGGACCCAGTGCATCTCAGAGTAGGGGATGGCAGACATACCTGGGAAGCAGCTGGGGACAGGAGTCAGAGACGGAGTGGGGAGGAACCAGGAATTACCAGGTCTTGGAAGCCAAAAGCAGGGTTGAGTTGTTGTTTTTTTTTTTTTGCGGTACGCGGGCCTCTCACTGTTGTGGCCTCTCCCGTTGCGGAGCACAGGCTCCGGACGCGCAGGCTCAGCGGCCATGGCTCACGGGCCCAGCCGCTCCGCGGCATGTGGGATCTTCCCGGACCGGGGCACGAACCCGTGTTCCCTGCATCGGCAGGCGGACTCCCAACCACTGCGTCACCAGGGAAGCCCCCAGAGTTGAGTTTTAAGAAGGAGGAACAGCTAGGTCAGGCTCTGTGGAGGTCTGTAGGGTGAGAGAAGGCTTTCTGTAGGTGGAGGGGAGGAGACCCTGGGTTTGGGGCAGGAGACCAACAAAAAACCTGAGCAGAGATGGGGGAGAAGACAGGAAGGAGAGAGGGGCAGGAGATTTGGGGTCCTGGTGCCCAGGGCTCTGGAAGGATGCTGAGGTGGGGATGAGAGGGAGCTGTGAGCACCACCTGGATCCTCCTGCAGCCCAGCCTTAGGGTCCGACTGTTGGGGGAGGGCTGGGGTAACTGAGCAGGGGTTCAGGCTCTGGGCTCACACTTGACCTCTCTGAGCTTCAGTTTCCTCATCTGCAAAGTATGTCTGTGGTAGCAAACTCTTTGAGGTGTGGAGATTTTTGAGACAAAATCTGTTAGGTGCTTAACAGTCTTTACATAGTAGGTGCTCACTAAGTGCTTAGAGAAAAGACATTGGTGGCCAGCCAAGGGGACTTGCTGCTGAGTCTGGGGGTCCACAATGGGTGAAGGGCTCTGAGAACCCCAGAATGGGCATAAGCACGCTAGGGACTGAGAGGCGAAGGTGATGGGGAGGCGGCCCAGGTCTGGTTTGGTGGGGGAGTCCAGAGGCACCTGACTCTCAGCAACCACCTTCGATCTCCACATTCATCTCTGCAGAGTTCCCAGAAGTGAGGGTCACTCCTGAGGGGCAGACGTGCAGATGAGAACCAGCTGAGGGCGGTGGAGGATTTGGGCTAACAGAAGAGACTCCAGGAGTTGGGGGCTGACCCCATGGCAGCCTCCTATACCCCCGCCCCCCAGCTCTCTCTGTTGCTGCAGTGCTGACTGTCCATGCCCGTCTGTGAGCATGTGAGCAAGTGTGTAACAGGTGCACGGAATGAGGGAGCTGAAGGGAGGACTTTTATACGTTTTGTACCTTTGTAACCAGAGAGATATGCTTATGTTATTTTTCAGCTTTTCTGTCTCCCGGGGTTCTGAGGCTGGGCTGGGAGGGGGAGGGGGACAGAGAGAAAGAGGTGCAGAGTTTTGCCCCATTTGGGTCCCTGGCAATTTAATTGTTCTTTCATCTTACTAGGGTGGATTCAGACAGGAGGGGTAAATGCTCCCCCCGCCCCATTCCCCAGTTGATCTGAATATTGTCAGGGCCCAAAGTGCAGAATTAGTCTTTGCTTTTTCTTGGATGTCCCACAGGCCAAACTTTTGGGACTGGGGGTTGGTCTTGGAAACAGGGGTCCTCTGACCTCCTCACAGGGGCTCGCTCATGCCGCCCCTCCCCGTGGATGTGTGTGTTTATTATGTGGAGTCCCTGCCACTTACTGCCTTATGACCCAGGACTGATGCTGTGGATCGCTGGTGGAGCAGCAGATGTCATGTTTACAGATCAAGGCTTCCCTTTCTCCCGTGGGGAGGGGCTCAGGCCTCCATTCAGACATTCCTGCAGAGGGTGGATGGAGGGGTCACAGCCCCTGCCCCTGCTGTGAACAAAAGTTGTGTGTGGTGCCATTTAATTCCCTGACACTGCCCCCTGCTAGAATTTATTCTGAAGGGTGGGGTAGGAGGGAGAGCAAGGGGAGCAAAAACAAGGGAATTAAAGACTCAGAATGTAGGTGCCACTGCCTCCCATGTTTACAGGAGCCTCCCTGGCCCTAGGCACCCGGGCTGCAGGAAGTGACTCTTCCATCCCTCCTTTATTCCCTTGTAAAGGGAAAAATGACTGTTAGGACCCTGTTCACAAACTCTCACTTTTATTACTTTGTCTGATGTCCAGAACTGGGGACTTTTAAATTTTGTTACTTTGTTTACAGGTCAAGACTTAAAACATTCAACTTTGTTTACAATTTAAAACTTGGAACTTTTACACTTTGTTTACAGTTGAGAATGTTTTTTTCCCTTCGTTTACAAGTGAAGGTAGAGAAAGTGGGAGAGGGGCTTGGAGGACCCACCTGTGAGGACCCTGAGCCTGGCCATCTTGAGGGGTTTCTAACCCCTAGCCCTAGCCCCAGGCCAAAGGTCAGCCCTGAGTCTCC
>NW_006770548.1:881886-885286 GCF_000442215.2 Lipotes vexillifer | reverse complement strand
GCTGAACAACAGGCCTAGAAGGCCTCGAGAGTAGGCGTCCTCTTCCCACTAGGAACAGTGGCCATGCAGGGTTGTGGAGGGTCCCTGCGGACACCCACCTCCTTCATGCATACTCTTGGGGGGCAGTTTCCAAGGAGATTAAAAGTTGTACTTTACTGACTGGTGCCAAATCCCGCCAGCCAGGACCCCAGCTCTCCTTACCCAGAGTGACCCCAGCCCTTGAAGGGTTGAGGGGCCTGCTGTGGGGAGAGGGGGCTGTCCTTGCTATGTCCTAGGTTCTGTAGATGCCCCTCTCTGGGGGTCGTTCCCCCCCCTCCAGCCCAGTGGCTCCTTTTCCTGTCTGTGTAAATTGTTCCGTGAAGCCGCGCTCTGTTTTGGGAATAAACTTCTATAGAAAATGGTTATTGCCTCATTCTGTTTGGGGGTGGGGGGTAGGAGGGTGGCTATGAATGATTCAGGCTGGGATGACCTTTGGGAGAAATCTGAGCACTGCCCCCTCCCCCCTCCCCAAGAATATTCGGCTATTTTTAGCTCATTTCATTGGAGATTTGGACCAGGTTTCTATCTCTTTCATCCTGAATTCTGTCCCTTCGCCTTGAGGTTGGGCCTGAAGTATGAGAACAGGTGCTGAGAGTAAGGCCTGGTCAAGGCAGCAACATGATGGCTTTCTCAGTCTGCAAGGCCTGCAGCCCTGACCTGGCATTTGCCCTGGCCTTCAAGCCGACCCTAGGAACTGCCCTCACCCGGTTGACAGCACTGAACCCCCGCCAGCCTCTCAAACTTGGAGCTGCTTCCTCAAGAACTCAGGCAGAACGGGCCTGTTGCCGGGCCAGTGTTATGTGCGGGGGAGGGGAACCTCGAAGCCTTTAAGGTCTGCGTGCCTAGCGTTGAAGGGAGGCCTTTGAGCCCCTTCGGTCTCAGAGACATGCCAGTTCTCAGGGGGAAAGCCTGAGTGAGGATGGCGCCCTCAATTGGAGGCTTGAGAGGCCCCATGGACCCGGATACCCCACGGAGAGATAAGGCTCTGGTCACCAGCCACAGCCCTAGACATCCTGCTCCGCGTCCCGCAGGGACCCTCCGCAAGAAGCCGGGACCTGGTGGTATCGGCCCCACCCTACTCAGGGACCTGGGGCCGTGGCTACGGCCAGGCCAGCTCGGGTCCTTAGTCCCACTTCTGCGATAACAACCGGCTCAGGCAGGAGAGCTAGGCGGGCCACGAGGGGGAGTTCAAGCCAAGCCGCAGGGGGAGGAAGGGGTTAATTCTCCCTCCTCAGGGTTCGCGGCGCCGGGAGACCGTCCCTTAGGCTCCGCCCCGGCACGCTGAATGGTCCAAGCCTTCCCCGTCCTTCCCGGGGATTGGCCCCTGGGAGCGCGCCTCAGGCCTCGCCCCCGTCCCGGCCCCGCCTTTCGGGCCGCAGCTGCCTGTCGCTCCAGCTGTGGGGGCTACCGCCTCTCGGTTTGCCCACCCGCCATGGGGCTGTCGGAAGCACCGGGGTGAGTGCAGGGCGCGGCCCCGGTTCCCAGCGTTCGAGTCCGCGAGGCGCGGGCCACCCCTTGGCCCCCCCGAGCAGGCGACCGGCTTGGGTTAGCTCGGAAGGGGTACCGCCGAGTCCCGAGCAGGCATTTCCCGCCTGCCGCGCCTCGGTTTACCGCTTTGTCGATTTTCTGCAGGCGGCTGCCCAACCGTAGCGAGGGATGGGGCGGGAGCCGGCGCGACCCCACCCCCTGCGGGCTGTGCGGAAAGCCGCTCGAGGGCTAGCCGGGGGCCGCCTCCCGGCGGCTGTGTGCAGAGGAGCTCCGGACCAGGAGGTGCGCCGGTGCGGCGCGTTGGGGCCCGGGACGTGGCTGCTAGAGTGTCCATAGCCGGGGCCCGGGTCCACCCAGGGATGCAACTGGTTCGGGAATGTGCGCTCCGGCCCTTCTGGCCGCTGGGCCCTCCTAGAGGGAGTGGTCAAGGATCTGAGCCCCTCCCTCCAAGCACGGGTTCGACGGGGGCGGGGGGGAGGGGTGGCGGGAGTGGGTGCCCTTAAAGACTTCGAGTGACTCACAGAGGAGGGGCCACGGGGCTCAAAGATCTCTGTGAGCTGGCAATGCCAAGAGTCTCTGAGGATCGGCCTTACACCCACTTCACTCCATTCTCCAACGGGGACATCCAGGTTAGGGGCCCTTTCCAGGTGAGCTCCTGCCCCTCGGGTGGGAACCTCACCGTAGGTCAGAGCTTCTCACAGATCCGAACTTTCCTGACAGGTGAAGCCTTTCCCAGCAGGGGAGAGCTTCCCTCCAGGTAAGATTCCCCCCTCTGAGATCCATTCCCAGGTGAGAGTTTTCTCCCATTACAGGTGGGAGCCTCCCCCAGGTCAGAGCTTCCCTTAGGTGAGAATACTCTCCAGAAGAGAACCTTCCTGGCAGGTGAAAACTTTCCCTGCTAGTGAAAGCTTTCCCCCAGGTAAGCGCTCCCCCTCCAAGAGCTCCTATTCCCAAGTGAGAACTATTTTTGGGACAGCTTCCCCCAGGTAAGAACTGTCCCCCCTTCCCCTCCAGATCTCCTATTCCCAAGTGAGATCGTTTCCCTTAATCAGGTGGTAGCCACTGGGCAGATCAGAGATTCTCCCCAGGACAGAACTTACCTAGCTGGTGAAAACTTTCCTGTCAGGTGAGAGCTTCTCCTTAGGCGAGATCCTCCCGGAGATCTATTCCCAGGTGAGATTGTCCCCCCTTGAAATGGGGGCTTCTCTTTCCAGGGGGAAAACTCTCCCTCCCGGTGAGAGCCATCCCCTGGCTTTCCCAGATTAGGCCTGAGCTTGTCCAGGTCTACAACCTGGACCCTGTGGCTGGAGGCCCGGGGGCAATCTTAGCCCCAATACTTGTCTTCTCATGTGAAGAGAGACTTTCCTGGTTTGCTGGATTCTTTCCTTGCGTGTACTCTCAGACAGCATGTGCTGGGCTGGTGGGACAGCTGGATAAGGACTCGGACTGGACTGGGGTTGGCTGGAGAAGAGTTGGGGCTGGGAGGGACAGTCAGCCTGGAACCTAGATTGGTGAACACTCAGGGCTGGACTGAAGTGTGGCTTGTGTTCATCCTGCTGCTTCTTTGTGGGAGACTTTGGCCCAGCAAGAGTCTTCCACCAGCCAAAGTTCAGGTACTGCCCCTGCCTGGGCGTGGGCATAGGGCCTGCAGGAGCCAGCTGGGGGGTTGGACCTACCTAGATCTTGGGCCCTAGAAAAGTCAGGTGGGTGACTCTGTGGTCCCAGGTGGAGGTCTAGGGGAGGTTGGGCCAGGAGTGCCCTCACTGTGTCTCTGGCCTCACCACCCAGACAGAGGGACACCCAGGCACTGCTGTCCACAACGCAGGCAATGGAGCTGAGGAGGCGAGATTACCATGTGGAGCGGCCACTGCTG
>NW_006770548.1:871923-881814 GCF_000442215.2 Lipotes vexillifer | reverse complement strand
GAACCAAGAACATCTGGAGGAGCTGGGGAGCTGGAGCTCAGCAACTGGGACCCTCCAATGGCGAACCTGGTTTCGGTAAGGCTGAGGTCGGGGGGACTGGGGGCACTGGCAGGACTCAGGTAGCCCCTGTCTGTGATACCTACCCTTGTGTCCCCAGGTGCTCCCATGCTCGGGCCCGAGCCCTTCTGCTCCAGTACTTCCCAGTTTTGACCTGGCTACCCCAGTATCCTGTGCGTGACTGGCTTCTGGGTGACTTGTTGTCTGGCCTGAGTGTGGCCATTATGCAGCTACCACAGGGTGAGCCACCCTTGACCTGGAGACTGTACCCTCAACCCTTGGATGATGACCCCGACCCTTCAAGGCCCTGGCCTGTAATCTGTGAACCACTGCCTGCCCCCACCTCCCCCCACCCCTCCGCCAAAAGCCAGAAACATGACCCCTGCCCCTGGAACTATGGCCCATGACCCAGGGCTGGGATTTCCTCATCCTTTCAAGACCCTGGCCTCCAAGTCTACATTGCTACCATTCCACCTCCAGGCCTGGCCTATGCCCTCCTGGCTGGACTGCCCCCCGTGTTTGGCCTCTACAGCTCCTTCTATCCTGTCTTCATCTATTTCCTGTTCGGCACTTCCCGGCACATCTCCGTGGGTGAGTGGAGCCAGGAGGGTGCCTACATTCCCCACAGAGGACAGGGTGAGGGAGGGCTGAGCAGGGCAAGGAAACGCAGGGAACAGGGAGGGAGGCATTGATGCCGGGCCAGTGGGAGACTGGCCCAAGGGTCATTCCAGGCAGGACTGGGCCTCTGACCGTGGAGACAGATTCAGGTTACCTAGAGGCCTTGGCCCAGGAGGATATGGGTGAGTGAAGCATCTCAAGGGGCCCAGACTTGGCACAGACCTGAGAGCCTGAGGCAGGCCATGCCCCCTTCCCCATTCCACTTTTCATAGGGGGAGTGGTCCTGAGCCAGTGGATACAGGTGGGACAAGGTAGATGATGCAGGGCCAACATTTCTAGCCAAGCTCAAGAGCCTTTGAACTTAGAGTTCATACATGACTGCCAGCGCTGCCTCTATTTGCACAGCAAGTCTGAGGATATTGGTCTAGAACTAGGTGTCTCCTGGCCTCTCCCTTAAGACCAGGACTCCAGGGCAGGGCAGTGCCCCCTCCCCTTCAGACCACATTGATCTGCCCCTGCAGGCACCTTTGCTGTCATGTCCGTGATGGTGGGCAGTGTGACAGAATCACTGGCTCCGGATGAAGCCTTCCTGCAGGCCTCGAACTCCACTGTTGATGTGGCGGCCAGAGATGCTGCTCGGGTGCAGGTGGCCTCCACACTCAGTGTCCTTGTTGGCCTCTTCCAGGTGCGGAGCAGTCAGGAGTACAGGCCCCTGACTGCCAGACCCACCCCTCACCCCGTTTGCCAGGTCCCCTGAGTGTCTGGCCATCACCATCTTCCTCCTCATCATCACTCATCCCCCTCTGCTCCCACCTGCCCTGGGCTCTGCCCCGGCCACCCCTAGGACCCTCTCCTCCCCTGACTGCCCTGTGCACCCCACAGGTGGGGCTGGGCCTGGTCCATTTCGGCTTCGTGGTCACCTATCTGTCAGAGCCTCTGGTCCGAGCCTATACCACAGCCGCGGCTGTGCAGGTCTTCGTCTCGCAACTCAAGTATGTGTTTGGCCTCCATCTGAGCAGCCGCTCTGGGCCACTGTCCCTCATCTATGTGAGTGAGGGTAGGAGGAGGGAAGGGTGGGTGGGCCCAGGACCTTGAGTGCTGGCTGTGACCCCCGCTCCCCTCAGACAGTACTGGAGGTCTGCTGGAAGCTGCCCCAGACTGTGGTCGGCACCATGGTCACTGCAGTTGTGGCAGGGGTGGTTCTCGTGCTGGTGAAGCTGTTCAATGACAAGCTGCGGCGACAGCTGCCCATGCCGCTCCCTGGGGAGCTGCTCACGGTTTGAATTCTGGTGGGGGGGAGGGGGGGCAGGGGGAAGGGCAAGTGATGAGTCCCTGCCGTGTGGGCGTCCCCCAGATAGTTAAAGACTAGTTGGCGTGGGCACTGAGGACTGGGGGGACCACAGCCGACAGCCCCTAACAGCATCTCCCTTTCCCCAAAATGGTGGTGTCCATCTTTTACCCTATCGCTGACTTCTGCCCACCCCTCTGAAGGTTTCGCTTCAGGCCTCTCTCTTTACGCCCAAAGTGATTTCTCCATCCCCCTTAATGGTGGTGCCAGCACCTACCTCCCCTGACTCTGTCCTCTCCCTGCAGCTCATCGGGGCCACAGGCATCTCCTACGGCGTGGGACTGCAGCACAGATTTGGGGTGGATGTCGTGGGCAAAATCCCTGCTGGGTGAGCTCCGGCCCCTGTCAGGTCAGGGAGGGTTGGGTGGCCAGGGCCACAACGTTCCTTTGGCCTCACAGATGCCCCTCACAGGCTGGTGCCCCCAGTGGCCCCCAGCCCCCAGCTGTTCGCAAGGCTTGTGGGAAATGCCTTCGCCATCGCTGTGGTTGGGTTCGCCATTGCCATCTCGCTGGGGAAGATCTTCGCCCTGAGGCATGGCTACCGGGTGGACAGCAACCAGGTCTGGGGAATGGGATGTGGGACACGGAGCGGGCAGGTGTACAGAGATCCCAGGGCTTGGGGGGATGGAGTATCAGGTGGGAGACAGGGAAACAGCAAACAGATGTGCTGGGGCCACATGGGGGACTGAGGGTGGGAGAGCAGGACACATGGGACAGTGGCCAAGTCTTTGGAGGCTACTGAGTACGGATGGAGGTTGGGGATGCATAGGCCAGGACACAGTGACCACGCACTGCTAGTGATGTGTCCTGACACCTGCACTACCCCCATCAGGAGCTGGTGGCACTTGGCCTCAGTAACCTCATCGGGGGCATCTTTCAGTGCTTCCCTGTGAGCTGCTCTATGTCTCGGAGCCTGGTACAGGAGAGCACCGGGGGCAACACACAGGTGGGCTGCAGGTGTGGGCTGCAGGTGTGCATCTACACACATACTGCTTTGCCTGGGTGGTCCTACCCCCTGCTTTCCCCCCCCCCCCCCCACTCCCCCTTCCCCCCTGCTCTCACCTTCTTCTCCCCTACACTGCAGCCCACTCATCCGCCTGCTCGCTCCCACTGTACAGGTGGCTGGAGCCATCTCCTCCCTCTTCATCCTCATTATCATCGTCAAACTTGGAGAACTCTTCCAAGACCTGCCCAAGGTGAGCTGCCATCCTGCACCCAGCCAGGCTTGAGGGCCTTGGCCAGGCCAGGGACTCAGATCAGTCAGTCAGGGCCTGGGTGAGGGGGAGGGATACAGGGTCATGCCCTGTTTTTCAAGCTTGAGATCTCTGGTTGAGATTTGGAGTCGACAGTCAGGGGTAAGAACCTTTGAGAGTCAGACCCAAGTTGTTAGGTTCGGGGTCAGGAGGTGGTTAGTGTCATTCGGGGTCATACCCAGGTGCTTGAGGACAGTCTGGCTCAGGCTGGATGGTCAGGGTTGTCAGCATCCTGCACCTCTCAGTAGCTCCTGGTGACCCTCCCCCTCCCCCAGGCAGTCCTGGCTGCTGCCATCATTGTGAACCTGAGGGGCATGTTGATGCAGTTCACCGACATATGCTCCCTCTGGAAGGCAAATCGAGTGGATCTGGTGAGAGGCCTGGGAGCCCAGGGGTGGGGTCAGGGCCTTCAGCCCCAGTGACCCTTCTAGACCCTGTTGACTCCTACCCTTCTGTTTTTAGCTCATCTGGCTGGTGACCTTTGTGGCCACCATCATGCTGAACCTGGACCTTGGCCTGGCAGTTGCGGTAGTCTTCTCCCTGCTGCTCGTGGTGGTCCGCACACAGTTGTGAGTCACCCCTTTGGTTCCCCCCTCATTCCAGCTGGTGAGGGAGTGAGGTCCACGTTGGTTTCCCCCAGCTTTCCCACATCTTGGGGGGGTGACCCAAGGCTCCTTAGAACCCCCTCATTGCCCCCTCTCTTAATGCCCCCCTCTTCTCACACTTTCTCTTTCACAGGCCCCACTACGCTGTCCTGGGGCAGGTGCCAGACACAGATATTTACAGAGACGTGGCAGAGTACTCAGAAGTGAGTGGCAGGGGCTAAGCCAGAGGATGGCGTGGATGGGGTAGGACAGAGGCAGACGGGGCCATCCCTTATCAGGTCCTTGCGTACTTGGCAAGGACACGGGGGTGGGGCGCTAAGGGTGCTTTGGTCCTTGGAATTTCAAGGGAGGAATTTGGGTCTCTGACCCCCATACTCAGAGTATGGGCCTTAGGGCTGGGGGAGGAGTCTGTCTTAGAGGCAGCAGTACAAGCCCCATCCTGCAGAGTAGCCCTGGGTCAGGAATGTAGAGGGGCAGGATCTGGGGCACGAGGATATAGGGGAGGCTGTTTGCTGACCTGATCAGTGGGGTTACTGAATCTCCGTCCTTTACCTCCTGAGAAGTCTCACGTCAAGCCCTGGGAACAAAAGTGGGGGCTCTGGAATAAAACGAGCTCATTTTCCCTGATGGAGCCTTGAAGGCTGAGCATAGTATGATGAGGCAGAGTGAGGGAAGGACATGAGTGGAGAAGCTCAGCTGGATGGAAAGGGAGGTGGGGGGTGGCGCAGGGACATTGTTCAGGCCCAAAGGCCAAGCAGAGACCTGGAGTGTCCTGAGCGGGGTGGGAGCCAGGGAAGGCTTGGCTGGGCTGGCAGTTGAGGAGGGTCTCTCTGTCCACATACAGAAAACAGACCCCAGTGCTGGGGTTGGAGACCCAAGCGGAAGCTAAGAGCCATTGAAACCTGGCCTGGGTATTGGCAGAAGGACAGGGCAGATGGGGTGGGAGAGGTTCAGGATGCCCTGGAGGAAGAAGCAGCAGCTCTGACAGGCCCAGCTGAGGGGTCAGGATGACCCCACCAGCTCCTGGGAAGGCATGGCCTGCAGGCCGGGCCTCTGTTGGCTGGGAAGCAGAGGGTTGATGATGGCAGGTACCGGGGTACACAGGGGAGGAAAGAAAGAGAGCAAGATGCAGCTAGGAGAGATGAGGGCTCAGCCACCCCCAACCTGACCTATCCCCAGGCCAGGGAGGTCCCAGGCGTGAAGGTCTTCCGCTCCTCGGCCACCATGTACTTTGCCAACGCTGAGCTCTACAGTGACACGCTGAAGCAGAGGGTGAGGCCTGGGGTCCACAGCGGGAGGGGCAGAGGGTCTCTCACCTCCCCGGTGTCCACATCCCCTGCCCTGCCCTTTGCTCTAGTGCGGTGTGAACGTGGACCACCTCATCTCCCAGAAGAAGAAACTGCTCAGGAAGCAGGAGCTAAAGCTGAAGCGACTTCAGAAAGAGAATAAGCTCCCGAAACAGGCAGGGGCCCTTCTGACCCCACCCGCCCTTTCTCCCAGCCTCCTGGCTTCTCACCCTCATTCTTCATCCCTCCTCCTCTCTCCCTGATGCCCCCAACGACCCTGCAGGTCAGGGTTCTGCGGGCAGTTTTGTTTTTCTCCTGCCTCCTAAGCCAATGGTGGCGTTAACCATCACAGTCCTCTTCCCAAAGTAGGTCAGAACCCCACAGCCTTCAGCCTGGCTGCCCTGGGTCCCAAGCTTCAGCTCCTAGTCCACCTGCCTGCCCAAAGCCAGGGGACAACACCAGGCCTGCCTGGCCTGGTTGTCATATGACAGCTGGGACACCTCTTTCCTGGCCTAGGCTGCCGCCTCCAAGGGCACTTCCATTTCCATCAATGTCAACACCAGTGTCACAGACATTGAGAGCAACGATGTGGAGGGCTCCAAGGCCAAGGTGAGGCTGGAGGTGGGAGAGGGGCCAACCATGAGCTGCAGGGATGAGAGTGCCCATGTGTGGAGTGGAGTGATGGATCAGATGCTCTACAGGGAGATCTCTAGTGATATGCCATAGAGTTCTGCTTGTGGCTCTCTGGTCTGTAATCTGAGGCCTAGCCAAAGACCTTGAATTTGTGAATTCTACAAGACCCTGCAGTCTGTGTTCATGGGCAGAGGGAAGGGATTGGGCATGTGGGAAAAATCCGGGATCAAAGGGGACATGAATCTCAATTAGAGGCTCAGGCAGGACTTCCCTGGCAGGCCAGTGGTTAAGACTCTACGCTCCCAGTGCAGGGGCCATGGGTTCCATCCCTGGTCAGGGAAGTTTCACATGCCGTGTGGCGCCCCCCTCCCCCCATAAAAGACTCAGGCAGGGTGCCAGGATATCTGTGTGTGTGCATGTGTCCGTGTGTCTCTTTTGGTTTGTCTCCATCCTCAGTCAGTCACTCTGGCTGACTGAGGATGGGGTGTGGTCTCTGATGCCCTTCCTTCTTAAGTGTCCCTATTAAGTATGGGCCCAGGAAGTAACAGAGCAGTAGATGCATGTCTATGTGTGCTCCCGGAGTCTGGGCACCCTCCCCTGTGTGTCCCCATGTGTCCCTCCTGTCTTTACATACAGGCTCCCTGTCTCCATATCCTCATGTGTCTACTGCATGCCCCATATATGTGGCCGTTTACACGTCTGATCCTGTGTGTCTGCACGTCTGTGTATGTTCCCTCCCTTCACCCCCCGTGGGCGGCCCTTGCAGTGTGTCATTTCCCAGCAGGTGAGTGCAGGGACTGAGCTAGAGGATACAGCAGCCAGGTGTCAAGAAGATGCCAAGGCCCCAGACATGTCCTCACTGAAGACCCTGGGCCTGCCTCAGCCAGATTTCCACAGCCTCATCCTGGACCTGAGTTCCCTTTCCTTCGTGGACACTGTGTGTCTCAAGAGCCTGAAGAATGTAAGGGGCCTTGAAGGGCCCTAAGAAGGCCCCTAAGAAGGGCCTTGGGGAGGACAAGGCCCTTCAACCCTGACCCCATAACTAACTCCAAGAGCCCTCTGAGCCTAACCCCCAACCCTCTGAGCTCCCCCTCTGAACTCCCTTTCCCCCCAGCCTGCCCAAGTCCCCCTTTGGAGCCCCTGACCCTCCCGCTGAGTCTGGCCCCCTTTTCTGCTGCAGATTTTCCGTGACTTCCGGGAGATCGAGGTGGAGGTGTACATGGCTGCCTGCCACTGTGCGTGGGGTGGACACAGCAAGAGCGGTCCGGGGAGGGGGTGGGGATTCTGGCCAAGGAATCTGCCAGGCAGCACAAGGAAAAAGTCCTTCTCTGAAACTGGAGGTCAGAGGTGTCCTGGGAGGGAGGGGTCAAGGGTCAAGAGTTGGGGTTTAGCTATAAGCCTCAGGGGTGGTGGTCAGGGTGACATTCCGCCAGTGCCTGGGTGTTCCTGGGGGTTCTGCGGGTCAGGGGAGACCAACTCCTTGCCTACAGCTCCCGTGGTCACGCAGCTTGAGGCGGGGCACTTCTTCGATGCATCTATCACCAAGCAGCATCTCTTTGCCTCTGTCCACGATGCTGTCATCTTTGCACTCCAACACCCAAGGTCCAGCCCCGTCAACCCTGTTTTGGTGAGCTGACCTCTGTTGCTGAGCTCTTTTTGTTTATCTACTGCTTGTCCCATCCTGACCCCATTTCCAGGAAGTCCACCCTTCCTGGATGGCTCTGATTAGCTCTGCCACCAGTGGATCCACTGCCTTCCCCTCCTGCCTTTAGAGGAAGCTGCTCCCGGGGGAGGGGGTAGTACGTGTCCTTCGGAAACTGACAGGAGCCTCTCCTCCTCTCCCTGCCCAGGTTACCAAACTCTGACCTGCTGCCACCGTGCCTGAGACTGCCCACCTCTGGAGGTTGTGACCGGTTACCCGTGAGGACCCCCTACCCCTGGGCTGCCTCCAGATGTCACCCAGGAGTCCCCTCCGTACGCACGCACATAACTCAGGGATGGAGGTTCTGGGACTCCAAGTTCAGTGCTCTAGGCCTGGGATAAGGCACTGGCCAAGTGGGAGGAGCATGCATGTTTTTAGCCTCAGGAATAAAGATTTGTTTTCCCAATGCCAGGCTCTGCTGTGGCTTGGTGGGGCCTTGGCTATAGTCCATAGCCCTGGCTCCTGACCCTTCTTGTGCCCCAAAGTGGGAATTGGGGTTGGAAGCTGGGGGGAAAGTTCGGGGAGGGCAGGGTCAGGCAGGGGGAGTGTGGAGCAGGAGGGAGAGCTTCGGGGCTAGGCCCAGGGAGGGGGGCGTCCCAGGTCCAAGTTCCTCCCCAGCCAGGCGCAGCCCTCGGCACCTGTGTCCTCGGCTGTAAAATGGTTGGAATCAGAGCTGCTTCTCAGGAATGACCTGTTCTCAGGGACCCCTGATGAGGTGCAGGGCAGGCCTGGCACTACTGGGCAGCCCCTGGAGAGTGTGGTGTGAACACCTGAGCAACCAGCTGAGGAAGCACAGGGTATTCACAGGTGTTGCCGGGCTGCACTGAGAAGTAAGAATATGGGAATTCCCTGGCAGTCTAGTGGTTAGGACTCAACTCTTTCACTGTCAAGGGTGAGGGTTTGATCGATCCCTGGTTGAGGAACTAAGATCCCACAAGCAGCACGGTGCAGCCAAAAGAAAAAAAAAAGAAAGAAAAGAAAGGAAAGAATGTGCATGATTGATTTACTTGGGGAAAAATGCTTATTTGTATAATTAGATCACCTGGGCTTTGCAGGTCACCATCAGCCAAGAACCACGTGTTGATTTCTACCATAAAACACCAACATCTGGGCATGTGGCCCAGTGGGCAGCAATGGGCCTTCAGGCCAGCTAATACTGAGTGACTGGAGGCCAGGGTCGGGGGGTCGAACCTTTCTGGGCCTCCGTATCCTCATCAGGAGAGCAGAAATGGTAATAGTACCCACTTCATGGGTTCCTCAATGAGTATTAAATGAGTAAATGCCACAAACAGCTTGCAACAGTGCTGGGCTCACGTCACCTGCCAAAACAAGTGAGCCTGCCATTTGCAGGTCCCGACCAGGTCCTGGGCTCTGTGCTGGACAAGTGGACAGAGGCTGTCCTGCCCTGCAAGTCACAGAGGCACCTGTTGCCTGGCTGTTTCTATCCTGGCCTGTGTCAGTGCCCTGCTCTGTGTTCACAAATCATCTGTCCTTTCCCCACCCCCAAAACCTTGCCCAGGAAGTCAGGGCCCTTTGTCACACTGCCTCCAGGAACCAGGAACAGCGCTGGGCACAAGGAAGTGCTTGGTAAATACTGGTTAAGTGATCCTATGTACTGGAGTGGAAGGTAAACCTCAAACATGAACTTGCAGATACAGGCAGACCTTGTTTTATTGCACTTCGCCGATACTGTTTTTTTTACAAATTGAAAGTTTATGGCAACGCTGAGTCAATCAAGTCTTTTGGTGCCATTTTTCCAACATCATTTGCTCACTGCATGTCGCTGTCACATTGTGGTAATTCTCAAAGTATTTCCAACTTTTTCATTATTATTGTATTTGTTAGGAGGATCTGTGATCAGTGATCTTTGATGTTACTACTGTGACTCGCTGAAGGCTCAGATAATGGTTAGCAATTTTTAGCAATAAAGTGTTTTTTTAAATTAAGGTATGTACTTTTTTTTAGACATAATGCTACTGCACGCTTAATAGACTACAGTGTAGTGTAAACATAACTTTTATATGCACCAGGAAACTGAAAAATTTGTGCAACTCGCTTTATTGTGGTGGTCTAGAACCGAAGCACAGTATCTCCAAGGTATACCTGTACTTGGAAATGCTTTGAAGAAAATGAAACAGGGTCAGGAATTCCCTGGCAGTCCAGTGGTTAAGACTCTGCGCTTCCATTGCAGGGCGCATGCGTTCAATCCCTGGTCAGGGAGCTAAGATCCCACATGCCACAATGCGGCCAAATAAATAAATAAAACAGGGTCACGTGAAAGAGAAGGGACTGTGTTACCCAGGATGGTCATGGGAGGGAGACTCAGGGAGCAGGTGACACTTGAGCTGAAATGCAGCTGTGAGAGTTCTCTTTCTAGGACAGTGCTCCT
>NW_006770548.1:861019-871782 GCF_000442215.2 Lipotes vexillifer | reverse complement strand
GTAGGGAACAGCAGGTGTGTTCAAGGAACACCAGGGAGGCCTACAAGAGGCAGGAGGGGAGACCAGAGCACAGAGCACCTCACAGGCCAGGGTGAGCCTTCAGGCTTTATTCAGAGTGTGCACCCACATTTTTGAGTGCTCACTGTGCTGCGATGTGGACCATGGGGCTGAGTCTGGGCATAGGGGAGCAGGGAGCAGCTCTGTGTGCTTAGCTTGGTTGGCCTGTGGTTGGTGCTGCCACTGGTGGAGAGCATGTTAGATGTATATTAGATGAGGAGGAGGGAGAGGGGGAAGGAGGCATTCTTTCATTCCTAGGCCCCAAGCCTGCCCTCCTCCCCACCCTGGAATCCCGCCCCACCCACCCCGCCCCATATTTTCTGGCCAGGCCACCCCTCCTGAAAGCCATGGGCCCAGCTGGAACCTACTGCCTCACCTGCCCCTGGGGGAGGAGTGTTTGCCCGTTGCCAGGCGCCCAGGTTCCGGCCCCTAGTACTGGCAGCAGCCATGCTGCACGCACAGCCCTTCCTGCCATGGCTGCTTCTGCTAGCATTGCCTGTCCGCACCGACACCTGGTCACGGCCCCTGTGGTACCAGGTGGGGCTGGACTTACAGCCCTGGGGGTGCCAGCCGAACAGCCTGGAGGGTTGCAAGGGCAGCCTGGGGTGTCCTGGCCATTGGATGGGCCTGGGGGTGAACCGCTTCTACCCAGTGGCTGGGGTCACCGTCGCCACTACCATGATGCTGATGCTCAGCCGTGCGGTGATGCAACGGCGGCGCTCACAGGCCACTAAGAGTGAGGTGAGCATGGCACTGCTGTGTCCCCACAGCCTCCTACCTCTGTTCATACCCAGTGAGCTCATAATTCTCTACCCATCCTCCCACTCATGTCTTCTGGGCCTCCTGCTGCCCCTCCCCCTGCCCCTCCCCCATCACTCACACCCCAGGGTCCCTATATCTGTCCACACCCAACAGTCCCTGGCCATTTCCCATGGGTAGTACCCTGCCCCATCCTCCTTCTTTAATATCCCTATTCCTCATCCAGCCTCCATGGGCCCCATGACCATACTAGGCCACAACAGGCCCGCCACGATCCTCCATCACCCTAAGTCCCCTTTCCCACCACACCTGTGTCCTGTTCCTCTGTTCTCACTCCTGCCTTTTGGTCCTATCCTCAGCATCCACAGGTGATGGCTAACCCCTGTGCACCCTGGAAACAACGGGCCCTGATCTCAGACCGTGCCCTACTCCTTGGGGTTCTGCATATGCTGGATACCCTCCTGGTCCATATTGAGGGCCATCTGCAGCGTCTAGCCACCCAGCAGCGAACCCAAATAAAGGGGACTCCTGCCCAGAGTGGGTGACCCAACATACTCCTCTCTTTGCCTGGTGGCTTTTTGGGATGGGGATGGCCTGAGGCTCTGGGCCAGGCTCAGGTCTGTGTGTCTTATTCTCTCCAGGCCTGTCTGGACCCTGTGCCCCTTTTCTACTTTTAGAGCCAGCACACCCATCAAGGCCTCGGTGCCCATCGATGGCTGGGCAGGTGGGGCCCAGGCTGGCTCACCCTGCTCCATTGCCCACACCAACTGACCACTCCTCTCTAGGGATCCCACTCATAAATACAACTGCTCCTCTAGGGCTCCTCAGGGGCCCCCAGTGTGGTGGGAGAAGACTTGGCCATCAGGGCAGATGTGGGTGGTCCAGAGAGGGCAGCCCAGAGGTGACCACCTGGCCGAGTCAGGAGCTAGGGCTCCTGGTTGAGCCTGCGGGGCCTGAGCTGGGGCTGGGGGTAGAGGGAGGGCCCTGGCTGCCTTCATCTTTGTGACATCTCAAACATGCTTTGGCACCTAAGTGGCCCTCGCTCTAAAGCCCCTGGAAGTGGGATGAGGGCTGAACCTCCCCAAAGGGGCCCTCACCTGCTTCCTCCCTTCCTTCTACCATAGGCATCAGGATCTGCTGATGAACAGAACAGGCTCCTCCCTCACCCACTCACAAATAGGGGAGGGTAGAGGTGGTGATGAAGCAGACTCAAAAACTCAATTCCTCTGCAGAGAGTTGTGCTGAGCCAGTTGGAGTAGGGCACGTGTGGGCTGACTGCTGGGACCTGAAGGATGAGTGGGGTGATGAGAGGAGGGGGAGAGTGCTCCAGTCAGAAGGATAAGCACATACAAGGGCCAGGTGGGGAAAGAGACCTTGACCTGTTCCATGAACTATAAGGTGGTCAGGATTTCAGGGGAAAGAAGGAATTCTGGAACACAGGAGAGGGCAGGCTTGGAAGGGACAGGAGTTGGTGTCTCCTAGGGAGGCTGTGGTAGGCAGGATAATGGCCCTCAAGATGTCCTTGGAGTCTGTGAATATTTTACAGTACATGGCAAAGAGGATTTTGCAGATGGAATTAAGTTAAAGACATTAAAATGGGAAGATTATTCTGGATTATTTTGGTGGGCCCAGTGTAATTTCATGAGCCCTTAAAAGTGGAAGAGGAGGGCAGGAGAGTTGGTTGGATTCAAAGTGTGAGAGGTACTAATAATCCTCTGCTGCTGGCTTTGAAGGTGGTAGAAGAGATCTTCCACCACCCAAAGATCCAAGGAATTCAGATGGCCTCTAGAAGCTGGGAATGACCCTTGGGTGATAGCCAGCAAGAAAACAGAAACCTCAGTCCTTCAACCACTATGATCTAACTTCTGCCAATAACCTGAATGACCAAGGACACATTCTCCCCTAGAGCCTCCAGAAAGAAACACAGCCCTGCTAATGTCTTGATTTTAGCCCAATGACATCCATGTTGGATTTTGGGCCTACAGAACTGTGAGATAATAAATTTGTTTTGTTCTAAGCCATTAAGTCTATGGTGATTTGTTATGGCAGCAATAGAAAACTACTAAGTGTTGGTATCAAGAGTGAGAGGTACTGCTGTAACAAAACCTAAAAATGTGGAAATGGCTTTGGAATTGGGCAGTGAGCAAAGGCTGGAAAATGTCAGGGAGCATAATAGAAAAAGTCAAAACTACCTTCAAACAACTGTTAGCAGAAATTTGGACATTAAGAATGCTGCCATTGAGGGCTCAGAAGAAAATTAGGAACATGTTATTGGAAACCAGGAGTAAAAGGAATCTTTGTTAAATAGTTGTGGGAAGCTTAGTGGAATCATAACCTGTATTTGGATGGAAAGCAGAACTTGTAAATGATGAACTTTAATATTTAGCAGAAAAAATTTCCAAGTGAAGTGCTGAAGGTGCCACCTGATTTCTTCTTGCTGAAAAACATTGCTGAAAGAAATTTTAAAAGACCTGAATAAATAGAAAGACATTCCATGTTTTTTGATTGGAGGACTTAATACTGTTAAAATGGCAATACTACCCAAAGTGGTGTACAGATTCAGTGTAATCCCAGTGAAAATCCCAGTGGTGTTTTATAAGAGAAATAGAAAAACCCATCCTAAAATTTATATGGAATCTCAAGGGACCCTGAATAGCCAAAACGATCTTGGAAAAGAAGAACAAAGTTGGAGGACTCAAACTTTCTGATTTCCAAAATGTACTACAAAGGCACTGTAATCAAAACAGTGTGGTGCTGGCATAGGAATAGACATATAGACCAATGAAATAGAGTAGAAAGCCCAGAAATAAACCTTCACATATATATTCGGTTGATTTTCAACAAGAATGCAAAGACCATTTAATGGGGAAAAGATAGTCTTTTCAAAAAATGGTGCTGAGAAAACTGAATATCCATATGCAAAAGAATGAAGTTGGACCCTTACCTTACATCATATACAAAATTAAGTAAAAAGGATCAAAGATTTAAATTTAAAAGTTAAAACTATAAAACTTTTAGAAGAAAACATAGATGGAAATTTTCAAAATCTTGGAGAAGGCAATGATTTCTTAAGTATGACATTAAAAGAACAGGTAACAAAAGAAAAAATAGATAAATTGGACTTCATCAAAATAAAAAATTTGTGCATCATAGAACACTATTAAGAGAGTAAAAAGCTCACAAAATGGGAGAAAATATTTGCAAATCACATATCTAAGGAGGGACTAATATCCAGAATACCTAAAGAATTCCTACAACTCAACAACAAAAAAACAAACAAATTCAAAAATGGGCAAAGGACTTGAACAGACATTGTCTAAAGAAGTTATACAAATGGCCAATAACCACATGAAAAGATGCTTAACATCACTAGTCATTATGGAAATACAAATCAAAACCACGAGATATGTCACCCCCATTGGTGGGAATGTAGAGAAATTAGAACACTTTTGCATTGCTGGCAGGAATGTAAAATGGTACAGCCACTACAGAAAACTGCTTGGTGGTTCCTCAAAAAGCTAAAAATATAATTACCATATGATCCAGCAATTCCCCTCCTAAGTAAATACCAAAATAATTGAAAGCAGCTCCTCAAACAGATGCTCGTATGCCAGTGAGTGTTCATTGTAGCATTATTCACAATAGCCAAAAGGTAGAAACAGCCCATGTCCACCAACAGATAAATAGATAAACATCATGCTAAGTGAAATAAACCAACGATAAAGGGACAATGTTGAAAGATAAACTGAGGCATGTTTAAAATTTTTAAGTTATTTGAGCAAAAATTGATTCAAATCAGGCACATCCAATCTAGCAGGTAGAAAAGAACTCCAAGGTGCTGAACAAAAACAAAAGATTCTGGGCTTCCCTGGTGGCTCAGTGGTTGAGAGCCCGCCTGCCGATGCAGAGGACACGGGTTCGTGCCCTGGTCCAGGAAGATCCCACATGCCGCGGGGTGGCTAGGCCCGTGAGCCATGGCCGCTGAGCCTGCGTGTCCAGAGCCTGTGCTCTGCAACAGGAGAGGCCACAGCAGTGAGAGGCCCGCGTACCGCAAAAAAAAGAAAGAAAGAAAGAAAGATTTTGATAGGCAAAAGGGAGTGGGAACAAGGATACTATAGTAGGCAAAAAAAAGCAGGTTGGTTATTGCAAAGTTACTTTCCTTTAGGGGATGTCACAGTATAACAGGCAGATGACCTGATCAAATAGTGTTGATCAGGAGATTCCTGATTGACTGGTTTAAGATTCCATTTCTGGGAGAGCCCAACTAAAATTAAGACTTGGTTTGGTGGCATGGGGCTTAGCATAAGCAACTCTATTTTGGGCCTTTTATTTTTTTAACAACAAAACTCTATGATCCCGGTTATATGAGGTACCTAGAACAGTCAAGTTCATAGAGACAGAAAGTAGAATAGAGGTTGTCAGAGATTTGAGGAAGGGGGAAATGGCGAGTTATTGCTTAATGGATATAGAATTTCTGTTTGAGATGAGGAAAAAGTTTTGAAAGTAGACTAGATAGTGATAATGGTTGCACAACTTTTTTTTTTTTTTTTTGGCTGCACTATGAGGCTTGCGGTATCTTAGTTCCCTGGCCAGGGATTGAACCCGGGCCCCAGCAGTGAAAGTGCTGAGTCCTAACCACTGGACTGCCAGGGAATTCCCTGCACGACATTTTGAATGTAATTAATACCACCGAACTGTATAATGTTAAGATGTAATAGTGGTTAAGGTGCTAAATGTTATGTATATGTTAGCACAATTTAAAAACTAAAATTAAAATAAAAGAAAAAATATCTAGAAGAATAAACTGAAGTGTATATCAAATACTGAGTGAGGAGAGTAAGGTGAGTGCCAGAGCCCTCTCAGGCAGCCTGCATGGACCTGCTCTTACAGTTTTGAGACTCTCTGGGGGGAATAAAGGGAGTCTCAGAGATGGATAGAGAAATGAGGCCTGGTCAAGGATTGTTACAAACAAAATTCAGTTTGCAATTTAGGGGGAAAAAGGGTATTTTGGTCTCACCTCACCCCATAGGCCAAGTAAATTCCAGAAGATCAATGAGTCATCAAAGACTCTTGCCAAATCATTGCAATGACCACTGCTTGTACTTGACCTTTTAGCAGCATTTCCTTTTTGACCAATCTCTTGAAACATATCCGACCCTGGGCATCGACCACATCACACTTCCTGGTTGTCTCATTGTCCTTCCCTTCTCACCCCAGGGTAGCAATGGGGTGGGGAAAGGGGGGGATAGGTAACTGGATTAGAAATTATTGGATTTGCTAAAAGATTGGGTGTGGATTTTGAGAGAGAAGAGTCAAGGATGACTCCTAGATTTTCAGCCTGAGCAACTTGGTTAATGGAAGTGTCATTTACTGAGATGAAGACAATTATGGGAGGAACAGGTTTGGGAGGGAAAGTAAAGAGTTCAAGTTTAGCATTTTTTTTCCCCCCACCCCGGCCGTGCTGCACAGCATGCACTATCTTAGTTCCCCAACCAGAGATCGAACCCGCGCCCCCTGCACTTGAAGTGCGGAGTGCAAACCACTGGACCGCCAGGGAAGTCCCAGCTTTAGCATGTTTAATTGAGATGTACAGGGAGGTAGGACAAGAACAGGAGAGCATGGGAAACTAAAGGTGGAGAAGGGATGAGGCTCTAAGGAGGAAAAAGTGGCCAATCACTTTAAACAAAACCGAGCACTGGCCATGAGATTTAGCAACATGGAGCTCATTGGTTACCTTTACAAGTGTGGTTTTGGAGGAATGAATTGGGGATGGGATTGGAGTGGGTTTGGGAACGAGTGGGAGGAGAGGAACTGGAGGCAGTGAGCTCTTTGGGGGAGCTCTGCTAGAAGGAAGGTGCACAATGCGCTGGTCACTGGAAGAGCTTGTGTCACAGGCAAGAGGAGTCTAAGGAGACATGACAACAAAATGGAATGTGGTATCCTGGATAGGATCCTAGAACGAAAAAGGATATTAGGTAAAAACTAAAACTAAGGGAATCTGAATAAACTATGGACTTTAGTTAATAATAATACGTCAGTATTGGTTCATTAATTGTGACAAATGTATCAATATGTAACAATAAGGTAAGCTATTAATAGGAATAACTGTGCATGCCTGTATGTGGGCAGGGATATATGGGAAATTCTGTACCATCTGCTCAATTCTTCTGTAAATATAAAACGGTTCTAAAAACTAGTTTTTAAAAAACTAATTAGGAGATTCTATTTCACTTTATTTTTTCATGTCAAGATCATAATTTTAGTTCACAAAATATTTATCAGTGCACACTTAAGCATCTTCTGTCTGATTTTTATAAAAGTTTTGAGTGATATTTTGAAAGATCACAGAAAACCTCCTATACCTGTAGAAGGAAGTACAGTTCAGAAATATGCTATTATTTCAAAAGCAACAAACATTTTTTGTAAAAAATTTATTTTTATTTTACTTTTTTATTTTTGGATGAGACCCGCGGCTTGCAGGATCTTAGTTCCCCAACTAGGAATTGAAACCGGGCCACTGCAGTGAAAGCGCAGAGTCCTAACCACTGGACCGCCAAGGAATTCCCTAAAAATTTTAAATTATGTATTAAAATAATACAGAAGTGTAAAAATGGTAGCCTCTTTTCCCTTGCCCTGAATTCATTTTCTGTAAGTCACCTGAATGAGAGTTTAGAGTGAGTTCCTCTGGATTTTTTTCTATGTAGCCTATTATAAAAAGCACTTCGTTTTGTGTGTGTTTTGTTTTCCAAACAAGGAATCCTTTTCACAAATTAGTCTCTAAAACTGTTCCTTTTTTCTTAGCAATATATTGCTAAATTCTTTCCATGTCAACCGTCTGAACTTTCTCCATTCCTTTAAAGAGAAAACCGTGACTTTCAGCAGCAGCCTCGTAGTCCCAGGTTCCACCCTGGTGGTTTAGCCCTGGGGTTGCGATTCGCAAACATGCTGTGGCTGCGCTCCCCGCCCGCCGGGCGGCTCTGAGCACTCAGTGGAGTCGAGGCTCCCACTGTTCGCGAGAAACATCGCGCACTCTGACCCCCACGCCACCACCACGGGGGAAGAGGGAAGACGGACTGGATCCAGAACAGACCCGCGCAAGACGATGACTAGCCAAATGGATTAATGCGCAGTGGTACCCAGGGACGCGAAGACAAGAACCAACGACCAGCAGAGAATGAATATCCGCGGCGTCGTCCGCCAGGGAGCAGCCGAGCGCCAAGTCTGCGGTACTGCGCCTGCGCCTCGCGCGACGCTGCGTCCACTCTACGCATGCGTGGCGCGGCTCAGCGTCCACTGGAGCCAGAAGATGGCGGCTTCCGCGGTTTGCCGGGCGGCCAGCGCCGGGACGCGAGTGCTGGTGCGCAGCCGCCGCTCGGTGAGGTGTCAGCGAGAGCGCAGAGCTATGGGGAGCGAGTCTTTGGAACGCAGAAGGGAGCGGGCTGTTAGCGGTGGCGGGTCGAGAATGGGGAGGTCGCGGGGTCAGGGCCTTGGGAAGGTCACGGCCGAGGGCACGCATGGGAGTCTCGCGGCTGGCCTGGGGGCGGGGACGGGGATCCCACTGCAGGCCTGAGAGCTGAGGAGCGATCCTCCAATCTAATCCTCAGTCCTGGTCGCCCCTTTCCAGCAGCCGGCCCTGCTGAGGTCGCCTGTCTTGCGGGGCGTCGCCACCTACGCCCAGGCCCTGCTGAGCGTGCCGGAGACGCAGGTCAGCCAGCTGGACAACGGGCTGCGAGTGGCCTCGGAGCAGTCCTCCCAGCCTACCTGCACGGTGAGTGGGTCCGCTGTCGGGAGTGCACCTCAATATTGGGCATGGTCTCTTTTCCCAAGTCGGGGTGTGACCTTGGGCTCAAGTGCTCTGTGGTTTGGATCAGACTCCTCTCAGCCACCTCAGGATTGACCCTCCTACCCCAATCCCTACCCTAGCCACGCCTTGACTTCTTGGGGGCAATCCTCACCGTACCCAACACTTACTTAGCGTGTGATGCTTGCCAATCAGGAGGCCAAGTCTTTTTTCAGCTTTTTCTTCAGCAGCCCATATGAGAGAAGTGATCCTTCAATGAGGAAAATGGGGTTCAGAGACATTAGGTGACTGCCAGCCTCAGCCCAAAGTCATAATCCCTTGCCTAGACTGGAAATGTATTGCAGAAGAAATCAACTAGAAAATTCTAGTTAAATGGATAATTTTCCTCAAAATTCACTCAAAGATAGAAGTCTTGGCTAGATAAACAGAGAAGATTCTCAAGAAGCGAACCGTCTCCTCCCCACCCCAAACTTCAAGTGGTTTTATTGGTAAATTCTTTCAGTTTTCCAGGAACAAATAACGTCCTGTGATGTAAGTTGTTACTGAACACAACAAAAGGTGATGGGCAACTTCCTTATTACATGGCACCTGTATAAGCCAACCCACAGCCTGTTAAGGAAGCTTGGTAGAGAATGCTGTATTTCATGGACACTAAGATGCTCTAGATTGTAAGGAGCATCACTGTGCTCTAGTGGCAGGAAAAGAATGCTGCCAGTTATAATCAAAGGATACCATGGTTTGTAAAATGTATCTTTCAAAGATGTTAGATGTGTAATAGGTGTTCATGTAAAGAATTTATGACATATAGTACATATATCAACATGTCTTAGGAGAGTAGATGTGAACATTTTAAGTCAGCTATGAAACAAATAGTAAATTAAAAGATTAGGTCTATGAAACAAATAGTAAATTAAAAGATTAGGTCTATGTCACCATGGGGGTGAGTAGTGTGGTTTGTGTTTCATAGCACACCAGGAGGCTATTAAGAAAATTATAAGATTCTCTCATTGGGTGCCAAGGAGACACTTGGCAGTGTTAGGTGTCTAGCTCTGTTTAAAACTTTTTTTTAAGTGTGAACGAAGGCTACTTATGATAAAATGTTCAGTGTTTAAGCCAATAGCCTCTCCTTTAATGGCGAAAGGACACAATCACCAGAACAAAGGCAGGGTATAATTTTTAGGAAGGAGAAAAGAAGTTGTTTTCAAATGGTTAGTTGCTTGCCTAGAAGAAACAAAGAATCAACTGAAAAGTGAGGTTGAATTTAAGAACTTCCTGTGGTGATGGGACAGGTGAACGTGCCTGGTTTGAAGCTTCCCTGCGAGTCTCGATAACCAGTCAGGAAATAGAGCAGGGAGGAGAGGTGATGCAGTGTGACTGCAGGCATTCAGCTGGTGCCCTGTGCCTCTAAGCACAGGGGTCCTGCTGAGAAGTTCTTCCCCAGCGTGGGACTGTGAGCCACTGTCTGGGGCTTGTGCTGAGTCATGCAGGGTGGGGTGTAAGGGGGGCTGAGGTGGTTTGTTTGTTACCTTTGTTGGTGGTTTCTTGTCCAGGTGGGGGTGTGGATTGATGCTGGCAGCCGTTATGAGACTGAGAAGAACAACGGGGCAGGCTACTTTGTGGAGCATCTGGCTTTCAAGGTGAGGCTCCTAAAGTCCTGCATCTCCCCTGGGCTTAGGGCTTCCTGCTGTCCCTCCTGAGGATGCAGGTCAGAAAAGTCAGCCTCCTCAATTATGGGTTTTAGCAGGGTAGCGGGGGAAAGAGATCTCTGGATGGCTTTTCTGGGAGGAGTCATGTGGACTTGACCTCTTCTGAGTGAATGCCTATCTGGTGAATCCCTGCACAAGGCCCCCAGAGCCAGAAAAACCCCAGGGAGCCATAGGAGCCCTGCTCTTCACCAGAGGCCAGGCCTGTGTTGTGTGCATGCACAGATGTAGAATTGTGGATGTACACGTGCATTGTAACAAACCCACAGATTTAGTTTTTGTAAAATGCTGTGCATCTCTTATTTGTAGAAGTGAGTAGGAGCTTTCTTGAGGATGGGAACAGCTCCTAAGCCACCTCGTGTTCGCATGGAGTGGAGACTGAGTTCTTAAATGAATGAAAAAAATGGAGAAGATACGGGATAGGTGGTGGTGTGGAGCAGGAA
>NW_006770548.1:837756-860795 GCF_000442215.2 Lipotes vexillifer | reverse complement strand
ATAGGTGGTGGTGTGGAGCAGGAATGGGCAGCTAGCCAGGTCCACCATCACAGTTGTGTGTGTCAGTCTCAACACATTGAAACGTGTGTGTGTCATTGGACAGCGGCACTGCCATACACACGCACACATACATACACACACACTGGACTAAGGTTGAGTCCTACAGAGGCCATAGCACACACACAGAGTCGTATAAATGGTATGAGGGAGAGTGGGTAGTGGTAGCATCACCTGAGCACAGGTGTGAGCTTACCTGACCATGACTGTCAGTAAGAGGAGAGGGAGTGCTGATAAGGTCAGGCTGGTATGGGAGCTTTCAGTCAAATGCTGTACAACCTCTTGGTATGGGAGCTCTGGATTTCAGGTAACACTTGCTTTGGCCATGCCCTTCTTTCCTGGCCCCTGGATGTCTTCATTCTCTTGGTCCTCGATGCTGTGACGTTGATTGGCTTAAGGCCTGCTAAGCACTTGGTGAGCACAGCCTCTGGGCTGTATAACCCCAGAGTCTTTGCTGAGGGAGATATCTGTGGACCAGTGGTCCTGCTGGGACTTCAGCCTGTGAGGATGGGGTCCTGGGCTCCCATGTGGCTCCTGATTTGTCCTGTTGATGTGTGGTTCCAGGGAACAAAGAATCGGCCTGGCATTGCCTTGGAGAAGGAGGTAGAGAGCATGGGGGCCCATCTTAATGCCTACAGCACCCGGGAGCACACGGCTTACTACATCAAGGCACTGTCTAAGGACCTGCCAAAAGGTATGCTGGAGGATGGGGCCGGGACACCAGTAGGACTCCAGGAGTGCAGAGGACAGGCACTCAGGAGCCCCTGGCCTGGCTGAAGAATGGGGTTACCCTTAGAGTATGGCCTTGCAACAAAGCAACCAGTGGTGTCAGGCCTGGGGTTTTGTCCTGTTACTGGTCACCAAACCTGTCCTTCTTGCATCCAGCTGTGGAGCTCCTGGCCGACATTGTGCAGAACTGCAGCCTAGAAGACTCCCAGGTTGAGAAGGAGCGTGATGTGATCCTGCAGGAGCTGCAGGAGAATGATGCATCTATGCGGGATGTGGTCTTTGACTACCTGCATGCCACGGCATTCCAGGGCACACCTCTAGCCCAGGCCGTGGAGGGGTCCAGTGAGAATGTCAGGTGAGCGTTGGCTGGTCTGGGGTGGAATTCGTCCCCTCATTCTGGCATGGCCAGGCCATGTCCACATGAGTTTGTTTTTAGTTGATCTGCTGTCTGTGCTGTTTATTTCCCTAATTCACACAACTGGAGACATTTTCTATGTTGCCACATGGTCCCTGTGAGTCTTTTTTAACACCTGTGTGGTTTTCACTTGAATTTCGGGCTTTGCTTTAGGGTACGTTTCCATGCATGTCCTGCCAGCGTGAGGGAGGGTGCTCTGGGTATCCCTCCACATGGCTTCTTGTCCTCTGGTGGGATGAGCTCTGCTGTTGCCCCTCAAGAGCCCCCACCGTCAGTTCTCACCCTCCTCAGAGGGGACTACAAGGCTGTCCTGAGGTGGGATGTGAGGGGGGCCCAGTGAGGGCTGCCCTCTGGGCCCCAGAGTGGTGGGTGGCAGAATTGGGGCAAGGACCAATTGGTGTGTGGGGTCCTGCTTTCCAGAGAAGCCATGTCTCCTGGTCTGTCTCCTCAGCCCCGTTTTGTGTGACCCAGATCATTCTGGTTTGGGAGCGGTGTTGACCAACTGGCTGTATGTCTTGCAGGAAGCTGTCTCGGGCAGACCTGACTGAGTACCTCAGCCGGCATTACAAGGCCTCTCGAATGGTTTTAGCAGCAGCTGGAGGTGAGCGATGGGCTCGTTGAAGCCCTGTGGTAATAGGGGGGTAGGCTGTGGCCTTGGTTACCAGGGCCAAGTCTCCCGGTTCTGACCATAGGGATCTTCCACTCCTGGGGACACTTCCCACCCTGTCCTTGAGGGGAGTGACCTCTCTTCCATGCTCTTTGAGGTGGGGTGGGATTCTCCTCTGCCACCACCACTGAAACTGGCCGCCCAGGGATGCTACTCCGCTCTTTAGTATAGGCCTCAGTTGGGCTGTTGGCCTCTCCAGGCCTCAGGGTTTTCTCAGCCCCACCTGGTCATAGGGGATCCAGGTTGTAGGCTGGTGGGAGATTCAAGCCCTCAGGCTTGTTTCTCTTGGCCTTGTCAGTGGGCAAACCAGACATTGCATGACAGATGGGAAGTGCCTTGAAAGGAAGGCATACAGTGGTAGGGGGACCTTAATGGGCACTCAGAGTTAGAGGGTAGGGAGGTGGTTGTTTTTTGTTTGTTTGTTTGTTTGTTTGTTTGAATTGGGAGGTGCTTTTGAAGCATGTGTCATTTGAACAGAAGCTTAAAGAGAGGTGGGATTTAATTCGGTGGGGAGTGGGAGGTCTGTGCAGAGGGGAAGAGCAGGGTCACGGGCTGGTGTGTTTTGAGGCTCGCTCTGCTGCCGTGTAGGGGCCAGAGCGGAAGTGGGCAGGCGCAGGGAGTGCTTGCTGCAGGTGCCTGGTGGGGGACGGTAGGAGCTGGGAGAGAAGTGCGGGGCCTCAGCGTGGCTTTTTAGGTAGACACCTGACAGAGGAGGGGATGTGGCGGGGAGGGGACGGGAGCAGGGCCAGGGTGCTTTCCCAACTTAGGTCGTGACAGCTGACTGGGCAAGAAAAATTGATAGGAAGAACATGATTAGTGGCCTTGGGGCCAGTGAACCTCGGGACCAAGAGCAGTCTGAGCTACTGACACATCAGACTTTGTTGAGTCCAACAGGATCTGAGCTCAGGGAAGGAAAGAATAAAAGGCAGAGGCACCTAGAAGGCTGTACCTGGGGGAGGCTGCTTACTACCACAGTGCCCACTGGTCAAGGCGCTATGGCAGCAAAGGCCTCCTCTTGCAGAGGTGAGATCCAGGAGGGGTCCTGAGGCGTGAGTTTGTAATGTTACTGGTAAACGTCCCCAGCTCTCGGGACCCCGGAGCTAGTCACAGCCCTGCATAGCACCTCTTTGTGCCCTCTCACCTGCCAGCCCCCATAGGATCTGCTTGAGGAAGGGCCAGGGGGAGAAGGCAGGGCAGGTGGCCTTATACCCAGGGAGCACCAGTCTTGTCCTTGGTGCTGGTGGGAATGTGTCACATGGGAACCCATTTTTAAGCTCAGCATGCTGCTGCTTCCCTGTGGCTGAGGTGCTGGAAGCTGTTTGATCCTGAGGTGCCTGCCCTGCCCATGAGATAGGGTGTGTCTGTGAAGGGTCCTCTTTCCTCACCTTGTCCTGATGTCATGTCTTCCTTTTGGTGTTTCCCACCAAGGCAGGACATGGGGTCCTCTGCTTGTGTGTGATCTCCCCTACCCTGTGCCTTGGGCCCTGGCTGGCCAGTAACTCTGCTGTCTGTCTTGGCAGGGGTGGAGCACCGGCAGCTGCTAGACCTCGCCCAGAAGCACTTCTGCAGCCTCTCTGGGACATACCCTGAAGACGCTGTGCCCACTCTCATTCCCTGCCGCTTCACTGGCAGCGAGGTGGGCTGCTTGGTGGGCGGGGGTAGTGCCCTCAGCCGGGACCTCTTGGGGGCACCCTCATGTGCATGGCTATCTTCATGACTCCGGAGATGCCTTGAGTTGGCCAGGTGTCCTGTGGCTGCTGCCTCACAGGCACACGTGTTCATGCATGCACACTCTCCACCCACACTTGGCACCTTTGCTGGTCGCCTGGGAAATCTGGCTGTCCCTCAGCTTTGCCATGTACTGTTTCAGATCCGCCACCGTGATGATGCCCTGCCTTTGGCCCATGTGGCCATTGCAGTGGAGGGGCCTGGCTGGGCCAACGCAGACAATGTGGCCCTCCAGGTGGCCAATGCCATCATTGGCCACTATGACTGCACTTACGGTGGTGGCACGGTGAGTGCCAGGGCTGGGCATGGGATGGGACCTTGTCTTCAGGGAAGAGAGGGAGCTGGGCTGTGGGCGCTTGTACTGTGGGGTGTGGACTGCAGACAGGAGGGTGGGTGCTGACCACCCTCATCCCTGGTAGCACTTGTCCAGCCCACTGGCTGCAATTGCTGCAACCAAGAAGCTGTGCCAGAGTTTCCAGACCTTCAACATCTGCTATGCAGAGACGGGGTTGATGGGCGCACACTTTGTCTGCGACCACATGAGCATCGACGACATGATGTTCTTCCTACAGGGCCAGTGGTGAGTGGAGGCCTAGTGCTGCCAGGGAGGTGGGGAGGGAATAGGGCCCTTTGAGCAGGACCGTGGGAGGCTCAGAGACAGCACCGTCTCTCAGGATGAATCCCACCCCACCCCTGCTCTAGGATGCGCCTTTGCACCAGTGCCACAGAGAGTGAGGTGGTCCGGGGCAAAAACATTCTCAGAAATGCTTTGGTGTCTCATCTGATTGGTGAGTCCTGCAGCCCTGTGGCAAGGGGTAGAGTGCATACTGGCAGTGACAGTCCCAGTGTTCCTAACCAAGATTGGAAACGAAAACTTTGAAGGTCATACCATACCCCACCACCACCCCTCTCATAGGGGCCTGGGGTTTTAGGTACAGGTGTGAGTAGGCTAGATCAACAGCCCATGGATACAGTGACAGGTGGTTATACAAGTGAGGGTTGTGGTCTAGGTCAGACCAAGGTCCAGGTCAGCCCAGAACGCTGGAGGTTCTGTGTGTACCATGAAGCACTTCGGCAGCCTCTCTGGGACATATGCCGAGGACGCTGCGCCCACTCTCACTCCGTGCCGTTTCACTGGCAGCGAGGTGGGCTGCTTGGTGGGTGGGGGTAGTGCTCTCAGCCGGGGCCTCTTGGGGGCACCCTCGCATGCATGGCTTGGACCCATGTGGATTGGACCATGTGGACCTGTAAACTTCCCCCAACCCTTGCAGGCACCACTCCTGTGTGTGAGGACATTGGACGTAGTCTTCTGACGTATGGCCGCCGCATCCCCCTGGCTGAGTGGGAAAGCCGGATTGCGGTAACAAGGGCCCCTGGGAGAGGTTCTGGAGTCTTGGCCTGGCAGACTCCCAGAGGGTGGAGAGTTGAGGCAGTGCAGACTGCTCCTGTAGGCAGCCCTGGTGTCCTAGGCAGCGTCACCTGCCTCAGTGGTGTAATTGGAGGGCAGGGCAGAGGCACTGATGGCTGTAGGGATGGGTGGGGCCCAAGGAAGTCTACAGCAGGGAGAGCCCTGCTGCATTTCCTCTTTTGGTTGAGGGGCAGCTCCATGGTACGTGTGGAAGATCTTGGTCATCTGGATAATGTTGACTGGCAGAGGTGGTCCCCAGGTGCCTGTCACTCAGTGTGCCCTCTGCTTCATCCTGCAGGAGGTGGATGCCAGTGTCATGCGTGAGGTCTGCTCCAAGTACTTCTATGACCAGTGTCCAGCAGTGGCTGGATTGGGTGAGTGGCCTAGAAAGTCTGCTCTTTGTCCTTCGCAGTCTGTTGTCTTGGCCTCCCCTCTGCCTCTGCTCCCCCATCCCCCAGCTTTCACGGGGTGCAGCATGTTGAGGCCCCTAAGAGGCTCTGCCCAATAGCCTAGCTGCCAGGGAGTTCCTGCTCAGAAAACCTGTCCTAGCAGCTCCCCGACTCCCTGCCAAGGTGCTTCCATCAGTACCCCACACCCGTCAAGTAATGGACACCTCCATGTGTGGGGTGGAGCTCCAAAGGCCAGAGCATGAAGGGACAGGCTCAGCACCCGCTGGAGGAATGTTCTCTTCCCTCTTTCCACTCCAAGCCTGTCTTGTGCTGCTCTGGGTAGCTCTGGATGGGGTGCGGCGCAGGGCCAGGTGTCTCTGTACAGGCCAGGTACCTCACCCTGACACCCCACCCTATCCCCACAGGGCCCATTGAACAGCTTCCAGATTATAACCGGATCCGTAGCAGCATGTTCTGGCTGCGCTTCTAGGCAGGAAGCCTGTGCAGGCAAAAGGGCGGGGCCAGGGTCTGTGTTCTCCCCAACCACAAACATACCACCTCAGTCCTTCAAACCTGTGCTGCAGATAACCACCAACCAATAAAGTCCTGTGTTGAGAACTGCCGCGTCCCTCTCTTGGCATTGGCATGGGGTCCGCTGGGCAGTGGATTGGGGAGCAGGGACTTCCTCCCGGTTCTGCATCTCCTAGATCCTTCCGCCTTCCCACAGGCTGATGTGTCCTTAGCGAGGGGCAAGCGTGGGGCTGCAGCACAGAGGCCGGAAGCCTTTGAAGCCTGCAGGGAGCTGAGGCCAGCTGTTTCCACTTAGCCACATGGGCGATGCTCTTAGCCAATCTGTCCCAAGAGTGAGGTGTGGGAGGCCATGGGAACTGCAGGCCCAGACTTTGCCCTGGTAGAGGTCCCAGCCTGGGAACTCAGGGGGCTCAGGTGGGAAGCCCCTTGCTGTGGGTCCTGTGCGGTCACCCTCCGGCAGACCCTCGTACCCCAGACGGACCAGGAGAGGCCAAGGAATGTCCCTGAGGGAGCCTCCTTCATAGGTTTACTCTGGATTGTGGGAGGAGGATAGCCTGGGGCACAGTGTTCCCATTTGGTTTCTAACTGCTGCCTGGACAGGCAAGGCAAGAATCCTTTGCCTTGATTTGCCGCTGACTCAGGCTCCAAGAATATCTCTGAGCTCAGTGGGGCCTGAGCCCCCTCCCTAGACTTGGTCTTTCCCAGGCAAGTCTGAGCTGCTGGCCTGGCAGTCCCCTCCCCATCTCCCTGAGGACCTGGTGGAGCTCTCAACTGTCTAGTCCCCCTGCCACCTTTGGGCTCTGGTCCCCAAGGCAGGTGGGCAGGTAGGCCCCTCTTCCTGTGCCCCCCAGCCCTTCCACAGTCAGGTTCCCTGGGATCCCAGTGGGGGAATGGAAGTGTGGGGGCCCAGTTTTGCTGTGAGGGAGGTGCTGCTGGCACTTGTGGACAGGGCTCTGGGACAAGGTTTCTTGAGAAGATGGCTATTCAGAAGTGCCCCAGCATCCCAGCCTTGCAGTGGCCAAAACAGCCCTCAGTTTGCTCCCACTCCACCCCAGTGCTTTTCCCTTCAGCTCTGTTTGTTGCTACAAGTTGTCAACTAGGAAATAACTGTCAAGTGCTTTCTAGAACCCAAGGCTGGGGGACTCAGGTCATCCTACTTTGTGAACAGCTGGAGAGAAGCTGCTGGACAGTGCAGAACCCTGACAGGCCCACCCCTGGATGGTTATAGACACAGCATATCCAGGCTGGGGAACAGCAGGTGCCAAGTTTGTTGTCCCAAGTTTGAGCTCCTGGAGGATGGGGCTTGATTTCTCTGCTAAGGCCAGGCCTGCCTCTCAAAGGCTACAGGTGTGCTGGACACAGAGTGCTCGAGCGGGTGATCTGGTCCTAACGGACCTTGCATGCCTAGCCGGGGAATTTGATCTTTACTTTGGAGGCATGCTGGGGGAGGTGTATTGGAAGTTAACGGGAAGAGAAGTGACTTGGTCAGCTGAGAGTTAGCCTGGGGACTCAGGGTGGGTTTCTGTGCGGTTCTGGTGAGCAGCTCTGTGGCAGAGCAGATACCACAGCTATAGTAAAAGCTGGAGTGGGCTTTAGGGGACGCAAGCAGGGCAGCATCCCCAGCAGGGCTGGGGTACCACAGGGGAGGGGCAGGTTGGAGGAAGATGACCTGCCCAGCTTTGGCCACGGTTCTGAGAAATTTGGAGGTATTCAAGACAGATGTGTGGGGCTGGAATCCCCAAAAGAGCCCCCAGTTGGAGACATGGTGCCATCCAGCAGAGGTGGTGACCGAAGCCAGAGGTGGAAATGTCCAGGGGAGTGTGGGAGGGAGAAAGAAAACTCTAGGGCCCCAGTGTGTTTATGGAGGGAGCTGGTGTCTGGGATTGGTCCCTAACTGTGCCTGCCAGGAGGCCACACCCCTGCTCATGAGCCTCCTCCGAGCGCCAGACCTGTGCTCATCCTCAACCTTGCTTCTGCCTCCAGCAGCCTCTTGTAGCACGCTTTGAGTGACCCCCGCACAGCAGGCAGCCATTTCTTTTGGGGGACCCCTCATGGTTCTGATGAGGTTTGCCTGAACACCCTCTCAGCTGGGCCTCCAGTCTCCCCTAAAGGCTAGACCCAAATGTGTATGTATTGTCTGCACTGTATATGCTAGCTCTGCCCTGCTCTCACCCACCCTTGCTGTACAAGAAGAGGTGAGGATCTTGCAGGCAGGGGCTGCCTCTGTAATGAGAGCACGACTGGTTCTCTGCAGCCCTCACCTGAAGGACAGATTTCAAAGGGTTGGGGGGTCCTGGGACATGGCTGAAGAGACCTTGACCTAGGGAAAAGATTCTGGGCCCTATGGATCACAGTGCTGTACCTCATGATAATTTGGGGCTGTCCCTGTAGCTCAAGCCTTATTGGACAATAGGAAAACAGGCAGTATGGATGGTTCTTACTGCCCCCAGCTCTGGCCATACCAGAGACCTGTCCATACCTAGAAGAGGACAAGGCAGACAAGTTTAATAGAAGTGCTGTCCCCTTTTGTCCCCCATTAGCCTGTGGAGACCCAGGAGAGGCTGGGGGGCCAGGCACGTTGGAAGGGGCCCTATGGCAGTGGTGAGTCTAGAAGTATTCTCCAGGCTTAAAAAAATAACAGGGGACCTGGTCTTGGGAGGATCTCTCTGTCTCAGTATCAACCCCTGTAATGAACACATACATATATACAAAGAGTGTCTCTGGCCTGCAGGTGTGTTGAGGGGACTGTCCATAATCACAGAAGCCAGCTGAGGGAGACGGGCGGGAATTCAGCCTGGTTAAGGGAAGAGGAGTGAGGAAGGAGTAGTTTTGAAGGTGGGCACCACAGGTGGACCTTGAGGGCAGTGAGGAAGGGAGGGAGGAGCCCAGGGTGACCTGGGCCTGGCAGAGATGATGGGTGGAAGGGGGTCTTCAAGAAGAGTAGGTCGGGGACTTCCCTGGTGGCACAGTGGTTACGAATCTGCCTGCTGATGCAGGGGACACAGGTTCGAGCCCTGGTCCAGGAAGATCCCACATGCCACGGGCAACTAAGCCCGTGTGCCACAACTACTGAGCCCGCATTGCCACAACTACTGAAGCCCGCGCACCTAGAGCCCGAGCTCTGCAACAAGAGAAGCCACGGCAATGAGAGGCCTACGCACTGCAATGAAGAGTAGCCCGTGCTCACTGCAACTAGAGAAAGCCCGCGCACAGCAAGGAAGACTCAATGCAGAAGAAGAGTAGGTTGGAGGAGGGGACTCTGAGGGGCCAAAATGAGAATGTGTGGGTAGGGAAGCATGGCTGGAGCAGGACAGGAGCACCAGTGGGGGCATAGGCAGGAGGGGGTGGATTCCTGAGAGATGAGCTGTCACTGTGGGTGGTCCACCCTCCACACATGGATAACCCCTCCCTGGAGGCACAGCTGGATGGCATCTGCCTGGGGCTGGTTCAGAGCACAGCAAGGGGTCCAGGACACTGGGATGGACACGTCTGCATAAGTACAATACAGATTTTCTCCTCCTGGCTTCCCCTTCCAAAGTAGGGGTGGGCATTACTTGGATGCAGCCCAGTGGTGCCTTGCTTTCCCTGGCATGAGCCTAGAGCCCCTCATTTGCTGGGGGCTGCTCTGCCTGTTGAGGGGATTGGGGTGGGACACAGGAGACCCAACAGACAAAGGGATGGCTGAATCACAGGAGAGGCCAGCTGGGACTCATGGCCTGAGGGCTTGTCTGGGTAACCCTGTCGGAGGTGGGGGTGGGGTGGGGGGAGGGGTGTGGTGAGTCATCTCCAGCTGCATCTTCTACCCCACCAACATCCTGCTGCGTCTTTCATCCCCGGGAACCTGTCTGAAGTCTGGTCTCCAGCAGTCACTTCTAGTCTGTTTGACCTAGAGCAGCCAAGATCTCTGACCCTAGATGGGGTTGGAGAGGGATCCCTCAACATCCATCTGTAGGGAACCTCCTGGGGAAATCCCAGAAGCCACGGGAGGTGGGGGTCTTTACACTTAAGTGGAGTCAGATCATCTGTCCAGGGGAGGGGTGGCAGGGGCGGCGACTTCTGGGACGATGGGTGGGGGTGGGCCGCCTGCGTCCCCGCCCGCTGCTCCGCCCCCAGGATCAGGGACTTTTCTCTGCTGTGGCAGCGGGACTGCGGCAGCGGCTGGCGATCCGAGCCGGCGGACCGGCAGGCAAGACCGGGACTGGGGGTGGGAGAGCGCTGGGCTCGGACCCGCCAAGGCTGAGGGACAGAGGCGGGGTCCTGGCTGACCGTTTCCCTCACCCAGGATGAGGCTGCGGCTCCTGGTGGCTGCGCTCTGCGCGGGGATCCTGGCAGGGGCTCCCCGAGTGTGGGCCCAGCACAGGGAGAGAGGTGGGTACGGCAGGGAAGGACCCCATCCAGGGCACTGCACCCTGCCACCCGCGACTCCACTCGACCTTCATCCTGAATCCCGCCTCCCACCCTCCTCGACTTACGCATTTCTCCTAATTCTCCCTGGACTCCCCAAACCCTCCGCGACCCACACCGCGTCTGCCAAACTGCACCCAGTTGTGCGTGGGTCCCCTACCCTATGTCACTCCGCGCTGGTCCCCAGACACCAACCTCAGTCCCAGATCCACACCCGCTCCGGCGACTCTCCCTCCCCACTAGTCCTCCGCGTGAGAGTCCACTCCGGGCCGCACCTCTGCTGCCTCCACTGCTCCCAGGCCCAAGCCAGCCTGTGCCCGTTTGCACAGTGGATGAGGCCAACTCCTCCTCCCCAGCCCCAGGGGGCCACAGTGAGGGTAGGGGGTGGGTGGGCCCCAAGAAAAAATTGTGATCGCTCTTCCCTGCCCCAGTGAGCTGCACGCGCCTTTACGCCGCTGACATCGTGTTCCTACTCGACGGCTCCTCGTCCATTGGCCGAAGCAACTTCCGCGAAGTGAGGGGTTTCCTTGAGGGGCTGGTGCTGCCCTTCTCCGGGGCAGCCGGTGCACAGGGTGTGCGCTTCGCTGCTGTGCAGTACAGCGATGACGCACGGTGAGTGGCTCCCCACAGCTGGACCCACCAGGACCCCACCCCCAGAAAGAAGCAGAGAGCCCCCAAACCCCTAGGTTAGGCTTTAGGGAACCCAGAGGATCCCCCCTCCCACCAGCCAGGACATCTTAAGACAGAAGCAGGGATCTCCTAGGTACAGCCCTCACATCTGAGACCCCTTCTGAATAGTGCCTTGCCAAAGATAGGAGCTGTGTTTCCTGATCTAGAGATGGAGAGGCCTAGAAGGGGACCCATGGCTTGAGGTGCCCTGTGCCTGCTGGACTCTCCTTGTTCTAGCCTCCTGATGCCTTCAGCCTCTCTCACTCAGCAGAGGGCCTCCCTGTCTGGCCAGTGTCCACCTGCTTATAACTGGGCCCTTCTTGCTACCGTTATTTAATTAACCAGACATCCTGGTACCTGAGCCTGGGAGCCCCAAGGGGTCCAGGCCTGCCCAGGCCCAGCCACAGGCGCGACACAGTTGGGTACCTAAGGAGTCTGTTAGCTTGGGAGCTTCAGAGATGGAAGGTAGGAATCACAGAACCAAGTGGACTCTCAAGGGGGCCTGATACAACCCTCATTCCAGAGGCCTCTTAGAGGCCAGGACCAGAAAAAGCCCTTGCTCCTGGCCTGCTGCCACTCCCCTCCCCACAGGACAGAATTTGGCCTGGATGCACTTGGCTCAGGAGGTGATGTGATCCGTGCAATCAGAGAGATCAGCTACAAGGGAGGCAACACGCGCACAGGAGCTGCAATTCTCCAAGTGGCTGACCGTGTCTTTCTGCCCCAGCTGGCCCGACCTGGTGTTCCCAAGGTGATCTCTCACCCTACCATGCCTTCCAAGGTGACCCCAAGTAAGTGTCTGAGGCAGTCCTGACTTGACCCTGCACCTGCCCCAGGTCTGCATCCTCATCACAGATGGGAAGTCCCAGGACCTGGTGGACACAGCTGCCCAGAGGCTGAAGGGGCAGGGAGTCAAGCTGTTTGCTGTGGGTGAGTACCAAGCTGGGGTGACAGGTCAGCTGGGGCAGGGATGAGTCAGAGGGCATGTGGGCAGCTGAGCCCTGATTGGGCATCACCTCAGGGATCAAGAATGCCGACCCTGAGGAGCTGAAGCGAGTCGCCTCACAGCCGACCAGCGATTTCTTCTTCTTCGTCAACGACTTCAACATCTTGAGGACGCTACTGCCTCTTGTTTCCCGGAGGGTGTGCACAACCGCAGGTGGCGTGCCTGTGGCCTTGCCCTGTGAGTTCCTGCTCACCCTGTGTGCCCTGACCTGGACCCTGACCCGAACCCCAACCTGGGAGTGCTAATTACATCCTATGTGCTCCTGACCCTTGAGCCCAGTGCTGTACCATAAGTGCTGACCTCTGATCCTCTTGCCTGGTTGCCTGACTGCCCCTTTCCCAGCCGATGACTCAACCTCTGGTCCACGAGACCTGGTGCTGTCTGAGCCAGGCAGTCAATCCTTGAGAGTACAGTGGACAGCGGCCAGTGGCCCTGTGACTGGCTACAAGGTCCAGTACACGCCCCTGACGGGGCTGGGACAGCCACTGTCGAGTGAACAGCGGGAGGTAAGGATGTCAGCAGTGGTAGGTGGAGGGCTGGGGACTTAGCTGGCCAAGATGAAGTGACCTCTGACCCTGGGCAGGTGAGCGTCCCAGCGGGTGAGACCAGCGTGAGGCTGCAGGGTCTCCGGCCACTGACTGAGTACCAAGTGACGGTGGTTGCCCTCTACGCCAACAGCATCGGGGAGGCCGTGAGTGGGACAGCTCGGACAAGTGAGCAGTTCTGCTAACCTCTGACCCTGCTCACCTAACCACCCATCCCAGTAACCCCTCCCCACTCTGGACTCACTAATCCCTGGTGGGACCTTCCCCTAGCTGCTCTGGAGGGACCGGAGCTGACCATCCAGAACACCACAGCCTACAGCCTCCTGGTAGCCTGGCGGAGTGTGCCAGGTGCCACTGGCTACCGCGTGACATGGCGAGTCTTCAGTGGTGAGTGAGAGGTGTGGGCTGAAGGAAGTCCCTGCACCTCAGACAGGACTGTAGGGTGTTGAGTCTGAAAGACCCACTGACCCCTCTGTGCCCCCCGTGCAGGTGGGGCCACGCAGCAGCGGGAGCTGGGCCCTGGGCAGGGATCAGTGTTGCTGAGTGACCTGGAGCCTGGCACAGACTATGAGGTGACCGTGAGCACCCTGCTTGGCCGGAGCGTGGGGCCTGCCACCTCCCTGACTGCCCACACCGGTGAGAGGGCTGGGTGCTTTCTTCAGGCTGGGTGGGCAGGCTGGCAGGGCACAGAGGCCACTGACCTCCCATGTGCCCTGGGCAGACACTTCTGTTGAGCAGACCCTGCGTCCCATCATCCTGGGCCCCACATCCATCCTTCTTTCCTGGAACTTGGTGCCTGAGGCCCGTGGCTACCGGCTGGAGTGGCGGCGTGAGAGTGGTCCGTGCGGGAGGGTGGGGTGGGCAGGCTGGGTCCGGACCTGGCCTCAGCTGGCCTGACCCTGTCATCTTGCAGGCTTGGAGGTGCCACAGAAGGTGGTGCTGCCCTCTGACGTGACCCGCTACCAGTTGGATGGGCTGCAGCCAGGCACTGAGTATCGCCTCACACTCTACACGCTGCTAGAGGGCCGCGAGGTGGCCACGCCTGCAACTGTGGTCCCCCCTGGTGAGGGCTCTGTGGGCCCGGCCAAGTGAGAGGGGAAGGTACAGGGGCCCCAGGCTGCCTCTCAGGCTGTGCTGTCCAACAGGGCCAGAGCTGCCTGTGGGCCCTGTGACAGACCTACAGGCCACCGAGCTGCCTGGGCAGCGTGTGCGAGTGTCCTGGAGCCCAGTTCCCAGCGCCACCGAGTATCGGATCACCGTTCGCAGCATCCAGGGTGAGGGGGACACAGCAAGACCCGTACACACACTAAAGTTCCAGCCTTTCAAACCATTCCAGCCTTTCCAGCCCTGCTCCACTCCAGGGTCTCTACAACCTCCTCCTCTCTCCTTGTCCATCCACCTCCCAAGATGGCACTGAACTAGACCCTGTCACAGGGTCTGTCTGCTCCCTGCCCTGACCCTGCCTGTCTCTTCATCTGGATCTGTCTCCACTCCCTGCCCCACCTCCCTGGCCATGGCTTTCACCCTTCTCTACAACCACAAGCTCAACCCCTGCCCTTCTATAACCTTAGCTGTGACCACTGTTCTCCCATGTCCCCATCCAATACTGACTCCACCTCACTGTCTGTCGATGACCTGTCAACTCATGTCGCTGTCCGCTGACTTCTGACATCCTACATCTTATGTCTTTCTCCACTGACTCCTGTCATTATGTGTCCCCATTCATCACTGGCCCATTATCCTGTGTCGCTGTCCATCACTGACTCCTTTTACCCTGTCTTTATCTCTCACACCTTTCTGTCCCATGTCCCATCCCTCACTGACCCTTTTCTTTTTTTTTTTCTTAACATCTTTATTGGGGTTTAATTGCTTTACAATGGTGTGTTAACTTCTGCTTTATAACAAAGTGAATCAGCTCTACATATACATATATCCCCATATCTCCTCCCTCTTGCGTCTCCCTCCCATCCTCCCTATCCCACCCCTCTAGGTGGTCACAAAGCACCGAGCTGATCTCCCTGTGCTATACAGCTGCTTCCCGCTAGCTATCTATTTTACGTTTGGTAGTGTATGTATGTCCATGCCACTCTCACACTTTGTCCCAGCTTACCCTTCCCCCTCCCCGTGTCCTTAAGTCCATTCTCTATGTCTGCATCTTTATTCCTGTCCTGCCCCCACTGACCCTTTTCATCTTGTATCTCTCTCCATCACTGAGCACCTTCATCCCACATTCCCATCTCTCACTGACCCCTGCCTGCCTATCCTGCCTTCTCCCTTAGGGGTCGAGCGGAGCCTGGTGCTTCCCGGGAGTCAGACAGCTTTTGACTTGGATGACGTCCGGGCTGGGCTGAGCTACACAGTGCGGGTGTCAGCTCGAGTAGGCACCCGAGAGGGTGGTGCCAGCATCCTCACTGTTCGCAGGGGTGAGCACTGCAGGAGGGCTGTGGGGGACAGCTGCCTGACTCACTGGTCCTGGTTTTGATCCCTGACCTCTATCTTTAATCCCCAGAGCCAGAAACCCCACTTGCCATCCCAGGGCTGCAGGTAGTGGCGTCAGACGCAACGCGAGTGAGGGTGGCCTGGGGACCTGTGCCTGGAGCCAGTGGATTTCGGGTTAGCTGGAGGACAGACAATGGTCAGTGTGGGATGTGCGGGAGGGTTGCTGAGGGGAACGATCAGGGTATGGGGTACCAAGGGGCAGGCAGGAGCCATGCCAACATTTCTCTCTGACGTTAGGTCTGGAGTCCAGCAAGACATTGCCCTCAGAGTCTACTGCCACAGATATCATGGGGCTGAGACCTGGAACCTCCTACCAGGTGGCTGTGTCGGCATTGCGAGGGAGAGAGGAGGGCCCACCTGCGATCACCGTGGCTCGAACTGGTCAGGGCCTGACCCAGCCCCTTGGCTCTCTCTCTCCAGTGGCCCTTCAGACCCCCATGCCTTCCCTTTCAGACCCTTGCTTCTCCACAGGACTCCAGTCTCCCCCTTTAGATCCCCACTGCCTCCTCCCTCAGAGGCCCTGCTTCCCCCTTCAGTCTCCCTTGCCTCCTTTTAAGCCGCTGCCTTCTTCAGATTCCTCTGCCTGTCCCCTAACACCCCGCTTTTCTTGCCCTCAGATTTTCAACACCTCATCTTTCAGACCCCATTGCCTTTTCTGCCGGACTTGATCATCCTCTTAGACTTACACTTTTCTTCTTTGTCAGACCCCCTCACTGCCTCCTAGTGCCTCCGTCGGAACCCTATTACCTTCTCTGTCAGACCCTCTGGTCTCCCAGATTCCTGTCACCTGCCACCTCAGATTTCTATTATCCCCTCTGTCAGAACTCCCACTCCTTCCCCATCTGACCCATTCACTGCATCCGCTGTCAAATCCTTGCCTCCCTTTAGACTCCCATCGCCTTCCTCTATTAGATGTCCCCCCCAATCCCTCCCCCATCAGACCCTCCACTGCCTCTTCCATCAGACTCCCCATTGCCTCTCCCCACCAGACCCACTGGGCCCAATGAAGACAGTCCGTGTGACTCAAGTCAGCAGCTCATCTGTCACCATCACCTGGAACAGAGTTCCTGGTGCCACAGGATACAGGGTCTCCTGGCACTCAGGCCACGGTGGGCACCAGGGGTTTGGGAAGGGACCAGAGGTTTTGGAGGTTGTCGGGGGCAGGTCTGGGTGGAATGGGAGCAGGGGTTTCTTCCGGGTCCAGGTGGGACATTGGGGGGCAGAGTCTGGCTAGTCCTAGAGCTACCTTCATCCTCACTTCTAGGCCCAGAGAAATCCCAGTTGGTTTCTGGGGAGGCCACAGTGGCTGAGCTGGATGGGCTGGAGCCAGATACCGAGTACACAGTGCATGTGTGGGCCCGTGTGGCTGGTGTGGATGGGACCCCTGCCTCTGTGGTTGTAAGGACTGGTAAGTGGACCCTGGCCATCTGCCAACCACATCTCATTGGCTACCCTGTCCTGCTGCGTATTCCTGACTGCTCTAGCTGCCCACTCCATCACAGCTCTTCTCATGACTTCTCTCCCCACACTGACGTACCCCACATTGACTAGGAGTCCACCCACAGTGACCTCCTGGCTGCTCCACACTGCCCACTCTGAGACACTGATCTTTTCCCACTCAGGAGTTGCTTGCACTGACCCGTCCACAGTAACCTCATACTGACCTTCAGATAGACCTTCCTGCGTTGAACATGCCTGTTCTGCCACCCTGTTCTCTGCCCTGTTCTCCACCAGTGGCCCCTGATCCTTTTCCCTGCATCTTCCCCCAGACCCTCAGCCCGTGGGCAGTGTCTCGAAGCTGCAGATCCTCAATGCTTCCAGTGATGTTCTGCAGGTCACCTGGGTGGGAGTCACTGGAGCCACAGCTTACAGACTGACCTGGGGCCGGAGCGAGGGTATGGTTCCCTGACCCTGCCCTTGCCCTTCCTGGCGGGGATTGGCCCCTTTGGTCAGCCACCCCTATCCCTGACTGTTGCCCTGTGCTCGCCTGGCCAGGTGGCCCCACGAGACAGGAGATGCTCCCAGGAAACACGGACTCCGCAGAGATACGGGGCCTCGAAGGCGGAGTCAGCTACTCAGTGAGAGTGACTGCACTTGTGGGGGACCGTGAGGGCGCACCTGTCTCCATTGTCGTCACCACGCGTAGGCAGAGCTCGGGCTGGCGCGAGCCTTGGATTGGTGCCCTGGACGGTTTGGGGGCGGGGTTTGTTCTGGGGAATGGAAGAGGGTTCAGGGATTGGTAGTGAACCTGTGGGGGCGGGGTCTTCGGGGGGAGGAGGGTTGTAGCCTGGGATAGGCAGTGGGGCCTGTTGGGGGCGGTGCGTGTTCCAGGGTTGGTCTGGGATTGGCACAGAGATTAATTGGGGACGGAGCCTCCCTGATTTTTGTGCTTTCTCTCTAGCGCCTGAGGAGGCTCCACCAGCCCTGGAGACACTTCGTGTAGTGCAGCGAGGGGAGCACTCGCTGAGGCTGCGCTGGCAGCCGGTGCCCGGGGCACGCGGCTTCCGTCTGCGTTGGCGACCTGAGGGTGAGAGGTGCCCCCGGTAGGGAGGTTAGGGACCAATGGGGCGGGGTTGGGGGTGGGGTCGGTGAAATCAGTGAGAGTGGGCAGGGTCTGTCAGTGGGGGTCTGCGGATCGCTGAAGGTACCTGGTATCAGTCACCTAGGTGCGTGGGATCAATGAGGGTCAGTCGGGCAGGGTCAGCGAGAATAAGGAGATCAGTCAGGAGGGTGGACCCCATCAGCAGGATCAGTCAATGAGGCTGGCGGGGTCATTGTCAGTAAGGTACGTGGGGGTCAGTGAGGTGGGCGTGTCCATAAATGCTGGTCTGTAGCATCCTCCTACGTGCCCCTGCCCCCCTCTCATGCCTGCCCCAGGTGGCCAGGAACAGTCCCAGGTCCTGGGGCCGGAACTCAGCAGCTACCAACTGGATGGGCTGGAGCCAGCGACCCACTACCATATATGGCTGAGTGTCTTGGGGACAGCTGGGGAAGGGCCCCCCTCAGAAGTAACTGCATACACTGGTGTGCTCTTACCCCTACCGATGACCCACCCTGATTTCCTGTACCCCATGACCCTGAGTGACTCCTCCTGTAGCCCCCCTACCATTCCTGATCCGGGGTGATCCCAGCATGACCTCCGGTGACTTCCTTCACTAAGATGAATCTGCCCCAGGATCTCCTTAGATCTCTCTCCTCTGGGTTCTCGGGACACATACTCGGATCCCTAGTCTTTGATTCTTCCTTCAGAGTCACCTCGTGTCCCAAGCACTGAACTGCGTGTTGTAGACACCTCAGTCGACTCAGTGACTCTGGCCTGGACCCCGGTGTCTGGGGTATCCAGCTACATCCTATCCTGGCAGCAACTCAGAGGCCCTGGCCAAGGTGACGGGGAGGCCAGTGTTCGGGTGGGTTGGCAGTGGGGGCTCCATGAAGGGCCTCCTGTTTAACTGGGCTCTGTTCTCTGCAGAATTGCCTGGGGCCTCACAGACACTTCCGGGGATCTCAAGCTCCCAGCGGGTGACAGGGCTAGAGCCTGGTATCTCCTACATATTCTCCCTGACACCTGTCCGGGAGGGTGTACAGGGTCCTGAGGCCTCGGTCACACAGACCCCAGGTATGGTGGGCCCAGTGGGAGAGGCCCAAGAGAGTAGCTAGATGGGCTGACTGCTTCAGTAACTCAGCCCCCTTCCTGCAGTGTGTCCCCATGGCCTGATGGACGTGGTGTTCCTGCTGCATACCACTCGAGACAATGCTCATCGTGCAGAGGCTGTGAAGCGAGCCCTGGAGCATCTGGTGTCTGCACTTGGGCCTCTTGGGCCACAGGCCATCCAGGTTTGGCCCCAGAGGCAGCCAGACTCCTACCTGTCCCTGCCCACCCCTGGTCCCACACCATTTCCCTGTCCCACCACTGGTCCAGGCTTTCTCCCTGCTCTTCCCCAGGCTCCAGATCACCTAACTTGCTGGTTGGCTCCATATCCTGCCATCACTGCTGACCCCCTAATAGATCAGGTTTAGTTACACACCTTGGGCTCTGTGTCTCCCACCAGGCTCTGTGTCCCGTCCCTGCTGTGTCATCCTCCCCAGGCTCTGTGGTCTCCCCACCCTAGGTTGGCCTCCTGTCCTACAGTCACCGGCCCTCCCCACTGTTCTCGCTGAACAGCTCCTATGACCTTGGTGTCATCCGGCAGAAGATCCGCAACATCCCCTACACGGACCCAAGTGGGAACAACCTGGGTAAGGACTACAGTGGACATGGATTCTTGGGGCTTTCCCATTGGGAGCTTGGTGCCCCTGGGTTCTGACATGACCTTTCTCCCAGGCACAGCTGTGGTTACAGCTCACAGATACCTGTTGGCACCAGATGCCCCTGGACGACGCCGGCATGTGCGGGGGGTGATGGTTCTACTGGTGGATGAGCCCTTGAGAGGTGACATCTTCAGCTCTATCCGTGAGGCCCAGGCTGCTGGTGAGGAGCAGGGCTGGTGGGAATGGGACCTGGGAAGAGGGTTGGCCCCAGCAGGGTCGTCATGCAAACTGCTGGATCCCTCCTTAGGGCTTAAAGTGATGATGCTGGGCCTGGCAGGAGCTGACCCAGAACAGCTGCGTCGCTTGGTGCCGGGCAGGGACTCTGCCCAGACCTTCTTCACCGTGGATGATGGTCCAAGCTTGGACCGGGCAGTCAGTAGTCTGGCAACAGCCCTGTGTGAGACGGCTTTGACCACCCAGGTTTGGAAGGGGCCTCTCGGGGACTAGGTGGTGAAAAACAGAGGGCCTGGGGGCTCTTGGTAGAACGGCTGACCTCAAGGAGACGCTTTGTTCACAGCTACAGCCAAAGCCTTGCTCGGTGCATTGTCCAAAGGTAAGTGTCCAGGGTTGAGAGGGTGGGTGAGGGCCACTCTTGGAACTTGCCACTCTGACCGTCGTCCGACACATCTTTCCCCAGGGCCAGAAGGGGGAACCCGGAGAGATGGTGAGTGGCTCTGGTGGGGGGTAGAGAATGGGTTGGGGGCTCAGTGGGTCAGGGGGAGGTCAGCAGCACAGGGCTCACCGATCATCCTTCCTAGGGGCTGAAAGGACAAGCCGGGCCTCCTGGCCCCCCCGGCCTCCCGGTGAGTGCCACCCCATACCTGTCCTCTGTCCCCTGACCGGCGTACTGCCTCCTCACCTGCTCTCTTCTCTCAGGGCAGGATGGGTGTTCCTGGCCCCCAGGGACCTCCTGGAAGTACCATTGCGAAGGGTGAGAGGGTGAGTGTAGAGACCATTGAGGTTCCCCTAAGACAATCCTCAAAGCTTCCTTAGGGTTTTTACAAGAGGGAATGAAGAAACAGAGTTAGAAACACATAGTATTCCTAGAAGCCTAAGTGGACATTATCAACCACAGCAGAGACTTTGGGGAAGGATCTGAATTAGGGGGGACCAGTGGGATTTTGAGATCCCCTGGAGAGCCCGGGTAGAAGTTCCAAGTCCAAGAGGCAGGGAAGGCCCTGGCCTCATCACTGCCCTTGTGCCTGGGGTTCAGCTCCATTCAGCTCACAGGGTACATACATCACTGCTGTACCCAACACAACGCTCAGGGGCCTGTGGGGTGAGGGGTTCAGGTGAAGAATAGTCAGTCGGGGCTCCTCTAGCGAACCAGGGGCACTGAGGGAGGGTCCCTTCCTGCCCTAACCTCTTTGCCTCCTTAGGGCTTCCCTGGGGCAGATGGGCCTCCAGGCAGCCCTGGCCGCCCTGGGACTCCTGGAACCCCCGGCCCGAAGGTGAGCAAGCCTTGCCCTCGCAGTTCACATGGTGGGATGCTTTGCTTGAGCGGGTGGGGTGGTCTGACTAGTCTGACTCTGGCCTCCATTTATAGGGCTCCCCAGGGTGGCCCAGTCCTCGTGGAGAACCAGTAAGTTGCTCTGCCCCACAGTGTCTTCCCAGAGCCCTTTCTGCAGGGTGGGGAACTGGGGTGGTGGAGCGGGGTTGGCTTGTAGGGGCCCACCCTGAAATGCACTGAGACCAAGCATCACCCTTTGCTCTGTTTTGTCCTCAGGGAGAACGAGGGCCTCGAGGCCCAAAGGGGGAGCCGGTAGGTGAAGGAGGAAGGGGAGGGAACCAAGCCAGGATGTCCGAGGGAGGAACAGAGTTGCCCCAGGACAGACACTGTGTGGGGCCTAAGGCATGATGAAGAATAGCTGGGGACCTCTAGGGGCTTCTCCTACCTCAAGGCTCCCATACCCTGAATCCTTTCTGCTGTTCTCTGTCCTGCAGGGAGAGCCTGGACGAGTCATTGGAGGCGAGGGCCCAGGGCTTCCTGGGCAGAAAGGGGACCCTGGACCTCCAGTAAGTTCTAAAGTATGGTGGCGGGGGGGAGTGATGTGTGATGGGGGAACCAATGGGGTGGGTCTATGGGGTTGTACTTTATATTTTGTCTCTTCCATCAGGGTCCCCCTGGATCTCGTGGCCCATTGGGAGACCCAGGACCCCGTGGTCCCCCAGGATTTTCTGGAACAGCTGTGAAGGTGAGGGCATGACCGCCATATGGTCTCATCACCTCCACATGATCCAGTGACCTGGTGACCTCATTCAAACCCACACAACCCCTGCTGGTCACTCTGAGCTCATGTGACCTCTTGACCACCCCCACCCATGACTCCTCAGTTCCTCCATGAACTTTGTAATCCAGTTTGACCCCAAGACTCTCATTCCTCCTGGTATCTTGGGGTGTGGAGGTGTAGTCCAGGGTCACGTGTCATGATCTCTCTTCCAGGGTGAGAAAGGTGATCGTGGGGAGCAGGTAAGTGAGGGGCAAGTTATGCTGGGGGTGGCTTGGAGTTTGATTCCCCCCGGCCATCCCCTGACCTGCTGTTCTTTCCCAGGGTCCCCCTGGACCAGGTGACGGCAGCGTTGCTTTAGGGGAGCCTGGGCTGCCGGTGAGGGAGCCTTGAGGCTCTGCTGGGGACCCTGTGGCCCATGCTCTGGGGTGTGGATAGAGGAGCTGGGGGCTCTTCTGGGGCAGTGAGTGGGTGCTGGACCTCAGTTTGGGGCTCACATTTTTACTCACCTCCTCCTAGGGTCTTCCTGGAAGCCGTGGACCCCAAGGCTCAGTTGGCCCCCCTGGAGAAAAAGGGGAAAAGGTGGGAGGCCTGACCTCTTGGTGTCCCAGTTCTGGGGTGAGGCCTCTGGGTGCTGGGAGCAGGGTCTTCTACCCACCTGTTTCTCCTTCAGGGTGACTGTGAAGATGGAGCCCCAGGCTTCCCAGGACAACCTGGGACCCCGGGTGAGCCGGTGAGTGTAGAGGCCAGGGATTCTGAGCGTGGTGGGCATAGCTCCAGCCCCCACCCTCAGCCATCGACCCTCTACTCCATCCTTATTCCCAAACCCAAATCTCTGAACCCCTTTCAGGGCCTACGGGGACTTCCTGGAGACACTGGCCCCAAAGTAAGTGCCATTTTGTGAGGGGTCAGGTATGAGAGGTGACACACTGGGACCCCTATAGGATTAGGGGAGGCAGGAGGATCAGGAGATAAGGGTTCTCCCCAGGTCAGAGGCTGTGATTTCAGAGACAGATGATTGGAGTTTGAGACACTTTGTCCGGGGTTTGACAGTAAAGGCCCCTCTCCTATCTCTCTCCCCTCAGGGTGACCGAGGACTAACAGGGGCCATCGGTGAGACTGGAGAAAAGGTAAGTGCAGCCTGGGGAGCTCTCAGGGTCCCAGAGGATCTGGGGCCAGACTCAGCTCTGACCCATTCTGCTCCATCAGGGCGAACGTGGATCCCCTGGCCCAGCGGGACCACAGGTGAGCCCACTGACCCCACTGCCGGTGCCAGCAGGCCTTAGCTCCGCACCCCTCCTGGTTCTGACCTCTTGCCCTTGCCCTCCACTACCCCTGGCCCTCCACCCCTCCTCACATGACTCCCAATCTCTGCTGATGCAGGCTCTAACCCTCAACCCCAGGGGCCCACTTTTAGCTTTCTGACCCTGCTCAACTGACCTTGACTCCCACTGAC
>NW_006770548.1:780313-837396 GCF_000442215.2 Lipotes vexillifer | reverse complement strand
GAACTGACCTTGACTCCCACTGACCTGGCCTCTGTCTTCCTGCCGAGTTTGACCCCTGCTGACCTAAATCCTGATCTTCTGTGACCCCCATCCTGAACCTCTAGCCCTTACCTGCCATAATCCCCCTGCCCCCACCCACCTGGGTCAGCATTTCTGCTCCTCTTCCCCAGGGTCCACCAGGAGTTGCTGGACGTCCTGGACCTGAGGGTCCTGAAGTAAGTATGTGACTGTGGGATCAGGAGTAGGGCTTTCATGTGTTCCTCCCCATCCTGGGCTCATGCTTTCTCCGTGTGCAGGGGCCACCAGGACCCACTGGCCGCCGAGGAGAGAAGGTGGGTCATGGGCTGGGAGTCAAGTGCCCCCGATACCAGGGATTGTGGCAGGTGGGATACTGGGGCCTTGAGTTCCTAGGTGGGTCCCTGACCCATCCCTATCCCTATCCTTTCTCTACAGGGGGAGCCTGGTCGCCCTGGGGACCCCGCAGTGGTGAGTGAAGGGAGGGTGTGTTTCCAATCACCGCACAGGCCCTTGAGCAGTATGACCCACCTGGAAACCAGCGTTCCAGGCTGTGACCCCATAACCTTGGGACCCTGGACTGGCTCAGAGCTCTGTAACTCTAATGCTGTAACACGCCTTCCAACTTCTGGCTGTGATCCTGTGAACCCATGACCACCATACAGGTCGTGAGCCCTGTGTAACCCCTGCCCTGCTCCCAGGGGTGACCCTGTGACCTCTGGGCAGAGACTTCTGATTCTATATGACGCCAACTCCAATCAAGGCTGTAGTAGTGTGATCCCTAGGCAGGGCCAAGCCGTGTCTGTCCTGTTTGTTTTCAGGGACCTGGGGTTGCTGGAGCTAAAGGAGAGAAGGTAAGTCTGGTAAGAGTGAAGGGAAGCTGTTACAGGGTTGAGATCAAGGTCATAGGGCCTGCCTCTGGGCCTGCCTGGAGGCCCCTGGAGGTCATGACAGTTGTGGCATGATCGCTGGGTGGTGGACTCATGGAGCCTGTGGCTGACGCTGATGGTCTTTGTCACCTCCAGGGAGACGTAGGGCTCCCTGGGCCCAAAGGAGCTACCGGAGTCAAAGGGGAACGGGTAAGTGTGGGGAAGTGTTTAGGGGTTAGGGCAGGTGATGGTTGTGTCCCCTGACCTCTGATCCTTCCTTCCCCAGGGCCCACCTGGCTTGGTTCTTCCTGGGGACCCTGGCCCCAAGGGAGACCCTGGAGTCCGGGTGAGTAAATGTGGGGATGGGGAGTGTGACAGAAGGAGATGAGGTGGTGCCTGGGAGCCCCAACTAAGTCGTACCCCCCCCCATGCCCTGCAGGGTCCCATTGGCCTCACTGGCAGAGCAGGACCCCCGGTGAGTGCCTGTGACCTTGGGTAACATCAAGGTTTCTGGGGTCACCTCCCTTCAAGGGCTGACTATATGTGCTGCATCACTCTTGCCTCTTCCACAGGGTGACTCAGGGCCTCCCGGAGAGACGGGAGACCCTGGGCGTCCTGGTTCCCCAGGATCCATCGGCCCCCGAGGACGAGATGTAAGAGGACTGGACTGGGGGAGTGCTGGGGGATGGGGAGTAAGGTACTGCTGGCCTCCCTGGGGGTTTGGGGACCAAGGCTGACTCTCATGTCTCACAGGGTGAAGTTGGAGAGAAAGGTGACGAGGGTCCCCCGGTGAGATTCCTTCCCACTGTGGTTTCTGATCCTTTACCCTTGAACTGTGATCCCTGTGGGGATGGGGCTCCACCAGGTTATCCAGTCCACACCCCCTGCCTCTGGTCCAGTTGGTTCCCAGGCCCTTCTCTGTCACCACTCCCTGAGTTAGTTTGAGCCTAACTCACCTGTTTGATGTGGCGTTCTCTCCACCACCAGGGTGAACCAGGTTTGCCTGGAAAAGCTGGCGAGCGTGGCCTTCGGGTGAGGCTTTGCGGGGAGAAGTAAGGGGGGGTGATGAGAGAACTTATGGGAGGTGGGCATGAAGCTGTGGGAAACACTGAGGGGAGAAAGGGTGATGGGAGAGTCTGGAGGGAGGCATGTGGTAATGGGGAACTCTGACATGGTTTTCAGGGTGATGGAGAACTGGGGCAGTATGGGGGTCTTCAAAATGCTGGGAGGGTCTGTCTCATACCAGCTGCTCTTCTCAGGGGGCACCTGGAACTCGGGGGCCTGTGGGTGAGAAGGGAGACCAGGGAGATCCTGGAGAGGATGGACGAAACGTGAGTCCTGACCTCTGATCCCTGAACTCTAACCTCAACTTCAATCTCCAACCATCCAGCTCCCAGCCTCTGACCCCGCCACCCCGACCCTGCAGCGCTAAACCCTCACAGTCCTCATTTCCTTTGACCCCTTCATCACAAACCCCAAAGGCCACCAGGATCCCCATGAATCCTTAGGGTGTTTCCAAAGCTCCCCCAAACTGCTGCCTCTCCTCGCTGACCCTGACCCTCTGACTTTTTGCAGGGGAGCCCTGGACCATCTGGACCCAAGGGTGACCGTGGGGAGCCAGTGAGTAGTGCTGGTGTTCTGGGCTCAGTAGTGCTGGTGTTCTGGGCTCGGGAGGGATACAGGGTTCCGGTGCTCAGTCTGGTTAGCACCTCCGTTAAGGGCCTGGAGGTCAAGGTTGGGAGCCCTGGTGGCCACCTCCAGGCCTGACCTGGCTTCTGGGGTTTGGCACTGGGGTGCAGGGAATCTGGGAGCAGAGCTGAGCTTGAGGTAAAACTGAGCCATACCGTGGGGCTGCAGGGCTCCTGTTGACTACAATTCTTTCCTTTCCTAGGGTCCCCCAGGACCCCCTGGACGGCTGGTAAGGGTTGACTGGGTCTGATTCTGTCATCTCCCTCACCTGCCCCTGTTAGCCCCACACGGTGTCCCTTCATCCCTTCCACTGACTCCCACTTCCCCCACTGCCCCCTGATGTCTTTACTGATCCTCACCAACTCCTCTTCCCCTACTTGAACTATTCTTCTCACTGGCCATTCACTCCACAGGTGGACACGGGACTTGGAGTCAGAGAGAAGGTATCATGTTCCATGGGTGGAGTGAAGCTGTGAGCCTAAGAAAGCATCCCAGCCACCCCCATGACAGGTTCTGCCTCGGGCATGCCTGTGGCCCTAGTGCTATTCCCTCAACACGTTTGTCTCTACCATAGGGAGAGTCTGGGGACCGTGGACAGGAGGGTCCTCGAGGACCCAAGGGTGACCCCGGCCCCCCTGGAGCTTCTGGGGAGAGAGTGAGTGTGGCTTATCCCGTGGGAACGTGTGGGCCTGGGAAAGCCTGCTCTGATTTCTTCCTCCCCTTGTCCTCAGGGCATCAGTGGACTTCGGGGGCCCCCAGGCCCACAGGTGAGTGACACACTTTGCCCCATCAGCCTAAGTTCCCATCTTGCCCTCACCTCTCACTGACCTTGTTCCCTTCAGGGGGACCCAGGTGTTCGAGGCCCAGCAGGAGAAAAGGTGAGAGAGCATGGAAGTTTTCCGACTGTGAGCCTGGGCTCTCAGATCCATCTCATCCTTCGAGGCCTCTTACCACTCTGTTTTCCTCAGGGTGACCGGGGCCCCCCTGGCCTGGATGGCCGCAGTGGACTGGATGGGAAACCAGGAACCCCTGGTTCCCCTGGGCTGCCTGTGAGTCGTGGCGGTCACTGCCTGGTCACGCCCCTTCCCTTGCCCCTTTGTATGGCTCCAGACTCACTGGAGTCTTCTGGGTCTTGATTAGCTCTGGGGCCAGGTGGGTCATCTGTGTCTTCTCCTAGTACCCTGCCTGGGTGGGGGATGTTACTGCCTGACAGGCCTTGGGTTCACAGGAACTAGTGGCCCTGTCAGTGGGCAGTGCCCCTGACCCCAAGACCACTGCGGACTCCCTGACTTGAGTCTCTCCTCAGGGTGCTATAGGCAAGGCTGGGGACCCAGGGAGAGACGTAAGTAAGGGGAGATATTAGGGTGGAGGGCGGCTCAGGGGTCCAGCATGAACTGTGTAGCCTGGTCTTCATAGTCACAGGACCAGCGGGAGTAGGGGGAGTTGGTCCAGCCCTGTCCTTGGGAGGGTCCCAGTCCCTGGCAGGCAGGTTTGAGCAGAGTCCTGCTTTCTGATCTTCTCTGCCTTGGGCGCTATAGTAGGACCCCCAAATCCTGAGGGTTCTTCCCTTCGGAGTTTCAGCAGGGGGGGCCCCCTACCCTATCGGGTCTCAGCCTCGGGACCTCAATGGCTCCTCCATTGAGGAGGAGGGGGGGACTCTACACGGGAGGAGGTTCTTAGTGGGGTTTTCCAAGTCCATGGATGTGCCCCAGGAGATATATCAGTGGCCCTCTCAATCCTAGCAAAGACTTTTTCCAGGGACTTCCTGGCCTTCAAGGAGAACAGGGCCCCGCTGGCCCCTCTGGTCCCCTTGGAGCACCGGTGAGTCCCACTTTCATGGTACCCTTTTAAAAAAAAAAAAAAATTATTTATTTAGTTGCACGGGGTCTTAGTTGCAGCAGGCAAGCTCCTTAGTTGTGGCACGCATGTGGGATCTAGTTCCCTGACCAGGGATCAAACCCGGGCCCCCTGCATTGGGAGCTCGGAGTCTTATCCACTGTGCACCAGGGAAGTCCCCTCGTGGTATCCTTTTGCCCCGTTACTGCCCTCACCCCAACCCTGACTTCTGACCCATGATCTGTTCCCACAGGGAAAGCCAGGCAAGGATGGCAAGCCTGGCCTGAATGGGAAAAACGTGAGTGTCCAGGGTAGACACAGTGAAACCTCCAAAAAATGCTAGCATACGGACATGGTCCAGATGTGCCATACACATGGGGCACACACACAGACACATGCTGACACGTGCCGACACCCGAGTATGTAGCCCACACGTACAGATACATCCTGAAGCACACGTCCATGTGCACACACGGGCAGCCTCACAGACACAGTGAGTTAAGTGGACGTGCCGACCTGTGCCTGGATGGGCCAACACAAGCTAAAATAACCACAGCCACGGGCACAGGCAAAGAGCCTCAGACACAGATGGAGAAATGCCAACACACAGGTGTGAAGCCCACATTCAGGGATACTGAAGACATGTTGACGCACAAACACTTCCACCCATACACGTGCTATGACTTGGCCCCAGGGCTGCACGTGTACCTCTGTGGAGGTGTGGTGAGACACGTATCCAAGGCTCTGACGTGTGATACATGTGGGGAAAGACCGACATGTGCATTTGTGTCCACAGTCACATATACATACAGCCACACACAGTGAGGTAGACATAGGACTTGCAGACAGTTACCAAGACACACAGACAATTCTTAGTTCTTAATTCTGTTGGGTCTGATGTGAGTCCTCTGCCCGCAGGGAGGACCTGGGGACCCTGGAGAAGATGGGAGGAAGGTGAGTCGCCTCACTTGGAGTCTGCTCTGGCTCAGATTGGGGCCACGTCTGAAGCACCCTTGTCTTCCTTAGGGAGAGAAGGGAGATTTGGGCGCTCCTGGGAGACAAGTGAGTGTTGGAGTCTTCTGTAACCTCTGAACCCTGACCCTGACCCTGTGATATGTGGCTCCACTCCTTTCTGGGGTCTCAGGGTCCTGATGCTGGCTACATCCTCCACAGGGTCATGATGGCCCCAAGGGTGAGCGAGGAGCTCCTGGTAGCCCTGGACTCCAGGGCCCCCCGGGCATCCCAGGGCAGGTTGGCCCTCCTGGCCAGGTGAGTGTCCAGGATAGTTCCAGGACTTGGGAGCAACAGGGGCCATTATGTTGTCACCCTGGGAGGCCATGATCCTGTGTGACTTCTTTGTGTTCTGACATACATATCTCAGGGTTTCCCTGGTGTTCCAGGAGGTTCGGGCTCCAAGGTGAGTGTGCAGATGCTGGGTGGGGGGTATGGTCAGGGGCTGCCCAGAGCGGGGGGCATTTTCACCACTGGTCATTCTTTTTCTCAGGGTGAGCGTGGGGAGACTGGACCCAAAGGGGAACAGGTGAGGCCCCCATCTTTTTCACTTGCCCCGGTAGCCATAGCACCCATGCATGCGCGCACATGCCCCCAGCCCCAGCCCCAAACTGGGTCCAGCAGCTTGTCTCTTGGTGTCTCCAGGGCCTCCCAGGAGAGCGTGGCCTGAGAGGAGAGCCTGGGAGCACGGTGGTGAGTGAAGCCTGGGACCTGGCCCTTGACTGTTATGTGCATGCCTGTAGCGGCCACCTCTGTCCCATTCCACTTGCCGTGAGGCCCCACTGGAGCTGTGCTGTGTGCTCAGCCCCCTGCCCTGTTGGGATTCCTGTAGCCTACACGGAGGGGAACCTGGGCAGCAGGGACATGTCAGGGAGGGGCTTCCAGTGACCTCGAGCCACCTCAACAAAGGGCTAAACGGTCCTCTGGGCAAGAGGCCTGGGGAAGAGGGTAGGGAGGCTGTTTTGGGGGGCAGTGTGGGGCCTTCTCCTCTGTGGGCAGCCCCTCACCCAGCTTGTGTCCCCAGAATGTGGAGCGGTTGCTGGAAAATATTGGCATCAAGGTAGGTTGTTTGGGGGCTGGGCATGGGGGTTGGTGGGAACCCCACGGGACAAGTAATGCCCGTGGGGCCAGGCCAGGGCGTGGGAGGCTGCAGTACTGGCCCTGCTCTTCTGACCCCTCACTGTCACTCAGACGTCTGCCCTGCGGGAGATCGTGGAGAGCTGGGAAGAGAGCTCTGGCAGCTTCCTGCCTGTGCCTGAACGGCGTCGTGGCCCCAAGGGGGACCCAGGAGAGCGGGGCCCACCAGGCAAGGAGGTGTGTGTTGGCTGCTCAGGGGGGCGTGTCCTGTGGAGGGTGTGGTTGACACCAGCATTTACTCTTCTGTTCCTCCAGGGCCCCACTGGCTTTTCTGGAGAACGTGGGCCGAAGGGAGATCGTGGAGACCCCGGCCCTCAGGGACCACCTGGCCTGGCCTTTGGGGAGAGGGGCCCCCCTGGACCTCCCGGCCTTGCTGGGGAACCTGGAAAGCCTGGTATCCCTGGGCTCCCAGGCCCGGCTGGGAGTGTGGGAGAGGCAGGGAGACCAGGAGAGAGGGTGAGCCTGGCTGGGACGTCTGGGGAGGTGGGCTCAGGAGGAGCTGGACTCCCCACAGGCATAGCCCCCACCCTGCGATTTGCACTTCAGGGAGAACGGGGAGAGAAAGGAGAACGTGGAGAACAGGTGAGCTGGAGGGGGCTTTACCGGGCGGGACTGCCTATGGGCTGTGTTGGGGTGGCCACCCACTTTCTTCTTTTCTGCAGGGCAGAGACGGCCCTCCTGGCCTTCCTGGCCCCCCTGGCCCCAAGGTGATCACCCCAGCTCTGCCCAAGCCTGTGACTGCTGTCACCGAGAGGCCACCATTGGCTTGAGCCCCAGAAATTCCATGTGGTGACTCTGACCCTACAACCCTCTGGCACCCTGTGATCTGGGATGACCCCTCCATGCCTCTGTGACAGACACATCTCTCCCCTGTGACCTTGTGCTTGTAGGTGGCCATGGACGAGCCAGGTTCTGGACTCTCTAGAGAACCAGGACCCCCTGGACTCAAGGGTGCTAAGGTCAGTGTGTGGGATCAACCTGGGGGCCACCCTTGCCATGGTGCCAGCGCCTGGCTTGACATGTCATCCCCACAGGGGGAGCCAGGCAGTGACGGCAACCAAGGCCCCAAAGGAGACAGGGTGAGGCCTCCCACCCCACCATGTTTCCCCTCCCCTGCGGGAGGGCATGCCGGGGTGGCATGTCTGTGGGCACCTGGCAGTGATGGGGGCTCAGGTCATGACCCTCTGCTTGCAGGGTGAGCCAGGCATCAAGGGAGACTGGGGAGAGCCTGGACAGAGGGGTCAAAATGGCAGCCCGGTGAGTCCTTGCCCCACAGGCCATGTGTGCACAAGTACACGGCTCTCACTTGTGTTGTCCGGGCTGGAGTCTGCTCTGCCTGGGGCTGTCTAGGGGGAAGCTGGGATGGGGAACAAGGGCAGTGTGGCCTTAAACGTGTTCTCTCTAGGGTCTACCAGGAGAGCGTGGTGTGGCTGGGCCTGAGGGGAAGCCGGTGAGTGATGGCAGGAGCAGCGTGGCCGAGATTCTGGGGAACAGCTACCCTTTGCCGTGTGCTGGCCGCCGTATGCACGTGTCACCAGTGACCGGTGCCGGGGTGTGGTGACTGGGTGCCCAGGTCTGAGTGCAGATGCATGATAGCTGTGTACGCGTACAGGCCCATGTGTACTGTCTATGTGGGGCAGTCTGTGGGTATGGGGTGATTTGTGCCTGGGAGGGGTAGAGGTGCAGAAGTGGGGCCCCCAGGCAAAGGTCTCCAGAGGGCAGGAACAGGCCCAAGTGAGACCAGACTGAGGCTCAGAAGCCCCCTTCTCTATCCAGGGTCTGCAAGGTCCGAGGGGGACCCCTGGCCCAATGGTGAGTACCCCAGAATCCTGCTCCCTCCTGCTCCCATCCTACAGTGGGTAACCCCTACAATGGGCAGTACTGCCTCAGTTTCCCTGGGAGGGTGGGATTGGCTCCCACTCGTCTGGCTCTTTCTCTCTCCAACAGGGTGGCCATGGAGACCCTGGACCACCTGGTGCCCCGGTGAGTGATGGGGAAGCACTGCCTAGTGGTGGGGGGGACAGGCATCAGTCCCCACTGATGACTCAGTTGGATAACTTGTTTGTGTTAGTCCATGAGTCCAGGTGGATAACTCTGACCCCAGTTTCCTGCCCTTGATACTTTTTTCTAGGGTCTTGCTGGCCCTGCGGGACCCCAGGGACCTTCTGGCCTGAAGGTGAGTATAGGCAGGTGTGGGTGTGTGGCTGGAAGGAGGTGGTGGCTTGGAGCAGCCTGTCTGCACCAGGATAACATCTGCCAACCTCTGGGAATGTCACTGACCTGTAGTGCGACTGAGCACCAAGGTGCTCCGTCCATGTGGTCTTTGCTTGTGGATGGAGGCTGAAGGGCCTCTCGTTCATCTGTGGTGTCATGCGGTCTCTGGGGTTTTGGCAGGGGGAGCCTGGAGAGACAGGACCACCAGGACGGGTGAGTGACCCAGCCCATGGGTTAGTCACAGGGAGCTGGGTGGGGTTGGCACTGCCCTGAACTTTTTCTTCCTCCAGGGCCTGCCTGGACCCACTGGAGCTGTGGGACTTCCTGGCCCCCCTGGCACCTCAGGCCTTGTGGTGAGTGAGGCCCCTGCAGAGATAGCATGTCCCTGCCCTCTGGGTCCCGTGCTCTCCGTGTCCCTCTCACATCTGACTTGTTTCCTTCAGGGTCCTCAGGGGGCACCAGGTTTGCCTGGACAAGTGGTGAGTCCTGGGGATCAGGGCTGGACTCCGAGGGTCAGGAGTCAGGGGGCAGGCCCCTGACAGAGCTCTCCCTTCTCAGGGGGAGACAGGGAAGCCGGGAGTGCCAGGTCGTGATGGTGCCAGTGGGAAGGACGGAGACAGAGGAGCCCCTGGCGTGCCGGTGTGTGTTTTGAGGGGAGCTCGCTGTGGGCATGTGATGGGGCCTGTGCCAGCCGCCGTGTGCCTGGAGGAAGAGGAGGGCTGGGCAGCAGGGGCAGGGGGTGGAGAGGCACTGAGTTCCACCCACTGTTCTGCCATAGGGGTCACCAGGTCTGCCTGGACCTGTCGGACCTAAAGGAGAGCCTGGACCCATGGGCACCCCTGGACAGGTGATCTTTGATCCTGACCGCCACCTTCTGCATCAGCTCCTCTGCCTCACTCCCAAGCCTAGTTTGTCCCTTCCATATGGATGGCGGGGTGGGGATGGGGAGGTGGCAGGAGGCGAGGTAACTCACCAGGAGTTCCCTGCAGGCTGTGGTCGGGCCCCCTGGAGCAAAGGGAGAGAAGGTGAGTGTGTGGGAGGCCCTGGTTTGGGGGGCACAAGGGTTAGGGGCTGAGGAACCCCACTGACCCCTTTCCCTCATCAGGGCACCCCTGGAGGCCTTGCTGAAGACCTGGTGGGAGAGCCGGTGAGTGTGGAACCTCCACACTCCACAGCATAGTTCCTCCACACTCCACAGCATAGTTCCTCCACCCCTGTGACCCTCACCTTCCATAATATGCCCCACATGGTCCAGGCCTCGTGCTCCCTCTTTGAGTCTCAGCTGTCTGTGCCCCTGACACCCATGTGTCCTTCTGACCCCTGTATCCACAGGGAGCCAAAGGTGACCGAGGACTGCCGGGGCCACGAGGCGAGAAGGTGAGGTGGGCCTGGCCGCAGGGCCTGTGCATTGGGCAGGGAGGGGTACGGTTGGGTGGCTAGACACCCTCACTACACTTTCTATGCAGGGTGAAGCCGGCCGTGCTGGGGAGCCTGGAGATCCTGGTGAAGATGTGAGTCTGGGGTCTGGGCGAGTCTGAGTCTGGGTTGAGGAGTGCAGTCGTGGATGTGAGGGACCGTTGCTGGGCCTGGGCACATCTGAACCCGAGCCTGGCTGAACATTCCAGCATTCAGGGTCCTGCTCTGGGAGCATGCAGGGGTCACGCCTCCTGGCTTCCACGTGCCTGTCCTAGGTCTTCTGTTCCTCCCTGTGTCTGAGCACATGTGCTCCTGTCTGATCTCCCAGGTCTCAGGACACATGGGAGTTTTTGTGGGCCTCTCCTTGGTCATGTATTGGTGCTGCCCCTCTCCCCACCCTGTCTGTGCTCCTGTATCTGAGCTCATGTCTGTGGTCATGTCTAAGCTCCCTGGGATGGGACATGTCTGAGTTCCTGCTCCTGTCTGCACTCCCACATACCTGCACTCACATCCTTGGTGCCAAATGTCCGTGGTCACCTCTGAGCTCCCCTGGGAATGTTTTGGGGCCATACCTGAGCTCTGGGTTCATGTTCCTACTCTCAAATGCTGCTTACTTTGTTTTAGGGTCAGAAAGGGGCTCCAGGACTCAAAGGTCACAAGGTATGTGTGCCCTAAAGCATCCCTGCTGGGGGTCATGGTCCTGAGACTCCCGGAACCTGATCTGACTCTTCTTTCCCTTGAAGGGTGACCCAGGTGTTGGGGTCCAGGGGCCCCCTGGGCCAATTGGTCCTCCAGGTCTAAAGGTAAAACAATGCCCCATCACTAGTAGTAGGGGCAGCAGGTGGGGCGGGAGGCCTGGAGGTGGGAGAAAGAGGGTGTTCTGGGGCTAGTCCTGGGAAGGGGTCCTGCTGGAGCCATTCCTCCCTTTGCTATTTTTGTTCCAGGGAGACTTGGGCCCCCCCGGCACCCCTGGTGCTCCTGGTATTGTGGGGCTCCCCGGTCAGACAGGCCCTCGTGGAGAGATGGGTCAGCCGGGCCCCAGTGGAGAGCGGGTAAGGGTGCTGAGGGCTGCATGTGGGGACTTGGTGACTTCAGGACCTCTGAATCTGGTACTGGGTGAAGAGGAGAAGGGGGCCCAACCCTGCCGAGGGGGCTCCTGGTTTTGGGGGGACAGCACGGGAGGAAGGTTCCCAAGTCACCCTTCGCCTCTCTTACCTCATTTTCACTATAGGGTCTGGCAGGCCCCCCAGGGAGAGAGGGAGCCCCAGGTCCCTTGGGGCCACGTGGACCCCTTGGGCTAGCGGTGAGTAGAAGTGCCCCAACGCCCCATGTCTCTGATTGCTGTGTGTTGGAGTCTGTCCATGTGGGGACTTAGGCTGGGGACTATGCCACACTGAGTGGCTAGAAGTGTGTGTGCCTTTGAGGGGCACAGAAGCCTCACCTCACTCTGCCCACAGGGAGCACCTGGGGCCCCTGGACTCAAAGGAGACAAGGTAGATGGGACAATGCTGCTGGCTCTCTCTTGCACCCCTGTCACCCCCTCCAGCTTCCACTAACCCTTGTCACCCCCTCTAATCTCCACTGACCCCTGTCACTCCCTCCAGCCTCCACCGACCTCCCATGACCCTCTGTCCTCCACCATTTCCCCTCACTGATCCCTGGTGTCCTGTTGATCTCCAGGGAGACACTGGAGCAGGGCCGCCTGGGGCCCGAGGCGAGCGTGGGGAGCCAGGTGTCCGGGTATGTATGTCCTGCTCTGCAGCCATGGCCATTCCAGGGAGCCACCCTGGGAGTCCCTTCATCACAGCTCTTGCTTCTGATTTCCAACTTACCGAGTCGCTGAATCTATTGTCACCATCCAGGGTGAAGATGGCCGCCCCGGCCTGGAGGGACCCCGAGGACTTGTGGTGGGTCTCCCTGGGGAAAGAGCCAGTGGTGTGACTCAGTCCCCTATCTGTGCCCTCTGTGCCCTTGTGACACTCTGCAGCCTTCTGCAGCCCTCTGATTCTCCTTGGCTACTCTCTGGTCCTTTGTCTCCCCCATTCCCCCGGGCCCCCCAGTCCTCCCCTGACCCCTGAGCTCTCTCCCCAGTAGTCCCCACAAATTCCCTTAGCTCACTATTTTCTCTCATACAGGGTCCCCCAGGCAGCCGGGGGGAGCGTGGGGAGAAGGTAAGGATATGGGGAAGAGGCCCCTGGGGTCAGTGTGGGTGGGGATCTTGCAAGTTAGGATTTGGGGCTTCTCTATTTGGGTGAGACTCACACTCTTCCACCCAATAGGGTGACACTGGAACCTCAGGGCTAAAGGGTGACAAGGTGAGTGTGCGCATGGGGGAGGGCAGGGGACTAAGGGTGCTCCTGACTCCTCTGACTGCCCCCTGTCCACTCAGGGTGACTCAGCTGTGATTATGGGGCCTCCGGGGCCACGAGGTGCCAAGGGGGACATGGTGAGTGGGTCTGGTCCATGTGCAGATGGGTGTGGGAGGGGCTTCTTTGTGGGCTGGGCCAGGGGATCTGAGAGCTCAAACCCTCAGAGGGTAAGGGACTTTTAGCCCCTGACCCTGATTTCTGACCCTGACCCAGGGTGAACGAGGGCCTCGGGGCATAGATGGTGACAAAGGACCTCGGGGAGACAGTGGGGACCCTGGAGAAAAGGTATGGGGATGAGGTTGGGATATTCTATACAGGGTGAGGAGGGGGGTCCTACAGGCTGGGGGGCTCCATGGAGGGTCTGTGAGGACTGGAGAGGAGGATGGGAGGGGGCTTTCTGGGGGTCAGAGGGGAGGGGGTTCTGTCAGCTGTAGCAACTCTGTGGGGTGGCTGAGAGGATGGGGGCTCTATGGGGGGCGCTCAAGGGCCTGGATAGGAGGTGAGAAGGGGAATGTATGGACTGTGGCTCTATGAGAGTGCCTGTGGGAATGGGAAGGGGGCTTCTTGGCTGTTAGGGGTACTCCAGGTAGGGGTAAGGGTAGGGGCCCAGTGGTAAGAGGAGTGGCAGGAATCTGGGGGTCCTGGGGTGAGAAATGAGCCACCCCACGAGCCACAGTCCCTAGCTCCACCCTGCTGGGGCGTGGGCTGGAAGGGAAGGGGCCATGGGGAAGCGCATGGGAGCAGCACTGGCCAGCTCCGCCTCAGCCAGCAGGTTCCAGTCATTCTCTGAGCATGCAGCCTGGGCTGGTCCTGATTGTGTCCCTCTCCTGGTCACTCCCACAGGGCGCCAAGGGACAGCCTGGAGACAAGGGCTCAGCCGGGTTGCTGGGAGTGCGTGGACTCACAGGACCCAAGGCAAGTCCCGCCCCAGGTACAGACCCAGAGCCATGCATCACACACCCCTGTCCCAGGGGTGTCCTCTAGCATTGGAGGGTTTCCTGCCTCCCTCCCTGTTGGCCCCATATGTGCTCACACGGGCTCCTTGTGCAGCCTGGGCCCTGGCTGCAGTCACCGAGTGGCTGCATGTGCAGCAGACAGGCCAGCACAGGGGACAGTCACACTGAAGTGCTGCCCTCCCCCATCTGTGTTTCCCACAGGGTGAGCCTGGTGCTGCAGGGATCCCTGGTGAGCCGGTAAGATGCCCCCATGCCCATGTAGTGGCCTTTGACCTTACAGTGAACCAGTACTCTCATGTTGTCCAGGGACCCCTACCTTCACAGTAGCCCCCATGATGGTTCCACCCACATAGTGACCCCTGCCCATGGTGACCCTCATCCCCATGGAAAACCCTGCCCTTCCAGTGGCTCTGGCCCCTAATGATGATTCTCACCCCTATGATGTTCCTTGTCCATTACATCCAAAGTGATTCCCTTTGATCCCTCACTGACCTCCCCTGGCCTCACATTGACCCCTTTCCCCCCAGGGATCCCGAGGAAAAGACGGAGCCCCTGGTGTCCGAGGAGACAAAGGAGATGTTGGCTTCATGGGTCCCCGGGGCCTCAAGGTGAGAAGGGGACTGTTTTTTTCCCCCTAATCAGGAGGACCTGATGTTGAAGGGTGAGGTATCTGGGGTCAGAGGTCAGGTATTTGGGGTCAGATGTGGGGGTGTCCGGGGCTGAATGTGAGGTGTTAGGTTAGAGGTTGGAAGGTCAGAGTTTGGAGTATCTAAGGCCAGTTTGGAGAGTAGTTTCAGCGTCAAGCGGTTACAGGGTGAGGTATCTGGAAGTCATTTTTCACTTCTTTTCTCCCGCAGGGCGAACGGGGGGTTAAGGGAGCCTGTGGCCTTGATGGAGAGAAGGGAGATAAGGTACAGGGGTGATGGGGCATATGCGTGGGGATGTGGGAGGCTGTGAGGCCTGGGGCCTAAGGCTGACCCCTCCACCTGATCCCTGCAGGGAGAAGCTGGTCCCCCGGGCCGCCCAGGGCTGGCAGGACGCAAGGGAGAGTTGGTGAGAGTGGGGCACCCCCAGAATGAGGAGTGGATGGCTGGGCCAGGGCCTGGCTAATGTCTTCTCTTCTCCAGGGGGAGCCGGGTGTTCCAGGCCAGTCAGGGGCCCCTGGGAAGGAGGGCCTGATCGGTCCCAAGGTATGGGGTCTCTCTCAACAGTGGACATCGGGGGTTTAGGATTGGGCAGGGAAGGGCATGGTTGGGTTGTGAAGGTTTTGGGTCAAGGAAGGTTTTGGGTCGTGAAAGGTTGGGACATTGCGGGGTGGAGTGGGGCTGGTCTTGAGGTTTCAGGGTGGGTTGGGGTCACAATGTGCTTTTTAATTTTTTCTTTGGCCGCACCGTGTGGCATGCGGGATCTTAGTTCCCCGACCAAGGATTGAATCCATGCCCCCTCAGTGGCAGCGCAGAGTCTTTTTTTTTTTTTTTTAAGATTGATTTATTATTTCTTTATTTTATTTTTATTTCTCTTTGGCTGTGTCGGGTCTTAGTTGCAGCATGTGGGATCTTCATTGAGGCATGCGGGATCTTTCGTTGCAGTGTGCAGGCTCTTCGTTGCGGCGCACGGGCTTCTCTCTAGCTGTGTCATGCGGGTTTTCTCTTCTCTAGTTGTGGCACGCAGGCTCCAGGGCGCGTGGGCTCTGTAGTTGTGGTGCACGGGTTCCAGAGTGCGTGGGCTCTGTAGTTTGTGGCATGCAGTCTCTCTAGTTGAGGCGTGCAAGCTCAGTAGTTGTGGCGCTTGGGCTTAGTTGCCCCGCGGCATGTGGGATCTTAGTTCCCTGACCACGGATCAAACCCACGTCCCCTGCATCACAAGGCAGATCCTTTACCACTGGACCACCAGGGAAATTCCGAAGCGTGGAGTCTTAACCACTGGACTGCCAAGGAAGTCCCCACAATGCACATTTAGGATTAAGGGGTGGGAGGTGGAGCAGCACATGCCTCAGGGCTAAGGGGTTACGGTGGGTGGAGGTCAGTGGGGAGGCTGGAGTGTCAGTGTAGGGGAAAAAGGTGGTCAGGGCAAGGGGCATCACAGTGAGGTCAGGGTCATGGGGATCATGGCAGATTGAGGGTCTTCGACTGGTAGGGCCACAGGTACTTGAGGTTATGGCCATTGGGCCTGGGGGCTTATGGGGGTTGAGCTGAGGTAGGCCAAGGCAGAGGGACTCTCATGCTTCTTTCTGTTCCCAGGGTGCTCGCGGTTTTGATGGGCAGCCAGGACCCAAGGGTGACCAGGGCGAGAAAGGGGAGCGGGTAAGTTGAGGCTAAGGTCATGGTGAATTGAGGAGGTTGTACTCTCTGGAAGTGGGTCCATCTTTGGAAGCTCTCATCACTGTCCCTGATCTGTCTCTCCTCAGGGGCCTCCAGGAATTGGGGGCTTCCCAGGTCCCAGGGGCAGTGATGGCTCTAGTGGTCCCCCCGGGCCACCTGGCAGTATTGGTCCCAAAGGCCCCGAAGGACTTCAGGGCCAGAAGGTGAGGGGCCCTGACTCTGATTCCAGACCCCTGAGCCTCACTGACCCTTCACTCCTCACTGACCTCTGGCTCTGCAACCCATTCCCCCAATATCTTTGCCCCAACCTCTGAACTCATGATCCCAATTTGTCGTACTTCTGACCCCCACTGCCTCTGACCCTGCTTACTTGGTCCTGTCTGACAGGGTGAACGAGGTCCCCCTGGAGAGAGTGTGGTGGGGGCCCCTGGGGTCCCTGGAACCCCAGGAGAGAGAGGGGAGCAGGTGAGTGGGGATTCCTAGGCTTGGGGTCAAAGGTTGGGGTGACCTCTGGTGTCCGTGAGATCAGAGGTCACAGCCTGGTCCTATCCGTTGCACATAGGGGCGGCCAGGACCTGTGGGGCCCCGCGGTGAGAAGGGAGAAGCTGCACTGACAGTGAGTGTGGGGTATGGGAGTTGTGGGCTCTGCCTCCTGCACCCAACCCCCGACCCCCTGGACCCTGGACCCTGGACTCTGACTCAGCGCTGTCCCTCCATGATCCCTGCATCATGTACCCTTTGTCCTTCTGTGATCCATTGGTTCTTCATGACCCTTGTGGTCTTGGGCTCCTAGGAGGATGACATTCGGGGCCTTGTGCGTCAGGAGATGAGTCAGCATTGCGGTGAGTGGGGCCCAGCCCACAGTCTCTTGGGTACCACCCCACTCCATCCCCGTATCCCTAGACAGGGGCAGGCAGCATCCCCAGAACTTCTAAGGGGCAAGCAGTCAAGGAGATGGGTGGAGACAGATGGATACAAAATGCACACAGGGGGCTTCCCTGGTGGCGCAGTGGTTGAAGAGTCCGCCTGCCGATGCAGGGGACACGGGTTCAGGCCCCGGTCCGGGAAGATCCCACATGCCGCAGAGCGGCTGGGCCCGTGAGCCATGGCCTCTGAGCCTGCGCGTCCGGAGCCTGTGCTCCGCAACGGGAGAGGCCACAGCAGTGAGGGGCCCACGTACCACAAAAAACAAAACACAAAAAAACCCAGTCATTATGGAGGTAGGACACAGGAATAGTAATTAACATTTTTAAGTACCAAAAAAAAAAAAAAAAAAAAAAAAAAAAAAAATTTCAAAATGCACACAGGTGTTTCAGGACAGACATGCTGACAGGACTTCCCCAAATGGAGACCCAGGCAGAGGTGGAGGGACTCGTAGTGTTCCCGGGTGCCCAGGATGGTGGCGTGTGGAGGGGGTGGAGGTGTGAGCAGAGCCAGTTCCTCAGGGCCTGACGTGGAGCCAGGGTGTGGGTGGAGGGCTCTGGTGGCCCTGGGGGGCATCAGAGAGTGAAGCTCGTCTCCTTCCGCCTCTCTCTGTGGCTGCTTTCCCTCTGTCTCCATGCCTGCCGGCTCCTGACTGGCTGTCTCTCCCTCTCTCTCTTGCCCTTTGTTGGCCTGTTCCCAACTTCACTCTCGCCCTCTGTTTGCTTCTCCCCTTCCTTTCTTTCTCTTTCTCTCTCTCTGCATCTGCTTCCCTTCCTGTCTCTCCTGTCTGTCACTCTCTCCTGCTGTCCTTCTCTGTATGTCTCTGCCCCCGTGTGCGTCTCTCTCCCTGCCTCTTTCCATCTTTGTCTCCTGCTCTGTTATTGTCTCTCTCCCTGCCCCCTCTCTGCCCCCTCCAGCCTGCCAGGGCCAGTTTATCACATCTGGATCACGTGAGTAGTTTTCTGGTATTTTCTGCTCCTGGAACTTTCCTCACCCCTGGCCCGGCTGTGCCCATCACCTGGGTCCTCTCAGCAGGGGCTTGGCTGGGGTGGCCACCATGCTGACCCCAGGGCCCTGTGCCCCTGCTTCTGGCTCTAGGACCCCTCCCTAGTTACGCTGCAGACACCGCTGGCCCCCAGCTCCACGCCTTGCCCATTCTCCGCGTCTCCCATGCAGAGGAGGAAGGTGAGGATGGCTGGAGCCGTGGGGTGTGTGGGGTGGGAGCACAGACACACACGGGGCTGCTCATGTGTGCAGGGCCCACGCCACGCGTGTAGGGTCCACATGCAGGGAACACTCTTGTGTACACGTGGGAGACCAGTGCTGCCCACCCCATCCAAGGGCCAGGGTTGGGCAGCATGAACCCAGCCCTGCTGGGGCCCTGCTCAAAGCACACCCCACCATGCGTGCAGGCCAGGTGCCCCCTGAGGATGATGAGTACGAATACTCTGAGTATTCCATGGAGGAATACCAGGACCCTGAGGCTCCTTGGGATGGCGATGGTGAGAAAGAGGGCTGGGCCCAGAGGGATTTGGGGAGGGGCAGACAGAGCCCATCCCTGCTGACCTCTCTGACCTCCATCAGCCCCGGACCCCTGCTCGCTTCCACTGGACGAGGGCTCCTGTACTGCCTACACCCTGCGCTGGTATCATCGGGCTGTGGCAGGTGGTACGGAGGCCTGTCACCCTTTTGTCTATGGTGGCTGCGGAGGGAATGCCAACCGTTTTGGGACCCGTGAGGCCTGTGAGCGCCGCTGCCCGCCCTGGGTGGCTCAGAGCCAGGGGACAGGTATGGGCGTACCTCGCATCCCATTAGGGGCCTACCCAGATCATGTCCAGGGTCAGGGTCCTGGGTCAGAAGCCTCCTCAGACTGGGGGACCTGGGACAGAACCCTCCCAGACCAAAGAGCTGAGTAGAGAACCCCAGCTCTATGTGGAGTCCCCAGTATGGCCCCCCCTCAGTGCTCCCTCCCTTAAAGACCTGAGTGAGCATCCCTCTCTGCGGGCAGAGCCTCCACACCCTATGCCCCCAGCTTCCCCGTTCTCTGTGGCTGATGGGATGGGTAAGGTCAGATGGCTGAACCCAACCTGCCCCACCCAGGTGCTGCTGGGAGCTTAGGCAGATGATGAGCTGAAGTTCAGCATCCCCTGGAGGATTCGGTGTCTCAGCTGGACCCTGCTGTCCCTCCCCTTGGTGCTAGAGGCCTGCGTGCACTTGAGCGTGCATGAGCGTGTCCGTTAATTTCAGTGACTTGTTCCATGGGTCTAGCCTTCCCCACTGTGGACAAACCCCCATTGTGGCTCCTGCCTCCCTGGCAGATGACTCAGTGTGGGGATGGCTGTGGGCAGTGAGCGGATGTGACTGAATCTGACCGCATCTGACCTGCCCCTTGACCCAAGCCTGTGATGACATGGTGCTGATTCTGGGGGGCATTAAAGCTGCTGTTTAAAGGCCCCTGTTGTGAATGTTTGGGGAGGTGTGGGCGTCAGGGGGACGGTACCATCCCGAGTGGGTACAGAGTCCCTCTGTCCAGCCGTGGTCACTGTCCTGTGACCCTCAGTCCCCAACTTGTCCCCAGAAAGAAGACAGGGTAGGAGCCAAGGATATGTCCTCACTGCTCCCCAGGAGGGGATGAATCATAGGTGGGGGGCTGCCTCAAGCCAGGAGACAGGGCCCAGCTGTCAGCCCAGGGGCTGAGGGAGATAAATGGGCCCTGAAGGGGGCAGAGAGGCAGACCACAGCACAGCGCTGCCTGGCCCTAGCTTACCCTAGAGGAGGCTGCTACTGGTAGGACTGGGGTCATGGGGGGTGGGCAGGGCCTTTGGGGTTGAATGGATCTGGGATTTGGGTCAGTGGAGGTCTCTGAACCTGAGGCGCCCTGGGATCTCTGGCTGCTTCTCTGCCTCAAGGACCCCCATTCCTGCCTTTCTTTGCCCTGGATCTACTACAAGCTTTCTAGCTCAGACCTCAGGCTCCCCTTTGGTCCCTCTGTGTTTCTCTCTCTTTGCATCCTTATTTCCATCACACTGTCTGTGGGGCAGTTTCTGTCTCTGTTTGTTTGTTTGTTTGTTTTTTGCGGTACGCGGGCCTCTCACTGTTGTGGCCTCTCCCGTTGCAGAGCACAGGCTCCTGATGCGCAGGCTCAGCAGCCATGGCTCACGGGCCCAGCCGCTCCGCGGCATGTGGGATCTTCCCGGACCGGGGCACGAACCTGTGTCCCCTGCATCGGCAGGCAGACTCTCAACCACTGCGCCACCAGGGAAGCCCTCTCTCTTTTTTCTTCCACTCTCCATTTGCTCCGCCTCCCTCTCATTCATTTCCATCTCTTTCTCCCTCTCCCTCTCTCCTCCCTCCCTCCCTTTCTTCTTCTTGTTCTTCCTCCCTCCCCCCCCATCTCTCTCTCTATAAAATATATCCATATCTAGATGTACCTGTGGCTGTCTCTGGGTTTCTCCATCACTTTGTCTATCTCTGTCTCTCTCACTCTCTTTCTCACTCTCTCTGTCCCTCTGACCTCCTCTCTGCCTGGCTCTGTCTGTTATCTCTGTCTCACTCTGGCTCTCTTCTTGTCCCTTCATCTCTGTTTCTGTCTCTCTCTGTCCCTGGCCTGGCTGCTCTCTGTCTCTCTCTGCTTTCCCCATCTGTCCCTGTCTATGGGCCATAGCTGACCAGGGCCCCTGCCCTGAACCTGTTTTCTCCTCGCAGCCTGACCACACGATGACCAGGTGGGCTCTGCTGGTGCTGATGGTCCTGACATTGGGCAGGACTCTGCTTGTCCCAGCAACCCCTATCCCAGGCTTTCAGCTTCTCCCTCAGAACTTTCCCCAGGCCACTCCCCGCCCTGTGACCTCGGAGAGCCCTTCAGCCAGCACCACAGGCCCCTCCACTGCTTGGGGCTGCCCCGGCCCTGGCCTCCGCCCTGGCCCCCGCATCACCCTCTCACTGGATGTCCCCCTTGGCCTCCTGCAGATCTTACTGGAGCAGGCCCAGGCCAGGGCAGTGAGGGAGCAAGCTGCTGCCAATACCCACATCCTGGCCCATGTTGGCCGCCGCTGAGCCTGAGGGAGGGGATCACAATGATGGAGCCAGTGTGGATGGGGAGACCTGCAAGGCAGCGGCAGAGCTGGATGGTACTACATCTGGGCACGGTGCATCAGGACTCCGCCACGTGGGGTCACTGCCATTTGGTGTCATATCAGAGTGCCTCACAGAGTCACAGTGTGTCTGGACAGCCTGGATGTTGCTGTGTCAGGTTGCCAAGTGGAGTCTTGCCACTCCTAGGAGCCCCACAGGCTTACAGTATGTCTGGACAGCTTGGACACTACCATTGAAGGTCACTACCACGTGGAGTCTTATCATGTCTGGGTCCCACTTGTGTCCAGTCACAGAGCATCTGGACACTATCACATGTGGTCACTGTAATGCCACTTTCAGGCACCTCAACACAAGAGACCATCACCCCATTGGAGACCAGCCCACCTAAGACCAGACCCACAGGTCTGCCCTGTCCTCCCACAGGTCACCACACAGAGAAATGCTGGCGGAGGGTCACATGCATGAGACAGCACCCACCCCAGATGGATGGGGCCATCAGGGGCATCTCTAGGCAGAGTGAGATGGTCGTACGTGGGAGGTCTGTGGCCGTGGCAGCCTTGCCCTGTGTGTGTGGGGCTGTGCACGCATGTGTGGCTGCATCTCTGTGTATCTAACAGCTGTGAGTGCGTGTGAGCAAGGTGAGGCCATATGAGGGAGCTGGGAGGAACAGGAGCTTGTCCCCCAAACCTACATGAAGCACACTCAACACATAGCCAGGCACTGTCTTACCCATACCCCTGTGTACCCAGCCTCTGCCCTTGGACACACATGGCTCAGGGGAGAGGGAGCTCAGGCTGCTGGGGCTCTGGCCCAACTGACCCTCCTTCATCACATTGTCCTGAGCAAACCTCCTCACCTTTCCAAGCCTGTTTTCTCCTCTGTAAAGCAGAGTGATGCCACCAAGCTTCTTGTGAGCACTGAGTGATGTAATGTACATGAAGGTTCTGGCACGCAGAAAGCGCTCAATACATGTAGTGACCGGAGAATGGGATAGACAAGAATCACACAGTCTTGTGCACCCAGGCAGTGACACACGAGGGCGGAGTCATAGCTGGCTACGCTGCTCCTCTCCCCACTCCTCCCGCCCCAATTTCACTGACCTGTCCCTTGGTGTGCAGGGCGTATATTTTGCCTAATCTCACAACCCCAACTCCATTGCTGTGCTGGGATGGGACTGACCTTCTGGAGAGTGTGGTCAGGCTTGCCTGCAGATGAGGCAGGTATTCTGGGTAGTGTAGACAACTCCAGCTGGAGACCAGGGCTGGAGAAAGAGATAGCACTGTCGGAAGTGTGGCTGCCCAGGGCCAGGGTCACTGACGGAGATCTCACAGTTGTCAGCAGCCCTGGGGGGCAGGCCCAAGGCGGGGCTGGAGAGGCAGGGCCACGCGGCCTGCTGGGCTCTCTCCAGAGCCTGGAGGGCGGGGCTGCCCGACTCCGAGCTGCAGGGGGCGGTGGCCCAGGCCAGTTTGGTTGCAGGATGAACAGAGGCAAGGAAGGAGGCAGCTTCTTGACGGACCCCTGGTCAGGGAGCAGCAGGCAGGGTAGGCACGGGGCAGGGTGGACAGGGTGGGGGGATTGGGAAAAGACCTGGGCAAAGTGGAGGTGGTGCTAGAAGGGGTGTGAGAGTGTTGGGGGTCTCTCCAGGAATAGGGGTGCTCTTAGGGGCATCAGTCTGTCAGTGGCATGGAGGAGGGGGAACACTGGCGCCTTGCCGGGGAGGAGCTGGGCCAAGGGGGAACTATAAATAGCTTCTTCCTCCAGCCCAGGGGGAGGGACAGTCAGCTGGAGCTTCCCAGGGGGCCTCCTGCTCTGGCCTTTGGTGGCCTCCAAGGGGTCATGTTTATCCAGGTCCCCCCTCAGGGGTCATATCCAGAGGCTCATTTGGGAAGTTTTTCATGTGATGTTACTTTAGCCCTTAAAGCAGCATTTCTAGGGCAACTACTGTGTGCCTTGTGCCAGTCCTGAGCTGCTCTAAGCACCTACTGTGTGCTCTGTCCCAGTCAGGAACCTCTCTGAGCACCTTACTGTGTGCTCTGGCTGGTCCTGAGTCACTTTGAGCACCTACTGTGTGCCCTGTGCCAGGCTGGAATCAGCAAGTGCAGACCAGGGTTCATGGGCTGCTTGGTTACACAGCTCTCTACTCCCAAGTTGGAACCTCACACCCTGTGTGAGCTCTGGACCCAGGGAGACACAGGATGATCCTTGGCTAGAAATGGCCAGAGGAAGCTGGAACTCCTAGGAACTCCCCAACCGTCCAGTGACAGCAGAGGGGAGAGGAGGAGGGAATAAAGCGGAAGGAAGACAGCAGAGAGCAGCAGGCCTCACTGCAGCTGGCCTGTCTCTGCACCAGCCTGGGAGCAGGGCCTGTTAGTGTGTGTGCACCAGTGGCTGTGTGCACACCATGCTTTCATGCAGTGGTGTGTGGGTCTGTGTGGGATGCACTGAGGTCCCTGGGCCCATATGCTGCAAAGGGTGGCTGTCGGTTTGGCCAGGTCTGGCCAGCAGATACGTGGACTGGGAAGAGTTTGAGCATTGAGGGCTGAAGACTGAGGACACCCCACAGCTTGTGGTCTGGGACACTGGGAGGAGGTCCAGTGGTCAGTGCAGAGGGCACCACAGAAGCCAGGCCAGGGAGGTTCACGGTGAGGAAAAGCTGAGCAGGATGTGTTCACACACAGGTGCACACTGACATCCTAGCACACCTCCCACCCTTGGGCCAGGAGAGCTGGCTCACTCTGGGATGGCGCCAAGGAGGGAAAGCCATGAGGGCCAGTTATTCTATTGGACATATTGGCGCTGAGGGAGCAGAAAGTCAGGAGAGCATTTCAATGGAGGGAACATGCAAGAGTGCAAGTGTGGAGGTGGGATGTGTGGTTATAGTACAAGGTGTGGGAGGTGAGGTTCTGAAGGGCTGGGAGCTGAGCTGAGTCCATCCTGCACTGTGGGCTGGCGGTTCTGTGATGCTGGGCCCTTCTCCCCTTCCTCAGTTTCCTACCTGAGAAATGGGGCCATGGGAGGGGAGTATCCTCAGAGCAGATGTAGACCCTGGCCTTGGGGAGGGGCTCCAGGCTCCTCCTGCTGTTGACATGTGGCCTCACACTAGATATAGAGACTTGGGAAGGTGTGTCTGGGTCAGCCCAGGGTCAGACGGGAAGAGTGGGAGGTACAGAGCCACTGATTTTCCTGGGAAGCCAGACTCAGACTTCTGGAGGTGAGGATGGCTTCCCAGACATGGCCCTGGCTTCCTGCCCTGCCCTGGCTGTCCCCTACTCCCAGCCTTTCACTAACATTCCAAGAGGGTTGGAGAGGAGAATGGCAGGCCTGAGAAGGTGCAGGGTGTCTGTGGATGTTAGATGAGGTAGACTTTGCAATGACTGCTGGGGGTCGGACAGGGTGTGGGTATGTGGTGACAAGGTCTCTGAGGCTAGGGTGGCCCCAGGATGGCCTTGGTAGTGGCCAGGAGACAGACAGGAGGGCTGACTTGTCAGGAACAGAATGAGTGGCTTTGGAGAAGTAGGAAGTGGGTGGAAGGTCACTAGGGGCATCCTGCTCATCAGGAGCTGCCTATGGGTGTGCCAGCTGCTGGGCATGAGGTGGGGAAGGAGGTGGACGGTGGACACTGAAGAGGGAGGCTGAAGAAGGAGGAAGTGGTCGACTCTGTCTGAGGCAGGGCATTTCCTGGGGAGGCAGCTTGAGCTGCTTCCAGGGAAGGTCTGCGTGGGCTTCTAGCACGTGGACCTCCTTAACCTTCAGTTCCTGTGAAGTGGGCAAGACATCTGTATCAGTCACCTTAAGGGTCCTTGCCAGGCTCTGAAGGGCTGGGCTGTGACTTGGAGGACTGACTCAAGGCAGGGGTGTGACAAGGAGGGCAGAGGGAGGGGTGCTGCCCCTGCGGAACACTGGGTGGAGACTTTTCTCCACGCCCCAGCCCCTGGATCCTGGCTGGGCACACATTGAGCAGAGAGAACTTGGGGATGCAGTGATCCTGCCAGGGGATGTGGTGGAGGACATCGCTAGAGGGCAGTGTGACCCAGACTCGAGCAGTGTCAGCTAAGGTCGGGGGCAGAAAGCATACAAAGCTAAAGAGGCTGGGCTGAGGAGACAGAGAGGAGGTAGGCCAAGTGTTCACGAACTCAGGCTCTCTCCCTTGCCCCTTGCCTCCACTGCATTTTTAGAGACAGGAGGAAGATAAATAACATAATAAGTGATAACATTAATGTGCTTTAGAATGGATTTCTCAGACACTGAGACTTTTAATGCATACCAGAATCTTGTAAGATCCATGACAGTGTGAATTCCATTTTCCTGATGAAGAGGCAGAGGCTCATTAAAGAAAAAAATGTGTAAACTTATGATTTAAAATTTAATTGGTAAAAATGAAATCCTGGAAGGAGAAGTAAGATATTGTCAGGGTTTGGTGAGTCCCCAGGGACCTTGGTTACTAGGTGCCACTCACGTGCTCCAGGTGGGCTGGGGTTTAGCCTGAGCTCCCCAGCAGCTAATGCAAAGAGAGAAACACGATTAATTTTGAGATTTGTCCTCTGTCCCTGTCCATGAGATAAAGGAGCTTTTTCAGCGTGGTTGAGCAGGTTGCTCCTGTGGGCAGTGGAGAGTCCCGGGACTCGGAGCAGAAGAGAGGGTCGGGGCACAAGGCCGGTGGGGCGCGGCGGAGTTGACAACTGGGCCAGTGATGAGAGTTACGCAGAGGCCGCCAGGCTGGTCCTGACCAACCAAGCTCTGTGCGTCACGCAGGCCTACCCCAACGCATGCAAACGCCTCCTCCTGGGGGCCCTGAGGTCACGCAAAGCGGGAAGCAGGACCTCGGGTGTCCTGGGGGCAAGCCTGGCACGCCCAGGGCGAAGCCGTGGGTGAGGTCTATGCAAATCATCAGGGTCGCGTTGGGTGTGCTGGGCTCCGGCATCCAGGGCGGGGCCTGCACCATCCAAGCCTGGAAACTGGGGAGCTGGGCATGCGCGTCCCCCATCCTGGCATGCAGGGCGGGCGCGCTTGGTCCAAAACGCGCTAGTAGGCGAGCTGAGCATGCGTGGTAGGAGGCCAGGCGCTCTTCAGTTGGGGTGGAGCCTACTCGTTCCGGGGCGGGGCCTGCGGGGAGTTGGACGGGCGTCATCGCGACTTCAGGAGGGGCGGGGCTGAGGGGCAGAGCTGGGGGGCGGGGCGTCGAGTGGCCCGAGGTGGCCCGGCTGCTGGGTTGGAAGCAGCGCAGTCCGACTCATCCTAGCCCCAGGATGGCGTCCCCACGGGAACTGACCCAGAACCCCCTGAAGAAGATCTGGATGCCGTACAGCAATGGGCGGCCTGCTCTGCACGCCTGCCAGCGCGGTGGTGAGGCGGGGTCCGCGGGGAAGGGGGAGGGCGGTGCATGGGCATGGGTATTGGTCTTACATGGAGAGGGAGCCGGGAACAGGTGGGGAACCGGGGACAGGTGAGGCAGCCGTGACTGGTGGGAGGGGAACAGGAACAGGTGGGAGGCCTGGGACAGGTGTGGCAGAGCGGGAGGCGGGGACAGGTGTGTTGCGACGTCTTGGCTCAGCGGGAGCTAGTTCTGGCCGCCATCACCTAGGGGAGGGCTTAGGACCCTTGCCACACCACTCTGTCCCCACCGCCTCAGGTCAGGGGAGGACTTGGAGCCTCGGTCCTGCCCTCTCAGCTGGCTAGAGAGCGTGGGCCGGGTGGTCAGGCCGGGGTCTGAGCTGTGTTGGCCCTAGGAGATTCGCTTGGTCTCTCTGAGCCCAGAACTTTCAAAGGCCCAAGGCGGGGAGAAAGGCCCATCTCTGGGCCTGAAATCGAGTTTTGGGAGGAATTTCAGGGAAGTGCAGATGTGTTCAGGATAGAGACAGTGAGACCACTTTGTTATATGGGCCTTTGTGTCCATGGGTGTGTAAGCATCCAGGTGGGGTTGTGGGTGAGTGGTAAAACTGGAGGGTGGAAACATCTAGAACATATGCTGAAATTCAAGGAATCGTTAAGGGGATTACTTTTCCTGTGGTCCTAGGTGTTAAACCCACTTCATTGATTTTCTGCTTGTCCTTAAATGAGTCTGCAACTTTGTATTACCAAGAAAAACAAAGATTTATTTTAGGAGTAACTGAAACATTGTAATAAATTTGCAAGTTGGCAAGGTCCTCAGAGAACATCTAGTCCAGCTTCTGATACAGATTTGGAAATGGAGGTCAGGAGATTGTGTTATGTGCTGGGGTCTCCCTGCACTCCTGACCTCTGCTTGGGCATGATAGGAGAGGAGAGTGCTTGGTGCTTGTCTTGCTTTGAGGCTATCCTGGGGGCCTTGGCTTTGACCAGGATGTGAGTCCTAGGTGAGGAGTGTGTGCATCTCTTAGCACACTGTGGAACCTGGTAGGGGTGGCCGTGGCTTTGACCAGACATTCTGGTGGGTCGTGACTCTGACCATAATGTAGGTCCTAGTGGGCTGCTGAAACTGTGAACCTGCTTTTAGCCCTGGGGCCATGGTTTTCCAGTCAGTATTCAGTCCTAAGGGACTATGGCTACACTCTAGCCAGTTTTCCTTCCAGACTTCTGGAGGTGTGGAGGGCTAGGCCCCTTTCTCTTGTGCTTCTAGTCAGTCTGTGTTAGGGCTGTATTGTCCTAATTAGGGGGTGGCCTCTGTTGTTACATAAAGGAGGAGTGAGAACATGGACTTTGGAGGCAGGAGCACTCAAGCTGCGTCGTGGCTCAGCTGGGTGACCTTGGGCAAAGAGCTGACCCTCTAGGTCTCAGGTTCCTTATCTGTGAGACTGAGACAGTCATCATCCTTGCACTATGAAGCTGCTGTGAGCCTCTTTTTTTAAAGTTTATATTTATTTATTTATTTATTTATGACTGCGTTGGGTCTTTGTTGCTGCTCGCGGGTTTTCTCTAGTTGCGGCGAGCGGGGTTTACTCTTCGTTGCGGTGCACGGGCTTCTCATTGCGGTGGCTTCTCTTGTTGTGGAGCACAGGCTCTAGGCATGCGGTCTTCAATAGTTGCAGCACACAGGCTCAGTAGTTGTGGCGCACGGGCTTAGTTGCTATACGGCATGTGGGATCTTCCTGGCCCAGGGCTCGAACCCATGTCCCCTGCATTGGCACCAGGGAAGTCCTGTGAGCCTCTTGATAAGTGCTTGATAAATGGTAGCAGGTAATTTTGTAATTTATCATCACTGTTGTTTCTTTGCTTCTCCATACCTCAAAGTCAGGGATTGAAGCTCCAAGCCAACCCCCTTTCAGGTGGCAAAGGAGTTGAGGCCCAATGGGAGGGGACTTGCCCAGGTCTAACTGCCCCTGGGGCAGGCCTGTGTTTCTCCAAGCTCCAGGTATGCAACTAAAATGTGGCTCTGGCCTGAGCAGAGGGGCTCGTGCCATGGCACTGCCTCAGGGTGTTGCAGTGGGTGGGACTGTGAGCTGGCCTGGCACAGGAGAGCTTCCTGGAGGAGGAGGTAGCACCCAAGAGGCTAAAGATGAGACCTGCAAATTGTGTGGGGGTTTGGGCCCCAGGCTAGGGTCTCACAGTTCACAGCAAGGAGGGAGTAAGCAGGGAATGAACAAGGAACCAGCACCTCACATCCCAAGCCCGTATTCATGCAGCATCTTACCCTTTGCATAGAGGGCTTCTAACTAGATTGGAGGACCACAAGGACAGGTGGGAACCTGAGGGTCAAGGTGGGTGGAAGTTGACTTGATCACAGGGCTTTATAGAGAAGAGGATGAGGGGCCCTAGTCTGTGCTGTGTGGTGGGTTGTCTTTGGGGTCTAGTCCGAGCTCCTCAGGGCCACAGAGGCTGGTTGGCTGAGGGATGTTCCCTGCCTTCTCCTCCCCCACTCTTCATGAGCAATTCTTCCTCCTTTTGATAGAATTCAGGGCTACACAGAGGGCCTGGAAGCTGTTACCTTTCTGGTCATTGACCTGGAGGAGCTCTGGGGGCATATGGGGTAGGAGATGGAGAGGAGACTCGGGGAACATGGCAGAAAGGACAGTATTTGATAGCTTTTCTTAGCCAAAAGGTGGCAAGACTGCCTGGGTAAGGCCACGACTGGTGTGTGCACAGGACAGTAGGAGAGACAACTTTCTCTCCCCTCTGAACAGGACAGTAATGCCAGTTTGCTTTATTTTAAAGAACTCTCCCTTCCGCAGCCCGGCCCACGGAAGTCGGGGCAGGTGCAGTTCAAGACTCAGTTCTGGAACCCACTCCAAGGACTTGTGGCTCCCCCTGCGGAGGTACCACCAGAAAGTAGTCACCAGCACCAGGCTTGTCTCAGCCTCTCGACTCCTTGGGCTCCTGTGGCCTTGAGCAAATTTACAGATAATTTACAGGAACTAGTGAGAAAAGCTGAGTTGACATATCTTCAGATTTCCTTCTGCACATGCCCCATGTTCTGAACTGTGTGTTGCTCAATGTTGAGGTCCTGAGGGCCCAGATCTGCAGCTCCAACTGCATGCCGCCACTCACCTGGTCCACCCGCCCTTGGTTCAAGTGTGTTTCCTCCGTGTGGGCCTCGGTTTGCAATTTCTCCATTGCTGGGACTTCCCCAGTGTTTTGCTGTTGCAAGCAGGGCTGGTGTGAACATACTTGTACTTTGAATTTTCTTTTGTATCACTGACTTGGGACCTTATCTTGAGGAGCAGAGGTGATAGGTAATTTATTGCTCTCGTTTTGTGCCCAGCCCTGATTTGCTGCCCTGCCTGCCCACCATGGCTGTGCATGGGGCAGGGGGATGGTGTCACCAAACGCTGTGGGAGGAGGCCAGGGGCGTCTCTGGGAAGATGGAAGCTGTGAAGAGGTGATGCAGAACCTCAGCCCTGGGGTCGTGGGAGAGCCCTTCAGGGAGCAATGGGAAGGGGTGGCCTCATCAGAGGGAGCAGGCTGGGTGCAGGTTTTCCCCACAGTGAGTAGCTGATGCACTGTGCTGTGGTTGCTTGGGAGCCCTGGCCAACCGGCCAGAAATTGTGCAAACAGCCCAGGACTCAGCAGCACTGGCCTGGCCCTCAGGATGCAGGGCCTTGCGTAACTTGTTTTTCTCTCAGCTTAGCCAATGCTGAGGTTTTTGTTTTTGTTTTTTGTTTTTTTTTAAAATAAATTTGTTTATTTATTTTTGGCTGCGTTGGGTCTTTGTTGCTGCATGTGGGCTTTCTTTAGTTGCGGTGAGCGGGGGCTACTCTTCGTTGGGTGTGCAGGCTTCTCATTGTGCTGGCTTCTCTTGTTGTGGAGCACGGGCTCTAGTCGCACAGGCTTCAGTAGTTGTGGCACGCGGGCTCTATGGTGCAGGCTCAGTAGTGGTGGCACATGGGCTTAGCTGCTCTGCAGCATGTGGGATCTTCCCAGGCCAGGGCTTGCACCTGTGTCCCCTGCATTGGCAGGCGGATTCTTAACCACTGCGCCACCAGAGAAGCCCCAACGCTGAGGTTTTTCAGCAAGTTTCTTCACTCTTACTCACCATCAGGCTGTGTCTGCAGGATCCCCTCTTTCTCTCCCCTGGGGCTTGCAGAATGGGTCACATTTGCCCAAGTCATGCATAGGAGTGACGGAGCCCCCACTGGCAAGCAGGGTCTTTTACTTCTATTCGGGGCCTGCCTGGAGACAGACAGTTGCCTCTGCACCCCAAGTCCCAAGGGCAGTCCTGAGATACATCTGTGTCCTTAGCCAGGCGGGCTGCCAAGTCCAGGCAGAGGGCACAGCTTCCTGGAAGTGTTCCAGCTCTTACATGGGGATATTGCTAGGCGTCCCTGAGGGATTATCATCCCATTTTACAGGTGAGGACACCAAGGCTCAGAGTTGCCAGTAAGTGTCAGAGTCAAGATAGGAACCCAGGCCTGACTGACTCTGACCACCTCTGCACTCCATCTCCAGTGAGGGAGACAGGTTGAAGGGTGGGGTCCAGCAGTCTGTCTGAGGAGGGCTACCAGGTGAAAGCACTTGCAGAGCCACGTGGGCCGAGGAGGGGTAGTGACAGGTCCCCACCTCTGTCCATCTGTCTGCTGTGGTTTCACCTGGCCCAGGTCCTGAGGACGATGAAAGGGAAGCTTCCTGAGGCTTCTGAGGTGAGACCACACTGAAAGTGGAGCTGGATCCCATAGTCTGGCAGTTCTGCTGCCTTGGTGTCTGTTTTAGTGGGCCATGGATTTGGGGGCTGGGTGCAGACTCTTCCCCGCCTCTAGCCTTGGCAGATTCTCTTTTTGGCACACCGACCTGGTGGCACATGCGATGGCGGTGGCTGGCTATCAGAGGGACCGCCCTTGTGGTGTTGGCCTGGGTCTCTGGTCTCAGCCCCTTGTGGCCCTCACCCTGGTGGGTTTTGAGGTGCCTCCGTCTCCTTCCCTGCCCACAATTTTTGAGCACCAAATCTGCCAGGCCTCAGGATCCTGAATGGCTCAGACACTGCAGGGCTGCTTTCACCCCAAGTGATCAGTTGTGGAGAGCAGACTCATTGGCGAGATGACTGGGTTGAGGGAGAGAGCGCAGCAGGTGGGCATGCAGGTGCCTTGGAGGAAGGACTCCCTGCAGAAGCAGCTTCCGGGCTTTGTAGATGAAGAGAAATTCTCCCTGGGGAGCGGAAGCAGTGGTGCTGTGTGAGCGGGAATGCTGAATGACGGTTTCCTGGATGACAGGCAGGCATTGAATACCCCACTGGGTTTTGGCTCTGTCGCACCTGCCGGGGGAATTCCCCCGCAGAGTTTAGCCAGGGCCGTGGTAGCTCCAGCTTTATAGCTGATGGTGCACATCAGGGTAAATGCTGGCGAGATCCCTCGGCGTCTCCCTGAGCACTGACAGGCCTGGGGAACTGGGCATGCCAGCGCTGGTTAGAGACCAGGGTCTGGGGGTGCCCAGGGAGCTCTCTGCTGCCAGGAGCCTGGGAAGGCACATCTGATGCCGGGCCTGGAAGGAGGGGCCCACTGGGAGGGGTCCGGCCTCCTCAGACACTGCTCCTTGCCTTTCAGTTTGCATGACCAACTGCCCGACGCTCATTGTCATGGTGGGGCTGCCTGCCAGGGGCAAGACCTACATCTCTAAGAAGCTGACCCGCTACCTGAACTGGATTGGCGTGCCCACGCGGGGTGAGGCTCAGCCTTGGCTTTCCAAGGGGGCTTTGGGACTTTGTGGGGGAGCGGGGAGGAGTGAGAAGGCTGGACTGCCACAGGGCCTGGGGGTGGGTCAAGGTCAGGGACTGGGGAGGGATGCTGTTGTGTGAAAACTGAGCCTCTCCCTTCCCCCAGAATTCAACGTTGGCCAGTATCGCCGGGACATGGTCAAGACATACAAGTCTTTTGAGTTTTTCCTTCCAGACAATGAAGAGGGCCTGAAAATCAGGAAGTGAGTTTGTGTGCGTATGTGTGTTTGTTTATGAAGAAGGCCCTGGAGCCCAGTTGTTAGTGATGACCAAGCTGTTCCTGAGACCTGGCCTTGCCCTACCCTGTGGGCTGTAACAGGGCTGGTTTCTTGACCTCTCAGGATGTGGTGGGGGTGAGGATGTGCTGGGTTTGGGGACAAAGGGAGTGGGTATTTGGCCCCTTGGTGGCTTGCCCTACCCTGCCCTGTGGGATATCTGTGGAAGGGGAGCGTGGAGCTTCAGGGAGATGGAGGAGGCTTAGCCAGGGCCTGACTTACCCCAGGCCATCCATGGGGATGGGCTCTGATAGGGAGGGGAGCCCTAGGTGAAGCAGAGATACAGGTCTCAGGGGTGCGGCAGAGTGGGAATGGGACTACCTCCTGACACCTTCTCACAAAGCCGGAAGGACCAGACCCAGAACTGGGGCGTTTCCTCCCTTGCCCCAGGATAAGCCTCCTACTGATATTTGGAGGATGCTTGTCATGTTCTTGGCACGTGTTGGGTAAGCCTTGGCTTTCCTTTGAAGTTGCCTCAGTGTTGCTGGGTGACAAGATGGAAATTTGCATATTATACCCACTCTCCCTCTACATTCAGACTTCAATTGATTGCTTTCTCCAGAAAAACTGAGCACCAGCTGTGGTCTGAGGAGCTATGCTATGCTGTACTCGGCAAGTGTCAACTGAGGGATAAGAAGCTTCCTGCCCTTGTTTTGGGCCCAGCCGTTGTGGGAGGGCTTTGAGCAGAGGTTGGCCCAGCTCTAGTGACCTTCCCAAATCAAGCCCCAGGCCAGAAACCCCCGGTTATTGCCGTGGTTGGCCTGCTCCCTCTCTGGCCACCAGGGGGCAGGAGTTCCCCATCGTGGGGCTTGGCCCTTCCGTGCCTCTGCTGTTGGGTCAATGGGGCTGGGCGGGCTGCTGCACCAAGAAGGGAAGTGGAGTCTGACATTCAGGTCTCTGGGGCCGAACTGTGAATTGTGGGTAAAACTCAAGCGTGGGCCCTCTGTGATAACGACCCAGACAAAAGTGAGGGTACTGATATTTGAACCTACTGTGTGCTGTGTGTGTGTGGTGCCCATTGCCGCCCCCTGCCCACCAACTTAAAGATGAGGAAATTGAGGCTCAGCAGTCTCACACAAGATCCCAAGTAATTTCACAGAGTCCAGACTTAAATCTAACCCCATGTACTACTAAAAGCTGTCCTGTCTATCATTCCGGAAGTACTCAATTTGTAGATCAAAGGTTGCATCAAATGCAAATTCTGCAACAACCTCAAGGTGTGGGCATTCATTAACTGCTTTGACCTTCCCTACAGTGGGCTGCGGTGCCTCACTCCCCTAGATGCCGAGACTGAGGTCAGGAAGTGGTGGTACTGTCTGGGATCCCTCAGGGTTTGATTTAAAGCCAGGCCTGTCTGAATTCAGAGTGTTTGTGGGGAGAAGAAGGAAGCTAGCCTTCCCAGAGCTCGCTGGTCATTCTGCTCAGGCTGCCCATTGAAGGTAGGAACATTGGGATTAATTCTCATGGCGAAACCCAGACTCAGAAGAGGTAAGGAAGCTGGTCTAGGGTCACCCAGCTGGAACAGAGGCCCCAGCAGTGGAAGCTGGGGGCAGATTCACGTGTGCCTCTCTGTAGGCACACCCTCTGGCTGTTCCTAGAAAGTCTCCCTCATGTATCCAAAGCCTGGGTCTGGACCCTGGGCCATGGGGCCATTTCCCATTAACCAGCCCCAAATGTCCCACAGATAATTGGCAAAATAGAAAGATCAGACTTTTTAAAAATGGGAAACCTGGGAAGAGAAGCCTGCATTTCCCAGAGGCCCAGGTACGTACACATTGTTGAGCTTCCTAGAGCTACACAATGTGGAGGTCTGTCCCTAACACTGGGCACAGTGGAAGATCTAGAAGAGGGCATGTACAGCCATCTGTACATGTGCAGGTGCTCCCTCTTTATGTACACATGGGTATGTGTGTAAATACACACCAGGCACCCTCATATATGTGCACACAGTCACATACTGCAGGAAGGTGTGTACACATACCGTATGTACACATGTGGGCGTTCACACACGTGCATATCCTCCTGACACCAACTGGTGTCCAACAGTTCAGTTCAATTCAGTTCTGACCCTGTCTACCTGCAGTTAGCATCAGTTCCCACAGGTTAAGGACTCATTCCCTCAAGACTGACCCCACTTCACACACCAGTCACAAGTCTCGGCGGGGGGCACCCGTACTTCTAACTGGCTATAAATTGGGGGTTCCCACAACCCCCTCTTCAACAGGTTACTGTTCCAGCTCACGGAGCTCAGGAACATACTTGAGTTGTGTTTACTGGTTTATTATAAAGAATACAACTCGGGAACAGCCAAGTGGAAGAGGTGCACAGGCAAGGAAGGGGGCAGTGCGGGGAGCTTCCAGCCGTCTCAGGGTCTGGTACCCTCCCAGCACCTCATCTCTTCAACCTGGAAGCTCTTCAACTCTCATCGTTCAATTCATCTTCAGCCCCCACCTCCCTTCCTGGAGGATGGTGGCAGGGCTGAATGTTCCAACCCTTTCATCACTTTCTGGTGATCAGCCCCATGCTGAGGCTGTCTAGGGGCCCCAGCCTGAGTCACTACATTAGCATCAACTCAGGTGTGATTGGAAGGGGCTCCTTGTGAATGACAAAAATCACTCCTATCACTTAAGAAATTCCAAGGGTCTTAGGAGCTCTGCCAAGAACCCAGGACAAAGAACAAATGTATTTATCAAACCACATACACCCTCTTGTATGTGCACAGCTGCACTTCCACAGGGGCCCAAGGAATGCTCACAGGTGCTCACTCACAGACTTACACGTACACATATCCACCCATGCATGCACGTGTGTGCCCATCCACACTCACACCCACACGTGTGCAGGCTCCCAGGCTGTTCCCCGAGCATCTCCACCTGGGCCCTGAGATCCCTCCTACTTGGTGCAGCCTCAGCCAGAGCAGCCCACAGAGATCTTAGCCCAGAACATGGGGCTCTAAATGTGGGTGTCAAGAAGTGGCCCCAGCTATGTTGAAACTGTAGAAATGTGTCTCGGGGATGTGGGGGGCTCTGAGAAGCTCTGGTTCTTTATGTCTCAGTGCAGAAAGAATTCAGCGAGAGACAAAAGTGGTAGATAAGTGATTTATTAGAATAGGACGCTTGTGAGGTTTACAAGTGGGTGGGCAGGAGGGCACTGTGCCCAGAACTTAGTAGGCTACAGTTTTATAATCAAAGGGAGAGTGAGGAGGGGGAGAAGACCACCTGCTTCCTCATCCTTGAGTAGACATCAGGCTTCCATCATCAGCTCCTCCTCCACTTGGGGGTGGGGGGCGGAGTTTTCTTGTCCCTAGTGGTCAAACTGGGACTGTCATGGCGCAATGGAAATGAGCAAAAAGGTGGTAACGTATACTAAAATATGGTAAATCAACTCAGGTTTCAGTATAATGTCACCCTTTCCTTATACTTTTGTTTTTAGTGAGCACAAAGGAGCATGTCCTAGGAATCATTAACTTACCACTGGGCAGGATGTGGGTTTCATTCCACCATTGTTTTATTGTCTGGGGGCATGTCTCATGCTTCTGTTGCATGGTTTTGTTGTTAAGCAAGACTGCTTGCTTTTGTGGTTAAGCAAACCTGCTTTCTTGAGTGATCATTTTCTTATAGAGGTCTCCCATACTTTTTCCTTATGATCCCTTAGTGGGATTAACTAGTCACCTACTTTGTCCCTTTACTCTGTCCTTATCAGTGCCAGCTTCCAGAATTCAGGTTTTTTGGCAGAAGAAAGCACTTTGGGGTCTTAATTGAAAGGCCTAATAGAGCGCAGAAAGGTCACAAGGAGGCATAAGAGCAGAGCTCCTTCCAGTGACCTGGACTCAGCTCTGCCCCCAGTTTCCTCGTGAACCCAGCAGTCTGGTCGGCCTCTGTTTCCATGCTTGGGCACACTGACCTGGCTTGGCCTGGCACAGTCCTTTGATGCGCTAGGGGTTTACACACAAAATCCGAAGATCAAACAAGTGGGAGATCTAACTTTACTTTTACATCAAAAAAGTACAGGTAATAGTGTTTGGGAGGAAAATTTTTCCCTTCTTACCTTCTAGGTTCTTTGGCTGGTCTAATAATTAAATTGACATGACACAGATTAACAGGACAGAAAAAAAGTTTAATAGCACGTATACCTCCTACATACATGTGAGAGACCTGGGAAGCCCTCCCCTTAAATACCATCTTCAGCTGAAGAGAAAAGAAGATGTTGGGGCTGAGGAGTCAGGAGAATTTACCCGGAAAAGCTCAGTAAACGAGGGTAAGGTTGTTATGCAGATTTAAATCTATGCCTTCAGGGAATTCCCTGGCTGTGGACTTGGAGCTTCCACTGTCGGCGGCCTGGGTTCAGTCGCTGGGAGCTAAGATTCTGCAAGACCTCTGGTGTGGCCTAAATCACTCACTCACTCAGTCTGTGCCTTCAGCATTGATAATAGTTTCTAGAGATAAAGGTCATCTCCCTCCTCCTGGTACAGCGATGGAGACCCCCTTACAAATGGAGATTTCCCTTATACTTGTAAATGTCTCTCAAAAAAGGGTAACTTCTCCTCATGTTTTCAGAGCTGCTCCCGTGTCTGCAGTGTCTTAAAAATAATCAGCCTAAAATAATCCTTATGCCAAAGAGACATATTTTGGGGTGGCAAATTCTGCTCCCCTGCATAGATAAAAAGTCAAAGTGATTTTTCTATCTTCGGACCTTATAGGGGAAATGGATAAAGTCAGAAAGATCCTTATATGTGGCAATCCATTTTGCAGCAATAAACGGAAAGGCTGAGATGTCCGAGGACAGACAGTGTAGTCAGTGGTCAGTCATGGTGAGGGTTTTGCCCTTCCAGAGCACCTGTGGATCCGGGTGCGAGAGGCAGAGACACGGCACCCTCCTCCAGAAGGGATCATGTGGGGCGTTCTTGGTCCACTGAAAGAAATGAACAGCCTAAAAGTTGAGACTTATGTTTTATTCAGTGAACAAAACTGAGGACTTAAGCCTAGAAGACAGCCTCTCAGATAACTGAGGGACTGCTCTGCAGAGGTGAGGTAAGTGCCATGTGTGGGCTCATTGAAATCATTCCTTTGATATGCACCTCAGCTCTCTGGGGCCAGTGTGCTGTGCTTTCCCATTCTGAGTCCCCTGAGGGGGCCCCTTTGGGGGCGGCTGCAGTGGCTGATAGCTTGATGGCTGCAGCACCCTTTGTTTGCTGGTACACCAGGTGGCATTCTTAGTCCACATCTCCCTTCTAGAAAGGAAAATTGAACATTAAGCTTAATGCTGCCTTGGGGGCCAGCAGTACTGTCTCTCCTTTCCCACCACCAGCACCGCCTGCCCTGCCCTCAACACACACACAAGGGAGTGTCTGGTTTTAAAAGTGCTTATTTTGATAGTCAGGGGAAATGCATGACACTTAGACGTCATGAATATAGCAAAATGGCAGAGGCTGGATTTGTACATGATGAGATGAAGAAGGAAAGTACAGAAAAGTGGTATTTCAAAAAGTATTCCTGTGTGTGTACCAAGGGGGAAAGGGGCGGTGGGATGAACTGGGATATTGGGATTGACATACATACACTACTGATACTATGTATAAAATAGATAACTAATGAGAACCTCCTGGTATAGCACAGGGAACTCTCCTCAGTGCTCTGTGGTGACCTAAATGAGAAGGAAATCCAAAAACAGGTGATATATGTATACGTATAGCTTATTCACTTTTCCGTACAATATAAACTAACACAATGTTGTAAAGCAACTATACTCCAATTAAAAAAAAAAAGTATTCCTGATGGCCAGGAACACATAGCCTTCCACGTACAGGAGCAGGGTTACCAAACACTGAAAATCTTCCCAAGGAAGGAGAAACCTTGAGAAGAGAGAAGGGGCCCCAAGGGCTGCCCCGTCTCCTATCTGGCATAGGATATATCCCTGACCTACTGCCCTGCAGCAACCAGTCAGGTGCTTGGCTGACCTGTGTTTTCTTTTCTGAAGGCAGTGTGCCCTGGCAGCCCTCCGAGACGTTCGGCGGTTCCTTAGTGAGGAGGGGGGGCATGTGGCGGTGAGTATAACACCCTGGTGGTATCTGGGAGTGACATATGGGAGCCCACATACTTCTACCCCTTTACTTATCGGGCATCTGGAGGGGAAGGCAGGGTGTATGTGGCCCTAGATACCCCTGGGTGCCAGCCCCTGGGAAGAAGTCTGCAGCTGCTGTGCTGGAAGAAGCCAGAGGCCAGATGTGGGCCAGGAATTTCCCTCTGGGCTTGTGGTTGTGTCTGACCTTGCAGGACTTCCCTCTGAATACTCACATTCTTGGCCACTCCACAAGTTAGAGGTGTCATGTTACCTAAGTCTTTAGCAAATGTGATTTCTCCTGGTGTGGAGAGCATCCAGCCCAACATTTGGTGGCTATTCCAGGAATCAGCTGAATGCTGGGTAAGGGAATTCCCCCTCTGTGTTGGCCCCTCCAGTCAGATGGACAGGTGGGACAAGGCTGAGCAAGGAAAGGGTCTGCAGGAAAGGGCCCTACCCCAACCCTATGTAGTCAAACACGGGCTATTTTTTCCTTCCTTTTTCCTCTTGAAGGCATGCATCCTGGAGCTCTGTCCCCCAGCCCCATCTAGATCAGTTGCCCTCTAGGTCTGTCTGTGGCACAGCTGTCACCCTGGGAATTTCCTTCTCTTCCCTCCTGAGTTGAATGCCCTGCTCTTGGATCCCATGTCTTGCTTTTCCTTGCTTTACTGACTTGTTTTGTTGGAGCACATCCTCTAATAGCTTTCTGAAAAAGGTACTTGGGAAGTAAATTTTGTGAGACCTTGCATGTCTAGAAATGTCTTTTCTTTATCCTCACATTTGATGGATGGATGGAAAGAACGTTTCCTTTAGAATTTTCATGACATTGCTCCATTGTATTATGGCTTCTAGAGTGCCTGTGGGAAAGTCTGATGTCATTCTGATTTGCTGATCCTCCTTAAAAGTTTTTTTTCCCTAGGGAATTCCCCGGCAATCCAGTGGTTAGGACTCCATGCTCTTTCTGCTGAGGGCCTAGATTCAATCCCTGGTCAGGGAACTAAGATCCCACAAACCGCACGTTGCGGGCAAAAAGAAGTTAAAAAAAAAAAAAGAAAAGGGCTTCCCTGGTGGCACAGTGGTTGAGAGTCCGCCTGCCAATGCAGGGGACACGGGTTCGTGCCCCGGTCCGGGAAGATCCCACATGCCCCCGAGCGTCTGGGCCCGTGAGCCATGGCCGCTGAGCCTGCGTGTCCGGAGCCTGTGCTCCACAACGGGAGAGGCCACAACAGTGAGAGGCCCGCGTGCCGCAAAAAAAAAAAGAAAAGAAAAGAAAAGTTTTATTTCCTAGAGGAAACTGGGGGCTTCTCATGCCCCTTCCTCTGGGGAAGCTTTTAGGGGTCTTCAAGGTGATGTGCTTTGTGGTGGGTCTTCTCCACAATGCTGGGTCCTTGGGGGGACCCTTTCCATCAGGAAACTCTTCTCCAGCAGCTCAGAGAAATGTCATATATTTTACTTTGTTAAACCACCCCCGCCGCTTTCTCACAACTGAGTCCCTACTCCCCTCCCATCTTCTTTTTTTTTTTTAATGAATTTATTGATTTTTTATTTATTTTTGGCTGCATTGGATCTTTGTTGCTGCACGCGGGCTTTCTCTAGTTGCGGCGAGCGGGGGCTACTCTTCATTTTGGTGCGCATGCTTCTCATTGTGGTGGCTTCTCTTGTTGTGGAGTACGGGCTCTAAGCTTGCAGGCTTCGGTAGTTGTGGCTCGCAGGGTCTAGAGCGCAGGCTCGGTAGTTGTGGTGCATGGGCTTAGTTGCTCCGCGGCATGTGTGATCTTCCCGGACCAGGGATCGAACCCGTGTCCCCTGCGTTGGCAGGCAGATTCTTAACCACTGCACCACCAGGGAAGTCCCTCCCTGTCCTCATTTCTTGAAGTTCCTTTTATTCTATTTGATTTAGTCTTTGTTCTTCATGTTAGAGGTTTTGCTGGAGCATCCAGTGAGCCCTGGTCAGATGCCCTTTGTAAAAAGTTACGCTCTAAAAGCTGCTTGGGTGGGCTGCCCCTGAGTGCTGAGCAGGCCCCAGGGGGGATCACAGCCTGCCTGGAGGAGGCAAGGAGGGGGCCTGGGGCTCCACTTGCACCACCAGCCAGTCCTCCCGTTTCTTCTGCACACTTGTCCCTTTTTTCAGAGATGCCTGTGCCCTGTTCCTGACTACCATGGTTCTGCACAAGCAGGTGTGCTCTGGTTGGTATAGGTTTGTGTTTGGTTTTCTCTGTTTCTCTGAGCCAGTTACCATGTGTCTATCTAAAAAACTGTGTTGACATTTCCCATCTCCTCTCCTCTCCTGTCCCCATTTTACTGGGGTGACAGGATGGAGTGGAAGTAAACATGGGTTTAGTTCTACAAGTTTAACTAGTTTCACTGGAAGTCTTGTGAGTGAGTGCCTGCTGCCCTGCTTCCAGCTTCCTTGGGGTGCTCCCCAAGGAAGGGGAGGACCAGCCCAGCCATTGCAGGTCTGAAGGAGACTGGCCAGGCGGATGGCCGAATGGCAGCTGGTCCTGATGCGAAATCCAGTCCCTGTGCTACAACTGTCGGGTGGCCTCCCACCCTCTCCAGGGCCAGAGGCTGAGTTAACCCCATTTTGGTCCTAGGTTTTTGATGCAACAAATACCACCCGAGAACGGAGAGCGACCATCTTTAATTTTGGGGAACAGAATGGCTACAAGGTGAGGCCTCCTTGGCTTACCTCCTTGGTTGGGCTGTGGCACGTTCGGGCCCTCTGGGGCCACTTTCTCGGCCTCCCGAGGCCCACTGGCCTCAGGCAGGTGGGCTCCTGAGTGGATCTGGGATATTGATTTTCTCTCCACCTGGAGTTATCTTTCTGAGGAAGTGGGGGTCTTGGTGGGTGAGTCACCTGCTTTGGTTCTGTGCTCCTTGACCTGACCCCGCCCTCTGAAGAAGGGCCTCTGGGCAGCATGGCCCTCAGTGGGTAGGGAGCTCTGGGGAGCCAGGCTCAGGGCCCTAAATGTGTCTCTGGTTCCTTCCCTCCTGCCCACCCTGGTCTTTGCTGCAGACCTTTTTTGTTGAGTCCATCTGTGTGGATCCTGAGGTCATAGCTGCCAACATCGTGGTGAGTGGTTCATCTGACATTGTGGGAGCAGTAATACAGCCAAGATGGCCTGTGACAGTGAGGTCCCTCTCCAGGTTAGGCTGGTGCCTGAGCCGACCTTAACTTGGTCTTCTTGAACATTGTGGGTAGGGGGGAAGGCGGTAGATATCTGGGTCGGGTGGGGAATGCCCACCCGATCGCAGTCCCTCGTCCCCCAAACATGAGGGACTGCGATCACAGGATGTCCAGTAATACTCCCTTAGCACTGGTATGGGAGCTGGGACCAGGGAGCCACTGGACTCTTCCTAATGGGACTAGTGCCCCTGGGAGGCCAGTCCTCCTGCCCAGCCTCCCCCCAACCCAGCATCCTCCTTGGTCTCCGACCTGCTTGGCCTCCGGCCCTGATGTGTCCTTGCTCTGTGCCTGACCCCGGCAGCAAGTGAAACTGGGCAGCCCTGACTATGTCAACCATGATAGCGATGAGGCCACGGAGGATTTCATGAGGCGCATCGAGTGCTATGAGAATTCATATGAGTCGCTGGACGAGGACCTGGACAGGTGAGGCAGGGCAGCACTGTGTCCTCGGCTGCGGTGGGTGGTAGGTGGGGTCCACTTGGCTGCCTCCTGTGGCTCCTCAAGGTGGTGGCTGAGGGACCACCTCCGCGGGCAGAGGTGGTCTGTCCTTTTTTGTTTCTTTCCTTGGGCTGGAAATCATGGCCCAGGGGTGACTTGCAGAACCGTAGCTGCTTTATCTGGAGCTCTGTGAGTCACAATTTTCTGCTATTTCATCAGAAAATCAGGCCTGTTTTCTATTCAGAGGGTCTTCCCACAAGGCTTTTGCAAACAGTACACGCTCTTCTTTCAGTAGGTGGTCTGTGTTTTGAGAAGGGGAAGGGGTGCCCAGACCCTGCCTACTAACAGCTAGCAGTAACCAGTGCTTGTGAGTCCCGCCCACCTCCCTCTGGAACAGGGATCTGTGGGACTGAGTGCTGGGTGGGGACAGCAGCCAGCCACCGGCAAGCTCTTTCCGTAAAGGCTCAGGTGCTAGATATTTTAGGCTTTGGGGGCATACAGTCTCTGTTGCAGCTACTTAACCTTGCCGTTCAGTACTAAAGGAACATAGATGATACGTAAATAAATAAGCATTATTGTGTTCCCATAAAACTGTATTTACAAAACCAGGCTGAGTTTGACTTGCTGGCCATAGTTTGCCAACTCCTGTATTCTAGCAGAAATGGGGGCAGTGGTTAAGTGAATAACACTTAAGTAATTAAGTTAACGCTTAAGTAATTAAGTTAACTTTAATAACTGAATAAAGTATTACACAGTCCTTATAAATCATGCTGAAGAGACATGGGAAAGTGTATGTTATGTAGCATTAAGTGAAAAGGGTGGAATATGAACTTGTACTTGGGTTCTTTATAATTACGTATGAATATATAGTTACGAACGAAAGAAGTCAAGTGACTGCTGGTGGGATGTCTTCTGGGATGTTTGAGGGACAGTCCCTGGACTGAGTCCCCTCAGTGAGGCTGGCGCTGATCCGGTGCTGCTGCCCCGGCCTCTGTGGTTCTCCTGGTCTCCCCCCAGCATGGCATTGCTCCTTGTGGCTCTGTTCTCCACGCTGCAGGGCTGCACTGGTCCAAAGCACGGAAAGCGGTGGAGCTGGGCTTATTGGCTGCTGCCACCAGCACCATCCTCCTATGCTTCTTGTCTCATCCACCTGCTGCCTGGTGTGGGACATGGCAACCACTTGGCACACACACATGACCCGGGCTGGGTTCTTGGGGGAGGGTTTGCTGGGGGAAGGAAAGGCCAGGCCCATGGATGGCTGACCAAGAAGACTGGAGGGGAAGCACGTTTGCCAACTACTCCCAGGTCAATCCTGGATAAAACTGTCTCTTGTTCACCTTACAGATAGTACGTTGAGAGCTCATAGGTAGGCAAGAGGGGCCCGGGGGACATAGAGCAGCGATGAAGGTCCCGATGTGGTAGGATTGACCCCTCGCTTTGAATGTCACCTTTTGGGAGCATGATGAGTGTGGAGCACCTCTCACGGGGTTTGTCTGTATGTCATGCGTGTCGTGTTGCTCCCACCTCACCCCCATCGCTCGCGTACCAGCTGGCAGTCCTGTGTGTTGTGGTCTCAAGCCTGGTGAGGTCAGAGATGCAAGGCTCTGAGGATGGTTCCTGGAGCTGGCAGGGCGTGGCCTCAAGGACCCCGGTCACACTCACAGGCTTCTCTCTACCCTCTCTGGAAAGGGATCTGTCCTACATCAAGATCATGGACGTGGGGCAGAGCTACATCGTGAACCGCGTGGCTGACCACATCCAGAGCCGCATTGTGTATTACCTCATGAACATCCATGTGACGCCCCGCTCCATCTACCTCTGCCGGCACGGGGAAAGCGAGCTCAACCTCAAGGGCCGGATTGGCGGGGACCCAGGACTGTCCGCCCGGGGCAGGGAGGTCAGTGTGTGTGTGTGTGTGTGTGTGTGTGTGTGTGTGTGTGCGCGCGCACATGTGTTTATTTCTGTGTGCATGTGCGTGTGCTGGTGCTGGACTCCAGCTAACATGCAATCCAGGTGGATGACCTCATTCAGTCTGGAATGTTCCCATTATATAGGGAAGGTCACCAAGCAGATGCCTGAATCTCTGGCTTGCACGCGAGCTCTCACCAGCTGATTCCCTTTCCCTGGAGAGGCATGCCATTCTGGGAGTGAGCTGAGTCCCTACAGTGCAGCTGATGCTGTGCCACAGTCCAGGGGAGCTACTGAAACCTCAGTGGGAAGGTCATACAGCCTAGGGCACATGGTCGGGGGGTGAGCACTGGCAGGGGACCTGATGAGCCACAGCTGGAACTACACTGAGGGTCTCGGAAGAATGCACAGGGACAGCACTTGTGGGTGTGGGTGTTGGTGTCATCGAGAGTTAGTTCGTGTTTTTTACCAAAACTGTTTTCTCTAAGGCTGGGCCCCATGGACCCTTTGAGGGCAGCCCAGGACCTGTGCATCTGAATTTGCTTGTGATGTGTTTCAGTTTGCCAGGAGTCTGGCCCAGTTCATCAGGGATCAGAACATCAAGGACCTAAAGGTTTGGACAAGCCAGATGAAGAGGACAATCCAGACGGCTGAGGCCCTGGGTGTGCCTTATGAGCAGTGGAAAGTTCTCAATGAGATTGATGCGGTAATCACCATCTCTTCCCTCCCCTGCCCAGCTCTGGGCACAGCTGCGCTCACCCAGGGTGACAGTGTTGAAGGGGGTCAGGGAGAGCTTTTTCTTTAACATTTCATTATTGTTTAGGGTTCTGATTCATCCCTCCCTCCTTCCCTGCCTCCCTCCTTCCCTTCTTTTGTATATAACTATCTAGGTGTACAAAGTGATGATTTGATGTATGTATGTATTGTGAAATAATTATCACAATAAGTTTAGTTAACATCCATCACCACATAGTTACAAATTTTATTTTTCTTGTGATGAGAACTTTCAAGACATGCTCTCTTAGCAGTTTTCAAATATATGATACATATTGTTAATTATAATCACCATGCTGTACATTACATCCCCAGGGCTTATTTATCTTATAACTGGAAGTTTATACCTTTTGACCCTCTTCAGCCATTTTGCCTACCAGCTGGCTTGTCATGCTTTTAACTGCCACTTTCAACTCAACAAAACCTCAAAGGGAAAAATGATGCCATATACCAGGTTCATCTCCTTGGGCTTCCCTTCACTTCAGGATCTTGGCCCCTCAGGTCTTCTCTGCCTTGTGGCTCTAGGGTGATATCAAACAGATTTATTTATTTATTTATTTATTTGTTTGTTTATTTATTTATTATTTATTTCGGTTTGGCTTTTCTAGTAGCTGTCAGTGGAGTGTTAGTCTAAAACAAGCTAGTCTACCATTGCCTGATATGGAAGTCTCGAGATCAGATTTGAATCCTACAAAGATCACCCCAACTGATAGAATTGTTTTGTTGGGATGAGGTGGGGGGACAAGATGGAGAAGGGAGACTAGTTAGAGGTACTTGCAATGGCCTGGTGAGGTGATGACATCTGGAACTTGGGTGGCGTCAGTGAAAGAGGAGTAGATGGACTTGAGGGATGTTTATTCATTTATTTATCACGTATTTATGTGAGGCTACTTTGTGCTAGGAACTGGGCCAGGTGCTGGGGACCAAGATCCTAATGAAAGGATAGAGGCTGTTGGTGCCCAACCAGGGGTCTAAAAAGGATCCAGGATGGCTCCAGATTTCTAGCCACTGGGAGGGGTTCTGGGGCAAGGAAGGTGATGAGCTCACCTGAGGGCAGGAACTAATCTATTTTGTTTACCACATCGTAAGTGCTCAGTAAATATGTAGTGAATGAAAGGAAGACGTTCCTGGGAGATGTTCAAGTGCAGGTACCCAGGAGCCAATCCGATCTCCAAAGAGAGGTGGGGCTTGGGCATCCCCCCCACAGACATGGTGCTTGAAACAGTGGAATGGATCAGGTGGCTGAGGGAGGCAAAGTAGGACCCAGGACAGAACCCAGGGGAGCCCTGGCATTTAAGGGGCTGTGGAGGAAGCTATGGACAGGTGTCTGGTAAGGTGGAAGGGAAACCAGGTTGATGGGGTCATGGGAGTCAAGGCAGAGAGGAGGAGGCAGTGGTCAGTGGAGTGAGATACCATAGGGAGGGGGAGTGAGGCCAGGCTCCAAACTGACCATTGGGATGTCATAAGACCACTGGGATTCTTGGCATGAGCCTACTGGGTTGGTGCCTGGTGGGAATGGGTGGGGAAGTGAGTGGGGGGCAAGGGACTCAGAGTCAAGGGAGACTTGGTTGTGTGTAAGCTGATGGTGAGGGGCTGGTAGAAAGGGAGAGGATGAGATGACAGGAGGCCCTGAGTGGTGGCGGAGGCCCAGATTCCAGGGTATTAGTAGAGGAGAGGGGTGCAGGTGGCTATAGAGTACTGTGTCTCAGAACTTCATGGAGGTTTCACTCAAGAGTGAAAGGAAGGAGGAGTTTCCAGTGGGCGTTAGCAAAGGGGAAGAGTTGGCTTGTCTGGAGACCAGGAGTCTTCTGTGGCCCCCTTGTCTGTGTTCTGGGGGCGATCCTCCACCCCTAGCAGATGGATGCGGCTGTGGAAAAGGTAGACACTCATTCAGCTCGCGAGCTTGTTCAGTTATGTCCCTGTGGATGAGATGGAATCAAGTTGGACAGAGGAGGTGAGGAGTAGGGAGGAAGATGATGAAGCCACATGCCATGGAATCCATCCCCCCTGGAAAAGATTGGGGAAGGGAAAGGGGGCGTCCATGGCATTATGAGATGGGAGGGGCCACAGGCACAGCATTCATGTAGGGAGCCAGGCCAGGAAGGCTAACAGTGGGCTGTTAACCAGGGACATCTCCAGAGGGTCCCTTGGGAGCTTGGGCCACCTGGCCTCATGGAGGAAGCCTCTTTGTGAATAAGATCTTGTCCCCCGTCTGGTTATTGCTGGTCCACAGAAAACCTGTGACCATTCTTTTATTTGCTCTAGTACTTTTTCAGTTGATTATCTTACCTTTATCTCAGGGAGCTGTCATATCTTCTGAAATAAGGATAATCCAGTTGTTACCTTCCCAGTTTAAGTGCCTTATTTTTCTGTTGTATATTCTTTTTTTTTAAGTCTTATTTATTAATTATTATTATTTTTTGGCTGCGTTGGGTCCTTGTTGCTGCACGCGGGCTTTCTCTAGTTGTGGTGAGTGGTAGCTACTCTTCGTTGCGGTGCGCAGGCTTCTCATTGTAGTGGCTTCTCTTGTTGTGGAGCATGGGCTCTAAGCGAGTGGGCTCAGTAGTTGTGGAACGCAGGCTCTAGAGCGCAGGCTTAGTTGCTCTGCAGCATGTGGGGTCTTCCCTGACCAGGGCTCAAACCTGTGTCCCCTGCATTGGCAGGTGGATTCTCAGCCACTGCACCACAAGGGAAGCCCTGTACTTTTCTGTATGGTTGAAAATTTTCAAAAGAAAAAGTTTGTGTATCTCATTAATTTCAACTTTAATTATATCATTCAAATTTTCTGTCTTTTTTTTCTGTTTGATCATCATAAATCAATAGTTGAATGTTAAATACACTCTAATTATAATTTTGTTGATTTTTCTTGCATTTTCAAGAATTTTGCATTATTTTACCTTTTTTTCTTCACATATTTTGATGTTTTATTATAAAGTAAAATTCATGACTTAGGAATTTGTGGGACATAAAAGGAAACAGATGGCCACTCCAGTTAGGTTAATTCAATGAGGATTTATAAAAGGACCTTTTTTCAAAGATAATGGGCAGGATATAGGGACCTCATAACAACAGGGACCATTGCTTCCCTTGGGCAGAGGAGAGAGAGGATGTAGGAACCTGGGGACAAGGGAGCAGTGAGTGAAGGGCAGCCTGGTGGGATGGAACCTTGGGTGAGGGCCTAGACCACTGAAAGCAACTTCTTCAGGAGGGAGTCAGAATAAACATCTCAGCCTCACTCCCCTCCCTCCCTGGGACCTCCCGCCAGTGTTCCCCATGGCCTAGCCCAGCAAGACATTAGTGGCCATGGGAGCCTTGTAGATGCATGCACAAAGGTCAGCCTCCTGGGGCAGAGAGCAGGTGGAGAAGCAGAAGGATATGGAGGGGCAAATGAGAGGAAACAGCACAGACTTCCTTCTGTTTCAGCATATGTAAAAGACGCTGTTCCACTGTTGTCTTCTTCTTCTTCTTCTTTTTTTTTTTTTTTGGCTGCACTGGGTCTTCACTGCGGTGCGCAGGCTCTTCATTTCAGCATGCGGGCTTTTCTCTAGTTGTGGCGTGTGGGCTTCTCTAGTTGTGGCGCGTGGGCTCAGTAGTTGTGGTGCGTGGGCTTCTCTCTAGTTGTGGTGCATGGGCTTAGTTGCCCTGTGGCATGTGGGATCTTCGTTCCCCAAAAAGGGATCAAACCCTTGTCCCCTGCATTGGAAGGGGGATTCTTAACCACTGGACCACCATTGGGCCACCTCTGTTGTCTTCTGGGTCACACTGTTTTCTAGCAAGAAGTTTTCTGTCATTCTTATCTTCATTTTGTATATAATGTATCTTCTTTTGCTCTATTTTCTCTTTATTATTGATTTTAAGCAATTGGATTATGATGTGCTTTGGTATGTTTTACTTTATGTTTATTCTGCTTGGACTTCATTGAGATTCTTGGATTTCTGGGTTTCTAAATATGAGTTTGAAAAAAAATTTAAGATATCATTTCTTTAAATATATTTTCTGCTACCCTGTCTCCTACCCTGGACTCCAACTTCTTGTATGTTAGACCGTTTGGTATAGTGTATAGAACCTATGGGATAATCCCACAGGTCACTGAGCTTCTGTTCATTGTTTCTCAGTCTTTTGTTCTTTCCAGGTTTCTGTTTGGATAGTTTCTATTGCTATATCTTCAAGCTCACTTATCTTTACTGCTGTTTTTGTTAAACTCATCCAGCATCCAGTGAACTTTATGTTTCAGGCGTTATGTTTTTAAGCTCTAGGGGTTCAGTTTTGTTCTTTTTTGTGTCTTCTTCTTTTCTTGTGATCCTCTGCAGTCCAGGAAGTGCCTGCAGTAAATTGCTGCAGCCGTAGGCTCCTTGTGTCCCTTCTGGAGGATCACAACCCTGCTCTGCCTGTTGTCTAGTGTCTACAAACAATTGTTGCATACATTTTGTCTAGTTCTTTTGAATTGTTTATGTTGGGCCGAGAGCAAATCTGGTACCAGTTACTCCACTGTGGCTCAGCCGTCATTTTGGATGGTTCCTGTTTCTATATAAAACACTTTTTGCATGGATTTATACTTTGACTAATTTGAATATTATCATCCCTGCTTTTCTTTTTCTGATTTTTTTTTTGTAAAATGCACATAACATAAAATTTATCATCTTAACCACCATTTTTGCGTGCACAGTTCAGTGGTATTAAATACATTCATAATGTGCAGTCATCACCACCATCCATCTCCAGAACTCTTTTTTTTAATAGTTTTATTTTTGTAAGATAATGTTTATAGATTTATTTACTTTTTAAATATTTATTTAGGTTGCACTGGGTCTTAGTTGCGGCATGTGGGATCTTTGTTGCGACATGCAGGATCTTTAGTTGCGGCATGTGCACTCTTAGTTGTGGCATGCAGATTTATCTATTTATTTACTTTATGTTTGGCTGTGTGGGGTCTTAGTTGTGGCACGTGGGATCTTCTTTACATCATGCATGCGGGATCTAGTTCCCTGACCAGGGATTGAACCTGGGCCCCCTGCATTGGGAGTGCGGAGTCTTACCCACTGGACCATCAGGGAAGTCCCCATCTCCAGAACTCTTTTCGCCTTATAAAATGGAAACTCTATACCCATTAAACAATAACCCCCATTTCTCCTCCCCACCCAGCCTCTGAGAACTACCATTTTACTTTCTGTCTCTTTCATTCTGTCTGTATGATTTTTCTGTCTCTAAGTATGTCACATAAGTGGAATCATATAGTATTTGTCTTTTTGTGACTGGTTTATTTCACTTATCATAATGTCCTCAAGGTCCATCCATGTTGTAGCATATGTCAGAATCACATTTTTAAGCTTGAATATGGTTCCATTGTATGTATATACCACATTTTGCTTATCCGTTCATTTATCTATGGACATTTGGGTTGCTTCCACCTTTTAGCTGTTGTGCATCGGGCTGCTATGAACATGGGTATATAAATATCTCTTTGAAACACTGCTTTCATTTCTTTTTGGTACCTATGTAGAAGTGGAATTGTTGGATCATATGGTAATTCTATTTTTATTTTTTTGAGGAACTGCTATACTTTTTTCCATAGCAACTGCACCATTATACTTTCTACCAACAGTGCACGAGTGTTCTGATTTCTCCACATCTGTGCCAACACTTGTTATTTTTCTGTAACCTTTTTTTTTTTTTTTTTTTTTTTTTTTTTTTTTTTTTACAGTAGCCATTCTAATGAGTGTGAGGCGGTATCTCACTTTGGTTTTAATTTGCCATCCTTGCTTTTTGTCCATGTTTTTTTTGTTATGCTTACTCCCTTTTATTTTTAACCTTTTTCTGTCATTTCTTTAGATGAAAGAAACATATCTTTGGTTTATTTTCTGGCCTGAGAGCTTTTTTCATTTAGGAATCTAAACCCATTCATATTTATTATTACAGTCGCTATCTTTGTCCTTTTCTTCCCCCAGTACCTTGCAGATTTCTTTTCATCTCATTTTTTTTTTCTGTATAAACATCATCTTTTCTGTGATTTGGAAGTCAAGCAGTGTTTTTATTCCAGTAGTCATTACCTTACAGCTTTTCAAAAACATTCTTAAGCAGAATGCTTGTAAATAAAGGAATAACTAAAATATACTTATCAAAATTAGTAACAGGAAAATAATTCTTGACTCTGTTGGGAATTAAGAGGATGTGTTATTTCCATTTGTTTCCTTTCTGTCCTTTTTTTGTTTTTTTTTACTGTAATTGGGCAGAGTATAGCATCATGGTTTTTTTTTTTTTATCTGTTGTAGCTCTTCTTTAGAATTGATGAACTCTTTCAAAAGAGTAAGCAATTTCTGTGACCTGTTTTATAGCTCATTTAACCCATTTTGTGGACTTTCATCAGCTGTGGCTGGTGGGAGTTACAGGAGGTTTCCAGCCCTGATTTCTTTCTCGTGCAAATAGCAGCTCCCTGACGCAGGTTAGGGGTCCGGTGTCTGCCTTCCAAGGGCACGGATATGGCTGTAGCATTTGGTTTCTCAGAGAAGCCTTGGCAGCCCTGATCTTTTTCTTTTTTTTTTGAGGTTAATCTGATTATTTTTCTAGATACACTGGATTCCCTTCTTTATCTTTAGTTTGGAAACTATTCTAGTATCTATGATCTGTTAGTCATCTTTCCATGTTTATCTTTGTTCTGTCCTCTGTTCTGGTAAACAGCCTTGGGCTAGTCTTCTATTTTAACGTTGTGATTTTTTTCTTAGCCCAATCCACAACTTACTGTCTTATTTTTCCTTTTTTGAAAACAACAGCTTTATCGAGATATGATTCACATATGATACAGTTCACCTATTTAGATTGTATGATTCAGTCGTTTTTAGTATATTCACAGAGTTATGCAACCATCACCACAATCAATTTTAGAACACTTTTGTTGTTCCAAAAAGCAACCCTGTACCCATACCCCCATTTCCTTCCAGTCCTTCCCCCCAGCCCTAGGCTACCACCAATCTGTTTTCTGTCTCTATAGATTGGCCTATTCTGGACATTTCATTCCTCCTGTGGTAGCATGTGTCAGTATTTTGTTCCTGTATATTGCCGAATAATATCCCATTGTATGGATATACCACATGTTATTTATCCATTCACCAGTCGATGGGCATTTGGGTAGTTGCCATTTTTTGGCTTTAGGAATGATGTTGCTCTGAATGTACAAGTTTTTGTGTGGACGTGTTTTCATTTCTCTTGGGTAGATAGCCAGGAGTGGAATTGCTAGGTCATATGTTAACTCTACATTTTTTTGTTTGTTTTATTTTTTTATTTTGGCTGTGCTGTGTGACCTGTGGGATCTTAGCTCCCTGACTAGGGATTGAACCCAGGCCCTTGGCAGTGAAAGCACAGAGTCCCAACCACTGGGACACCAGGGAGTCCCGCATGTTAACTCCATTTAAGCTTGTTAGAAACTGCCAGGCTGTTTTTCAAAGTGGCCACACCATTTTACATTCCCACCAGCAGTGTATGAGGGTTCTGATTTCTCTGCATCCTCCTTATCACTTGTCATTATCTGCCTTTTTTTTTTTTTTTCCCCAGTACGTGGGCCTCTCACTGTTGTGGCCTCTCCCATTGTGGAGCGCAGGCTCAGTGGCCGTGGCTCACGGGCCCAGCAGCTCCGCAGCATGTGGGATCTTCCTGGATCGGGGCACGAACCCGTGTCCCCTGCATCAGCAGGCGGACTCTCAAACACTGCGCCACCAGGGGATCCCCTATCTGCCTTTTTTGTTATAGCTGCCCACACTAGAACACAGTTCAGCCAAGTTCTCTGCTGCTTTATGATAAAGATTGCCTTTTCTCTCTCTTTTTTTTTTTCGCTGCACCACACAGCTTGCATGATCTTAGTTCCCTGACCAAGGATTGAACCTGGGGCCACGGCAGTGAAAGCATGGAGTCCTAACCACTGGACCTCCAGAGGAGTCCTTAAACATTCATATTTCTAGCAACATTCTGTTCATGATAATATACGTATTCTCTAAGGCAATAGAGGCTTTCTCTACTGTCCTTCACTTCCTTCTGAGCCATCACCCTAATCACTTTTTTTTTGGCCACACTGTGGCTTGTGGGATCTTAGTTCCCCGAACAGGGATTGAACCCAGGCTCTCAGCAGTGAAAGCATCTGGTTCTAACCACTGGACTGCCAGGGAATCCCCCTTATCTTTTTTCTTTTTAATTAATTAATTTATTTTTGGCTGCGTTGGGTCTTCGTTGCTGCACACGGGCTTTGGGCTACTCCTCATTGTGGTGTGTGGCCTTCTCATTGGGGTGGCTTCTCTTGTGGCAGAGCACAGGCTCTAGGCACATGTGGGCTTCAGTAGCTGTGGCACACGAGCTTAGTTGCTCTGTGGCATGTGGAATCTTCCTGGACCAGGGCTTGAACCCATGTCCCCTGCATTGGCAGGTGGATCCCAAACCACTGTGCCACCAGGGAAGTCCCCCCAATCACGTTTCTTTTTAAAATTTATTTATTTATCTTTTGGCTGTGTTGCTGCGCACAGGCTTTCTCCAGTTGCGGAGAGCAGGGGCCGCTCTTCGTTGCAGCGCGTGGGCTTCTCACTGCAGTGGCCTCTCCTATTGCGGAGCACAGGCTCCAGGCGCACAGCCTCAGCATTTGTGGCACGTGGGCTCAGTAGTTGTGGCTCATGGGCTCCAGAGCGCAGGCTCAGTAGTTGTGGCGCACAGGCTTAGCTGCTCCACGGCACGTGGGATCCTCCTGGAGAGGGCTTGAACCCGTGTCCCCTGCATTGGCAGGAGGACTCTCAACCCCTGCGCCACCAGGGAAGCCCCTGCCCCCAATCCCTTTTAATGCCCATATTTTTAGCAGGTTCCTGGTGGCTGCCAACATTCCTTGGCTTATAGGTGCATCACTGCAATCCCTGTCTCCCTCATTACATGGGCTTCTTCCCTGTGTGTGTCTCTCTATGTCTTTACATGGCCTTCTTAAAAGGGCGTCAGTCATTGGACCTCATCTACTTGATTATATCTGCAAAGACTATTTCCACATAAGGTCACATTCACAGTTCCCAGGGGTTAGGACTTCAGCGTATCTTTTGGGGGGAAGTATTCAACTCACAACAGGTAGTTTGTGTCTTTGTAGGAATTTTCCTATTTCACCTAAGTTGTCTTATTTGTTGGCATATAATTGTGCATAGTATTCCCTTATAATCTTTTTTATTTCTGTAAGCTTTGTAGTAATATCCCCCTTTCATTCCTGGTTTAATAATTTGAGCTTTCCTTTTTCCTGTCAGTCTAGCAAAAGTTCTGTGAATTCTGTTGATCTTTTCAAAGAACCAACTTTTGATTTCGTTGCTTTTTTCTATTTAATGAATTTGTGTTCTAATTTGTATTATTTCCTTACTTCTGCTTGCTTTGGGTTTAATTTGTTCTTCAGTAACTTTTTTTTTTAATAAATTTATTTATTTAGTTAGTTTTGGCTGCGTTGGGTCTTTGTTGCTGTGTGCGGGCTTTCTCTAGTTGCAGTGAGTAGGGGCTACTCTTCGTTGCAGTGCGTGGGATTCTCACTGTGGTGGCTTCTCTTGTTGTGGAGTGCAGGCTCTAGGCACGCGGGCTTCAGTAGTTGTGGCACGTGGGCTCAGTAGTTGTGGCATGCAGGCTTAGTTGCTCTGCGGCATGTGGGATCTTCCTGGACCAGGGATTGAACCCTGTCCCCTACATTGGCAGGCGGATTCTTAACCACTGTGCCACCAGGGAAGTCCTTCCAATATCTTAAGGTAGAAGATTAGATTAGTGATATGAGATCTTTTTTTTTTTTGATATAGGCATTTATCGGTTTAAATTTTCCTCATCATCTTTCCTTTTTAATAGACAACTTTGCCCCCAAGGCTTTGTCTAGGAAAAAACCCCTGAGGACAAAGGTAGAAACCAGCAGCTTTTTATTTTATTTTATTTTTTATTTTTCAGAATAATTTGTTTATTGTGTGTCACAGTTTGTTCTCCTGACCCCCACTTTATAGTTTCTCACATCTTTTTTTTGAATTTTATTTAATTTATTTATCTATTCATTTATTTTTGCGGTACGCGGGACTCTCACTGTTGTGGCCTCTCCCGTTGCGGAGCACAGGCTCCGGACCTGCAGGCTCAGTGGCCATGGCGCATGGGCCCAGCCGCTCCACGGCATGTGGGATCTTCCCGGACCGGGGCACGAACCCGTGTCCCCTGCATCGGCAGGCGGACTCTCAACAACTGCGCCACCAGGGAAGCCCTATTTTATTTATTTTTTTATACAGCAAGTCCTTATTAATCATCAGTTTTATACACATCAGTGTATACATGTCAATCCCAGTATCCCAATTCATCACACCACCACCACCACCACCCCGCCGCTTTCCCCCCTTGGTGTCCGTATGTTTGTTCTCTACATCTGTGTCTCAATTTCTGCCCTGCAAACTGGTTCATCTGTACCATTTTCTAGGTTCCACATATGTGCATTAATGTACGATATTTGTTTTTCTCTTTCTGACTGACTTCACTCTGTATGACAGTCTCTAGATCCATCCGTGTCTCTACAAATGACCCAATTTCGTTCCTTTTTATGGTTGAGTAATATTCCATTGTATATAGTTACCACATCTTCTTTATCCATTCGTCTGTCGATGGGCATTTCGGTTGCTTCCATGACCTGGCTATTGTGAATAGTCCAGCAGCTTTTTATTACGGGCGTTTTACTGCTTCCTCTCTGGGCACCTCCTGTGCGCTGGTTCTTGGCTTGAGCCTTGGAAGGACTGACACTGGTCAGTCCACACATTGTCCTGGGCTCTTTTGTTTGGTTTTAAAATGGCATTTGGGTACGATACTCTATGCTGTGCGTGTGTGTGTATCCTGAATGACATGAGGGAAATCTTACTTTATAGCCTGTACGGTAATCCATACTCTGCTGTAGTATTTTCATAGCACAGAAGACAAAAAGACACATTAGAAAAGACACATAGTTAACATTTCTGTGTTTATTTTTATGGCATAAACTGGATGGATGGACGATGGGTGGGTGGAAAAGAAGTGTGATAGCTTTTTCCAAATGTGAGGCTGCCCCTGCTTAGTGTTCCCAGGGTGCCTGATCTTCCCAGCTGGGAGAGGCCCTGTGGCCCAGGAAATGCCCTCCCCCTGACACAGGGCTGATCCCTGGGCCTGTTGTGGGCGGTGTGATGACTGCGGTGTCTCCCTAGGGCGTCTGTGAGGAAATGACTTACGAGGAAATTCAGGATCATTATCCACTGGAGTTCGCCCTGCGAGACCAGGACAAGTACCGGTACCGGTACCCCAAGGGGGAGGTAGGTGGGATATGGGGGCTTAATCTCAGCCACCTGCTGCCTGCCTGGGAGGACCGCCTGTGACTGAGGGCCCCGAGGGGCTCTGCAGAGGCTCCGTGGGCAGCAGGAGGGGCCTGGCCTCAGAGGTAGGCAGTCTGGGTGTGTGTGTCACCTCCACCACTTCTCAGCTGTGGCCCAGGCTGCAGGCCCCTCCTTGGGTGGTGGGTGAGCAGTGCTGCCCAGGAATCCCAACCCTGAGGCCTACTGGAGCCCCGTTTCCCATCACTCCCCATCTTTACTTTCCCCATCCCTGGGAGTGTCATAGGGTGACCCCATCCGCCCTGCGGCTCCAGACAACATCCCTAGCCCTGAATCCAGACCTAGGGATTCATTTTCCCCAGGTGAGTCGTGACTACCATAAGTCACCTGCACTGTCACCTCCCCTCAGACTGGCTCTTGCCTCAGCCCAGGCCCCGGGTAGAAACACTGTCACCTTTTTTTTTTTTTTTGCGGTACACGGGCCTCTCACTGTTGTGGCCTCTCCCGTTGCAGAGCACAGGCTCCGCACGCACAGGCTCAACGGCCATGGCTCATGGGCCCAGCCGCTCCGCGGCATGTGGGATCTTCCCGAACCGGGGCACGAACCCGCGTCCCCTGCATTGGCAGGTGGACTCTCAACCACTGCGCCACCAGGGAAGCCCCCAGTGTCACCTTTGACTCATGTATCTCCCACTTCTAGGACGTGACCTGGGGCAGTGGCCAAATAAAAATACCTCCCACAGACACACAGGTTTGCGTACACACATACACATACATATGTAGAAACCCCCCGCCCAAATGCCAGGCTCACAGGTGCCTATGCTGTGCTGTCCTCGGGAATAGGACAGCTTCGGGTAGCATTGATATTTCCCATCATACTGTGAGGGAGAACCCAGATTTAGAACCAAACCAGATAACAGTAAAAAGAAACAAAGCAGCTGGCTGCTCAAACTTGAGAATACAGGGGGGAAATTGGTAGGGAAGTTAGTTGCCAAAAGAAGCAATCTCGGATTTCCCCAGAAATACCAGGAGCTGGCACAAGTCATGTTGGTATTACTCCCAATCAAATCATGGGGCAGGGCTTCCCGGGTGGCGTAGTGGTTGAGAATCCGCCTGCTAATGCAGGGGACACGGGGTCGAGCCCTGGTCTGGGAGGATCCCACA